>NW_028227263.1:57582806-57905306 GCF_978045245.1 Mus caroli | reverse complement strand
CCCCATTAAAAATGGGGCTCAGTGCTAAACAAAGAATTCTCACCTGAGGAATACCAAATGGCTGAGAAGCACCTGAAAAAAATGTTCAACATCCTTAATCATCAGGGAAATGCAAATCAAAACAACCCTGAAATTCCACCTCACACCAGTCAGAATGGCTAAGATCAAAAATTCAGGTGACAGCAGATGCTGGGGAGGATGTGGAGAAAGAGGAACACTCCTCCATTGTTGGTGGGATTGCAAGCTTGTACAACCACTATGGAAATCAGTCTTGTGGTTCCTCAGAAAACTGGATATAGTACTACCAGAGGATCCTGCAATACCTCTCCTGGGCATATATCCAGAAGATGTTCCAAATGGTAAGAAAGACACATGCTCCACTATGTTCATAGCACCCTTATTTATAATAGCCAGAAGCTGGAAAGAACCCAGATGCCCCTCAACAGAGGAATGGATACAGAAAATATGGTACATTTACACAATGGAGTACTACTCAGCTATTAAAAAGAATGAATTTATGAAATTCCTAGGCAAATGGATGGACCTGGAGGGCATCATCATTAGTGAGGTAACCCAATCACAAAAGAACTCACACAATATGTACTCACTGATAAGTGGATATTAGCCCAGAAATTTAGAATACCCAAGATATAAGATACAATTGGCTAAACGCATGAAACTCAAGAAGAACGAAGACCAAAGTGTAGACACTTTGCACCTTCTTAGAATTGGGAACAAAACACCCATGGAAGGAGTTATAGAGACAAAGTTTGGAGCTGAGAGGAAAGGATGGGCCATCTAGAGACTGCCATATCCGGGGATCCACCCTATAATCAGCTTCCAAACGCTGACACCATTGCATACACTAGCAAGATTTTGCTGAAGGGACCCAGATATGGATGTCTCTTGTGAGACTATGCCAGGGCCTAGCAAACACAGAAGTGGATGCTCACAGACAGATATTGGATGTATGACAGGGCCCCCAATGGAGGAGTTAGAGAAAGTACCCAAGGAGCTGAAGGGATCTGCAACCCTATAGGTGGAACAACAATATGAACTAACCAATACCCCCCCACACACACACACACACAAGCTCGTGTCTTTAGGTGCATATGAATCAGAATATGGCCTAGTCGGCCATCACTGGAAAGAAAGGCCCATTGGTCATGCAAACTTTATATGCCTCAGTACAGGGGAACGCCAGGCCCAAGAAGTCAGAGTGGGTAGGTAGGGGAGTGGGTGGTGGAGCGTGTGGGGGACTTTTGGGATAGCATTAGAAACGTAAATGAAATAAATACCCAATTAAAAAAAACTGAGGTGACAGCAAATGCTGGCAAGGATGTGGAAAAAGAGAAACACTCCTGCATTTTTTTGAAGAGGACAAATTTTGTGGCAAAGGTTTTGTTGGAGGGATGGTATCCTTATCATTCCATTGGGGGTCTGGCCTGTCTATAAGAGATAACCTCTTCAGGTTCCATGTACCCACTGTTAGGCATCTCAGCTAAGGTCACCTGCATTGATTCCTGGGAGCTTCCTAGAGATACCTCCATCCCTGTTGCTTCATATTTCCATTCATTCTTCTGGCCCTCTTTGTCTAGTTCCTGTCTCTCTCCACATCTGATCATGCCCCCCAATTACTTTCCTCCTCTCCTCTCCCACCCAGGTTCCTTCCTCCCTCTGCCTCCCATGACTATTTTGTTTTAACTTCCAAGTGTAATTAAAGCCCGGGCCTGCCTCCTTGTTTAATTTCTTTGGATCTGTGGGATGTATCATGGTATTCTGCACTTTGTTGAAAATATGCACTTATCTGTGAGTACATCCCATGCATGTCCTTTTGGATTTAGGTTACCACACAAAGCATGATATTTCTAGTTCCATCCATTTGCCTGCAAAATTCATAAACAACCCAGAGTTCAACAACAACTGAAGAATATATACAGAAAATGTTGTTCATTTACACAATGGAATACCATTCAGCTATTAAAGACATATACCCCATTTTAATGAGATTATTTTCTTTGTTGATGTCTAGTTTCTTGACTTCTTTATATCAGCCTTCTATCAGATATAAGGTTGGTAAAGATTTTTTTTTTCCATTCAGTAGACTGCCATTTTGTTCATTTGATGGTGTTCTTCACCTTACAGAAACTTTTTAGTTTCATGAGGACCCATTTATTAATTGTTGATCTTAGAGCCTGAGCTGTTGGTGTTCTGTTCAGGAAGTTGTATTTTTTGTCAGTGTAGGCTATTCCCCACTTTTCTTTTACCAAGTTTAGTGCATCTTGTTTTATGTTGTGGATTTAATTCACTCAGATAGAATTTTATGATGCGTGATATGGATAGATTCAGATTTGCATTCTTCTACATGTAGACATACAGTTAAACCAGCAGCATTTGCTGAAGAGGTTTTACTTCTTCCATTGTATAATTTTGGTTTGTTTGTCAAAAATCGAGCATCCACAGGTATTTGGACCTACTTCAGTGTCTTTGATTCTATTCTATGAATCAACCTCTCTGTTTTTACCTACATATCATGTGATTTTTTATTACTATTTTTCTGTACTATACACTGAAATCAGGGATAGAGATTCCTTCAGAAGTTGTTTAATTGTGTAGGATTGTTTCAGCTATCCTGGGTTTTTGTTGTTCAATATAAAATTGAATATTGTTATTTCAAGGTATATAAAGAATTGTATTGATATTTTGATGAGAATTTCATTGACTGTAGATTTCTCTTGGCAAGATGGCCATTTTACTATGTAATTATACTGGTTCATAAGCATGAGTTATCTTTCCATCTACTGATACATTCTCTAGTTTCTTTCATTAAATACTCATAATTCTTGCTTAATTACAGTTACAGCAAGATATCTCTCAATATTTGTGTGCCAATTGTGAAGGGTGTCATTTCCTTGATTTCATTCTCAGCCCATACATTACTCATATAAAGCAAGACTAACGATTTTTTTTTAGTTAATTTGTATCTAGCTACTTCCCTGAAGATGTTTATTAGCTGTAGGGGTTTCCTGACCAATTTTGGGGGTCATTTATGTATAATATCATATCGCCTCCAAGTAGGGATTTTTTGACCTCACCCTTTTTAATCAGTGTTCTTTGATTCCCTTTAGTTGTCTTATTACTCTAGCTAAAGCTATATTGAATAGATATAGAGAGAGGAGATGGGCTTTTCTCGTTTCATCCCTAATATCAGTGGAATTGTTTTAAGTTTCTCTCTACTTAGTTTGATGTAGGTCATCAGCTCCCTGTATATTTCCTTTATTATGTTGTGATATTTCCTTTGTATTGCTGATATCTCCAAGACTTTTATCATGATAAGCTGTAGGATTTAGTCAAAGGCCTTTTCAACATCTAAAGAGATAATCATGTGTTTTTTTTTGTTTGTTTTGTTTTGTTTTTGTTTTCCTTACAGTTTTTTTTATATTACATTAGCAGATTTTTATAAGTTGAACCACCCTTGCATTCCTGGGATGAATCCTATTTGATCACGGTGAATAGTCTTTTTGATTGTTCTCAGATTTAGTTTGCAAGTATTTTATTTAGTATGTTTGCATCAATGTTCTTGAGGGTAATTCTCTTTCTCAGTCTGTAGTTCTTTTTGTTTAGTCTTTGTATGTTCTGGGTATCAGGGTAGCTGTGGCTTCATAAAATGAACTTGGCAATGTTCATTCTGCTTCTATTTCGTGTAATAATTTGAGGAGTATTGGTGTTGGCTATTCTTTAAAAGTCTAGTAGAATTCTGCAATAAAAATATCTGGCCCTAGGATTTTTTAATGTTTGGAAGGTTTTAATGACTGATTCTATTTATTTAGGGAGCTAGAAGACATGATTTATGAAATATAAATCTATTCCCTATTACATTATGTACTTCAATATTTTTCTTACCAAAATAAAATGAGATAGCCTCCATAAAATCCCAAACCTCAATGGTCCTGAGGCATTACACACAGAAGAATGTTTCTCAGACCTGGATATGATCACACATTGCTGTGAACCAGATTTTGGTGGAAGTAGATGCTGCTGGACACAGAGAACAGTGTGGCTTTGCAGGAAAAGAACTAACCATGTAGCTACTAATAATTAAAGAGCAGCTAAGAACATTAAAAACCAAAGATAACGATCCAGATCACGGACTTTCTGTGATATGTGGTAACAGTGTATAAAAGTTTACAAAATGTACATGAAACACAAGTATATGAGCAGAAACCTTTCAGTTGAGTGAGTTGCTTTTGTAGGAACTGAACCAATAAAAACAAAATATTTATATTTGTATCCATTTCCAAGCTTCTAGACTAAAATCCCTTGCCTGTATATAATTCTACAGAAAATCCTTTCCTTAGCCATTACTGGTCTTTAAACTGTTTATGCCATAATATAGGGCATATAAAGGGCAGCCTCTGTCAGCAAAGGAAGCCTCTTCATCCGTTCTTCTTACTCAGAAAGGAATACTCAATCTTTTTTATTTGAATTAAATGACTAATGTTCCCTTAGGCCTCTCTCAAAGTCTGTCATAATGTAAGAAATAAGGTATGGAATTAGTTGAAACTTATTCCTTGATTCTATGTGTAATGTTGAATTTGTCTCCATCACCAAAGTGTAGTCTTGGTTTAATATTATGTTTTTTCATTTGTTATATGTTATAGCACATTTAGTTAAAAGTTATGGAGACTTATGGCCTTCATATATATTATAGAAAGCACTTATCATAAATTTAAGGCTTACAAACTTATGAAACAGTCAATGGATGAGGCTAGCAAACAATATAGGCATTAAATCAGTTCTATAGACTCACAAGATGATCTTTGAGGAAGAAAAGTCTGTCCCTCATAATTCATGATGCTTGATCGAGTGAGACAGGATCACAAATGGAAGGCTAGCCTGAGCTACAAAGTGAGTTCAATGCTAGTCTGACCAACTTATTAAGACCTTTTATTCCCAGAATGAAAAGGAAAAAGACTGCTGGGAATATAGCTTAGCAGTTGAGGCCTTGCCAAGTATGCACAACACTCTGACTTTGGACAGTCTGGCAAGAATGCTGATTTTGCTGTTTCAGTTCCCACCACAAGAAAATGTCCCCTCTCCACAAAAAAACCCAAAGTCAACAACAACAACACAAACAAAACTACATTAAACACAACCCCAAACAAAACATCCTAAGATTTCATCAATAGTATTTTTCTCCATTTATTTAACGTACACAATATTTAACTTAACATCTTGAAAAAGAGTATATGACTTAATTAACTTTGCCTCTAGTACAGCTAAGCTAAGATGGTGTTCAGTGTTCAGCCTTTCTGACTAATAGGTAAAGACAGAGCTGAATCTAACATGGTGACTTACATGAAATCCTTGCATTTTGAAGGCAGATTCAAGAATTTGAGGGCAACCTGTGCTATATAATGTGGCATAATATCTCACAACCGTATAAATAACTAGATAGATGATGGATAGATCACAAACAATTTTGAAGTCATAAAGATGCTATATTCTAATATGTTTCCATCATCATTTGATTTGGTTTTATTTGGTTGTTAAAACTGCTCCTACTTAGATCACGGCAACTGCCAATCAATTTGCTTTTTTTTTTTTTTTTTTTCAATTCCTTTGATTCCTTCCTCACCCTGCCCTGAATCTCTTATATCTTAGGTGATAATTATCCATTCCTATATTCTATTTTTCTATGAGCTTTATTATTTCCCAAGTTCCCTATATTTAAAGAATAGGAAAAGGATACAACATCTCAAAATAGTCTTTTCATTGCAGAAGAATGAAGTTACAATTCAGTGAGTATAAATGTTTCACTTTATTGGGAATAGCCCTGTCAGAATCACCTAAAAGATATACTCCACACAAAGATTCACAGACATTCCTGTCATTCAGAACTTTTAGGTGGTTCTATGTACTTTGAGTCATGAGGCAATTTTAACTTTGAGGGTGGATTTTAAATATGTTTTAAATCTATACTTCCTTCACATATAGAATATTAGTTCTAGTCTCACATTCTATTTTAAGTGAAAATGCAATTGAGAAACTTCCGGTGTCCGTAAGGAAGGTTATTTTGATTTGAGAGGGCTTTAATCAATCTTTAATATGAAACACTTAAATTCCCACTTAAGAAAGATTACTGAAGTACAACATGGCTGAACTAGGGTCATCACATGGGCAGGAGAGCAAAGCATGAACTTCATGCGTGTGCAATGAGGGTCAAATGTTACATTTTAAGTCTTACTCTTAAATTAAATATTTTGAGACTCCTCAAAACCTTAAACTCATCAGGCCAGACATTATTACCTCAGGTTTCAAATGCTCAGAAATGGCTCCATTTTTCCTTACATGTTCATAGTTTGGAAAGTAAACCAGCCACATCCAGTAGAAATGAATGAAACTTAGCAAGATCACTGGCTGATTCTCTTTAAAGTTTAAGAAGTGCCTTTTTATGGAATGTCACTGTGATACTCAATCAGAGAGAGTTCATGGTAGAAAAAAATATTATAATGAAGAGATCATCATTCATAAGGTTAAGTGTCATTGTTGCCTATAACCTACTAAGTGGTCACTATTTTCTGCAAGAAGTTCCAGGTCACAGTCTGCTGAAAGCTAAGCCTGAAGACAGGGCATTCATCTGATGGGGAATAAAGGCGCTGTATGTGTATCAGCCATTGACCTTGAGCTTATGCTTACAGTGAAACACAAACAATCAAACAAATCTAGACAAAACTAATAATGGAACATTATACAACTCCTAACTCATCAGTTTATTTAGTTGGCTTTGCTAAACCTTGGTAATTTTTAAAAATTTTTCTTTTAAATTGTATTCTCTCATACATTACATCTGACTGCAGTTTTTCCTCTCCTCCCACCTCCCAAGCACCTGCCAACACCTTCCTTCTCCCCCCCAGACCCATTCTTCTTTCATTTCCTTTCAGAAAAGAGCAGGCCTCCTAGGAAAATCAACCACACACAGCATAACAAGTTGTAACAAGTCTAATCACAAATCCTCATATCAATGTTAAAGGAGGTAACCCAGGAGGTAAAGGGTCCCAGATTAGGTAAAAAAAAAAAAGTCAGAGACACCCCCACTCCATATTAGGCATCCAACAAAAACCCCAAGCTAAAACCATAACATATGTGTAAAGACCTAGCTTAGACCTCTGAAACCCTGCTTAGTTCATTCTGTGGTCTGTGTTCTTTTGGTGTCTGACCCCTCTGTCTTCTCAAATTCTCCCCAAACCCCTTCTGCAGTATTCCTGAGCTCCATCTAATGTTTGGGTTTGGGTCTGTGTCTCTGCACCTGCTTCTATCAGTTACTCGGTGAATCTTCTCTGGTAAAAATTAGTCTAGGCCAATCTGTAATTGTCACAAATCTATGAGTATAGCAGAATATCACTAGAAATCATTTCACTGACTTTTTTTAAAAAAATTTTTTCCAGTCATGTTTGGTCCTATCCTAGATCTCTGGGATATTTCTCCTCTGGTTCAGAGCTATTCAGGCACTGTCAAGTATAGGCTCTGTCTTGTGGTGTTGGCCTCAAGTTGGACTAGTCATTGGTTAGCCCCTCCCACAAGTTCTGTGCCACCATTAACCCAACATATTTTGCAGGCAGGACTAATTGTACGTCAAAGGTTTTATGGTTGGGTTGGTGTCCTATTCCCACCACTAGAAGCCCTGCTTGGTTATAGAAGATGTCTAGTTCAGGCTCCATATCCCTCATTACTAGGTGTTTTCCCCAAGGTCACTCTTATAGATTCCAGAGAATGTCCTAAGTACTAGATTTCCACATCAACCCTCAAATGTCTCCAAATTCTAATTGTCTCTCCCAATACCTTCTTCCTCTATCCCCCACCTTCACCTAGTCTCTACTGTATGCATTCACATCTGCCCCGAGTCCATTTTCAAAAATATATTCTATTTCTCTTTTCCAGGGAGATTCATACATCTTGGTCCAAATGGTTGCATGATTATCCTTTGCTTAATAGCTAAATATTCAATAATAAGTGAGGATACACCATGTTTGTCTTTCTAGGTCTGTGTTACCTTACTCGGGATGATTTTTTTCTAGTTCTAGTAATTTGTCTGCAAATTTCATGATGCCATTTGTTTAATGGCTCGGTAATATTTCATTTTTAGATATTCCATATTTTCTTTATCCATTTTTTTTTAGTTGAGAGATATTTAAATTCCAGTTTCTGGCTGTTATGAATAAAGATCCTATGAACATAGTTGAGCAACTGTACTTAGGGTATGTTAGAACATCCTTTAGGTATATCCTCAAAATTGTTATAGATAGTTCTTGAGATACATTCCCAATTTCCTGGGGGACTACAATATTGATTTTCATAGTGGCTGTACAAGTTTGCACTTCCACCATCAATGGAGGTTCCTCTTGCTCCATAACCTTTTCGACATAAGTTATCATTTGTATTATTGATCTTAGCTGCTAAGGATCAGCCTTGGCTTGTAGAGGTGTTCTGAGAGAAGAGATATCTGGTAATGACAAAAACAAATGACTCAAAGTCAATCCTGGGTAGAAGCTAGAGGCTTATGGTCTGCTTGACAGCATAAACCGGCTAATGTGTAAGTCTGAATGTATGTATCATGAGGAGAATTGTATAATGGATCAGGTTACAAATAGGGCTACACATAAAAATAAGATAGAGAAATAATAAATTTTGAAGCTTATTGTAAGTTTGATAGAGTTTATAGTGATTCAGTTTCAGCTGGTAATTATATATTTTGTGTTATAGTAAAAGAATAATGATAAAGGTAAAAGGCTTAGGATGAGTGAAAATTTAATTGATATTGAGAGAAACCAGTTCCTGCCTGGTTTCTCTCTGTTGTCCTTTCTCTCTCTCTGATCTGCCTTTAGTAATCTCCAGACTGCTTTCTCTCTACTTTTGACAGTTTTCCAAGCAGTTCTCTCTTGATTTCGTGGATAGCTCATCTCTTGGAGATCACAAGCCAAGTCTTATTTTACATATAAGTCCAACCATTTACTCAAGGTTCTCTTGATTATCCTATGAATCAGCATTCTGAGATCCCAGATCCTTAGTTCTCTGGAGATAGTAAACACACAATTTCTTTTAACATTACAAAAGTATTCAGAGGTCTGACTGCTTCTGTTAAGCACAGATGATATGCCAGCCTTGTGGGACCCTGTCCTGTAATTAAGCAAGGGTACTAGTGGTGTGACAAGAACACTAACCCAGCCACAAACCTTCCATCTACAATTTGTCCTTTTGGTTTGTGTATCCCTGATCACTAAGCATCTTGAACACCTCTTTAAGTGTCTCTGAGCCATTGTAGATTCCTCTATTGAGAATTCTGTTTAGACTTATACCTCATTTTTAAATTGTACTTTTTGTTTTGTTGATGTATAGTTTCTTAAGTTCTTTATATATTTGGATATCAACCCTCTGTCAGACTTAGAGTTGATGATGATCTTTTACCTATTCTGTGGGATGCCATTTTGTTCTATTGATGGTTTCCTTTTCCTTACAGAAGTTTTACAGTTTCACAAGGTCCCATTTATTGATGGTTTTACTTAGTGTCTGTACTATTGGTGTTCTGTTCAGGAAGTTGTCTCTTGTGTCAATGCTTTTGAGGTTACCTTTCACTCTCCCCCCCCCTTTTTTTTCTTTTTAGATTTTATTTTTATTTTATGTATGTGAGTACACTGTTTCTGTTGCCTTCAGACAACCAGGAGAGGGCATCAGATCCCTTTACAGATGGTTGTGAGCCACTATATGGTTGCTAGGAATTGAACTCAACACCTCTGGAAGAGCAGCTAGTGCTCTTAACCTCTGAGCCATCTTTCCAGCCCCTTATTTTTCCTTTTAAGAGGGTCAGTATATCTTGTTTTGTGTTGAGGTCTTTGATCCATTTGGACTTGAGTTTTGTACAGGATGATACATGTGGATCTCTTTGCATCATTCTACATTCAGACATCAATTTCAAAGAAGAAACACTTTGTATTTTTCCTCTTGATGTTACATCTTTCCCCCAAAGCTATGATTTAGCAAAATATGTCTCCTTTTCTTTGTTTTCTTTATCACTCCATAATCATTTTCTGAGTATGTACTCTGTAATCCTTGGAATTTAGAGTAAAATAAAAAAGATTCTGTCATTATGGTGTGATGAGGAAAGAAAATGAAGTAGAGAGAAACTTTTACTAAACAGTCATCTCTTACTTTATAGCACGGAAGAATGTAGTATTGATTTTTCTAGAAGAAAATTTTATATTTTTTTAGACAAAAATAAAAAAAGAAAGTTCAGTTACTTCTGTCTAAATAAAACCCAGACAAAAACATTCATTTGTCCAAGTATCACAGTCACTGCTGTGGTCATGGATGAGAGTATCTGTCCCAATGCGGGTCACTAGGTTTTCAGTGTTTGGAGTGGAAAAACAATGGGGACGAAATCCATGGCATAAAGATTGTGTCATAGTAACAGAGATGGATCCCTTTTAGCAAGTAATTGATCAAGTATACTGTATACTGTATACAAGTATATCAACTCTGGAGTTGTCTAACAGCATCATGAGTCTTTTACTCCATGATCACTGTAACATCAATCAATAAGCTGTATCTTCTGATCAAATCAGTTGTCACCATTAAAACAATCCTATTTGTTGAGTATACAGTGAGAACTTTTAGGAAAGCTTTTTCCCTTTACATCAAACATTGCAAGTCCAAACTAATTTATCATTCTTTCTCTGAGGAAATGTGCCAAACCAACCTGTGCAAGATCTACTCCCGAATATTCTTTTACTAAGGAATAGGATGATGTGTGTTATTCAATCACCATTCCAGTATGTCCAGACAAGGAAATTATAAGTATCTCTCCTACCTCAGGTTTACTGAAGAAAAGATCATGTGAAAGGCAAGAACATTCAACTACAATCAGTAATAATGCCCACCTTAAGTTTGAAAGAGATTTCACAGATAGGACTTTAACTTCCACTTACAGGGGACAAAACAGCTCTCATTTTTATGTTTAAAGATTTCAAATGTAGTCATCTAAAAGAGGTTTAAATAAGGTATAGAATCTCAGAATATGATATAAAATGTTTAGTTTTCAATGTAAAGTCTCTTATCACATGAAGAACTGGAAATAGCTTGAACTGAATAAAAGTATTCCCATGTAGAACAAAATACCAAAATGCCAGAAATGTTAAAATATCTGGCAAGATTGTAAAACATTCACAACAGCAACAACAACAACAACAACAACAACAAATGTGTCAAGAAATTACAAATGTACAAAAATTCTTTAAAAACAGAATGTCTTGGTTTAAGAAACAGAAATTCTTAAAAGGAAATAGGAAATATAAAGAAGAGTTAATAGGGTTTTTCCAGCTGGCCTGGAGCTTGTTCTCTGACCAGGCTGGCCTCAAACTCAGAGTTCCACCTGTCTCTGCCTCCAGAGTATATGTACCCACTTCTAAACAGTGCTGAATCAAGCAGGATGAGATAAGATAGTGATAGTATCTTGGAGGTGGGGGGGGGGAATACATTGCTTTTTGTAAAATAATTTAAATTTTCCAATTTTAGTAAAACTTTAAAGGGTGGTATTGGGATACTAGTGATGGTGGACACAGCTAGAGGACAATGGGAATGCTCAAAGGAAACAATGTGTTAGTGTCACAAAAAGGAAGAATGCATTTGGGGCTTTTTTGTTTTGTTTTGTTTGTTTTTGTTTTGTTTGTTTGTTTGTTTGTTTGTTTGAGACAGAGTTTCTCTGTGTAGCCCTGGCTGTCCTGGGACTCACTTTGTCGACCAGGCTGGCCTTGAACTCAGAAATTCGCCTACCTCTGCCTCCCAAGTGCTGGGATTAAAGGCATGTTCGGCTTACACCCAGTGGAAGAATGCATTTGGGACAATAGAAATATCATGGTATCTTTTTTTTTTTTTCTTTTTCTAAAATGTCATGTTGGAACACCTCTACCTGAGTCTTATTTAAATTTTGTTTTAAAATCTCTGCTCTGGCATCTCTGCTTTTAAGATGCCCAGCAGCTGATGGGTTAACTTGAAGTTTGAGTCAGCTTCTTTCTTCTTGTTGCCTCTTTGTTCTAAGATGAACTTCCATATGCAATGCAGTGGGTGGTGTATAACAGAATTTGTTCTTGCCTTTCTAAGGGCATCAATGGGGCTCCTGAGAAAACATAACTGATCAGACTGTAGAGTCAGGGTTGCCATAATTGCAACCAAGATGCCTTGACTCCAAATGAAGAATATAAAAATTCAATAAGATTACCCATCCCTAGGTCCCTTTGCTGCTGACTCTAGAATTAGAAATGTCCAATTTAGTAGATCTAAGCATTGAGCTCAGTTTGAAGCTTGAGGCATAATGGTCCTTAAGGTACAAAATGAGTCAAGCAGTTTATATCTACATGCTGTAAATTAGGGACAGTTCTAATGATACTGAAGGACAAGAGGAGGAGAACAACTAGAAATTCTATGTAAAATCTGTCCTGGCAATATACAGGAACACAAGTGTAAGATAGGGCTGTCTGCTGGGGTTTTATAGTGAGTGGACACCAGAATCCAATTGCAATTTATCTTATTTTTTCTGAACAAAAATCCCATTAGAGCATCTAAGCAGAATTTAGAAAAGGTTTGATGAGATGATAGAAAGCAAATTTGACTGGCAGGGAGAAAACACGCTAAGCCAGTTTCTTACACAGACAAAAGAGAAACCTCCATATAGTCATTCTCTAAGATGGTTTTTCCATATTCTGGGTTTTCTTTGTTTCGTTTTATTTTGGTTTGGTTTGTGTTGGTTTGAATAGGTTTGGTTTGGTTTAGATAGGTTTGGTTTGGTTTCCTTTCTCCTTTCTATCCTTAAGAACATTAGGCTACTGTTTGCTAGTCTAAATACATTTCTTAGTGAATCTTCATGGTTTATTGTCAAGGCTGATAGAATTTAGGTTAACAATGGATTTAATCTTAGGATCTTTGAATTGGGACAAAAAGATAGTGACTAAGTTATCCTTACAAAACCAAGCTAATAAAGTAAGCAGACATAGGACTTCCTGCTCAGTTCCTTGTTGGTATAGAAACATAACAAAGTAGAAGCTTCCATTCTGATTAATAGAATGACAGACGGGGGTGTATCATTTGCTAGGGAAAGGCTACATATTTCAGAAGATATCAGTATTCTCATTAACTTAGTACATACACTCTTTTTGAATCAGCAAAGCTAGCAGAAGACACTGATACTCTGATTGATCAAAATATAGTTTGTTTGGTGATGAAAATTGTTCTGCTCTGGCATTTGAATCTTGGGTCTTTGGTTATCAGGGAATTCACAGCCTAGAAGCAACCATACAGCAGCTGGTGTTCAGAGGTCCCCGAAGGAACAACGGATTCCCTTCTTTTCCTCCTGCTAAATTCCTCTCTTTTCTGGATTCCTCCCAGATATATACAGACTTACTTAACCCAGCCAAATCACCAGGCAGAGAAGAGTTGTCTATGCCCTCTTGTCTCCTAAGGCACTCTTCTCCTCGTACTTAAAATAAGGATGACAGGATAAAAGAGATTCAGACAGAAATAGACAACTCAAACTGCCTTACATTTCTCCTTCTGCCCATTCACTCCATAGCAACACATGTTAAATTCTCTTTGGAGAATGATCTTTTATGGGTTTTGAATATTATTCCTATCTTTAAAGATATATTGCATTTATTATTGATCTAATGCTCTGAATTTTAACTAGGTAAAATAAATTTCCAAAGCATTATTTGAAATATAACCTAAACCACCTAAAGTTCAATCTGACCAGATTAAGTAGTTGGGTTGTTTTCATATGAGGAAAATATGTGAGGTCTTTAGCTAGATTAGGATGTACATATGTATGAAAGAATGACCATTACAAATGATATTTCTAAATTGATCCTTGTGCTGATATCAGAAAGGAGCTAAAGGGATCTGCAACCCTATAGTTGGAACAACATTATGAACTAACCAGTACCCCGGAGCTCTTGTCTCTAGCTGCATATGTATCGAAAGATGGCCTATTCGGCCATCACTGGAAAGAGAGGCCCATTGGACTTGCAAACTTTATATGCCCCAATATAGGGGAATGCCAGGGCCAAAAGAATGGGAATGGGTGGGTAGGGAAGTGGGGGGGCGCTATGGGGGACTTTTGGGATAGCATTGGAAATGTAATTGAGGAAAATATGTAATTAAAAATATTAAAAATTTAAAAAAAAGAAACATTAGTAAGACCAAAATTAAGAGAATAGCAGAATATGTCTAAAGACAATGAGACTGTATATGGATTTGAGTACCCTCCTATATAGAATGTGAAGAATGGAAAAGTCTCCCAAGGTTACCAGGAACACCTTGTAGACTGGTTGCTGTGTTATATCATGCCACAAGTGTTGCTTCGTTTAAAGGATGATCAAATGACTTCATTATTTAGGCAAAGAAAGGGGTTTTGTTTAACAAAATCAAGTAGGTACAAGATCAGTACATTCTAGATCAGTAGTTCTCAATCACTTGGTCAAAACCCCTTTGCAGGTCACCTATCAGATATCCTCCATATCAGATATTTACATTAAAATTAATAACAATAACAAAGTTACAGTAATGAAGTAGCAACCAAGTAATTTTAGGTCAGGGTCATCACAACATGAGGAACTGTATTGAAATGCCACTGCATTGGGAAGACCCACTAGAACCATTGCTGTTGATACAAACAAACTACAAAACTGGAAATTCCATGAGGACTCAGATCTACATAAAGAACCATGGGTAACTAAGGAATTCTTTCTTTTTTTTTTTTTTTTTTTTTACATTTAATTGGTTATTTTATTTATTTACATTTCAAATGTTATCCCCCTTCCCTGATCCCCCCCTGAAAACCTCCTATCCCAACTCCTCCCTTGCTTCTATGAACAGAAGAAAGAGCATTCCTAAGAGAAGAGCAGAACAATTGGATTTCCAGTACCAAATGATCAGCCCTGACAACACTTTATGACAAACATAACACAGCCTGAGAAGGTTGGATATATGTATTTAGGAACAAGCATGTACACATAGACACATATATGCATATAGCAGCAGTTAATAAAAATGAGTAGAGCAGCCGGGGGACAGAGGTTCGCCCTGCAGGGAGCGCCATCTTGGCTCCGGGACTCCGCCGAACTTAGTCTGCACAGGTGAGAGTGAGGACCACAGAGGCAGACAGCTTCTGGGACAGGCGGGAGCCACAGAGCCGCTGAGGCAGCACCCTTTGGGGGCCGCAGACATCCAGCACCCTCCCAGCCGGAGGACAGAGGTCCGCACTGCAGGGAGCGCCATCTTAGCTCCTGGACTCCGCCGAACTTAGTCTGCACAGGTGAGAGTGAGGACCACAGAGGCAGACAGCTTCTGGGACAGGCGGGAGCCACAGAGCCGCTGAGGCAGCACCCTTTTGGGGCCACAGACATCCGGCACCCTCCCAGCCGGAGGACAATAGTCCACCCTGCACGGGAGCCCTCTGCCTCAGGATCAGGAAGCACCATCTTGGTTCCCGGGACTCCACTGAACTTAGGAACTTAGTCTGCACAGGTGAGAGTGTGCACTACAGAAGCTGACAGCTTCTGTGACCTGCCAAAGCAACACAGCATCTGGGAAAGGTCCTGTATTGGGCCTTCTTCTTCGGCCAGGAGGAGGTCCAAACACCAGATATCTGTGCACCTTGCCTGTAAGAGGAGAGCTTGCCAGCAGAGAGTGCTCTAACGACTGAAACTCAGAGGAGAGAGCCTGTCTCCCAGGTCTGCTGATAGACATTAATCCGAATCACCAGAAGAACAATCTCTAAACAGAGACAACTATAACAACTAAATCCAGAGATTACCAGATGGCGAAAGGTAAACATAAGAATCTTACTAACAGAAACAAAGAACACTCACCATCATCAGAACCCAGCACTCCCACTTCGCCCAGTCCAGGGCACCCCAACACACCTGAAAAGCTAGACCTGGATTTAAAAGCATATCTCATGATGATGGTAGAGGACATCAAGAAGGACTTAATAACTCACTTAAAGAACTACAGGAGAACATGGCTAAAGAGTTACAAGTCCTTAAAGAAAAACAGGAAAACACATCCAATCAGATGATGGAAATGAACAAAACCATACTAGACCTAAAAAGGGAAGTAGACACAATAAAGAAAACCCAAAATGAGGCAACACTGGAGATAGAAACCCTAGTAAAGAAATCTGGAATCATAGATGCGAGCATCAGCAACAGAATACAAGAGATGGAAGAGAGAATCTCAGGTGCAGAAGATTCCATAGAGAACATCGGCACAACAATCAAGGAAAATGGAAAATGCAAAAAGATCC
The DNA here is from genome assembly GCF_978045245.1 of Mus caroli. Taxonomy (NCBI): domain Eukaryota; kingdom Metazoa; phylum Chordata; class Mammalia; order Rodentia; family Muridae; genus Mus; species Mus caroli. The sequence goes on along the minus strand of NW_028227263.1, from coordinate 57,888,955 downwards.
TAACTCAAAACATCCAGGGAATACAGGACACAATGAAAAGACCAAACCTACGGATAATAGGAGTGGATGAGAATGAAGATTTTCAACTCAAAGGACCAGCAAACATCTTCAACAAAATTATAGAAGAAAACTTCCCAAATCTAAAGAAAGAGATGCCCATGAACATACAAGAAGCCTACAGAACTCCAAATAGACTGGACCAGAAAAGAAATACCTCCTGACACATAATAATCAGAACAACAAATGCACTAAATAAAGATAGAATACTAAAAGCAGTAAGAGAAAAAGGCCAAGTAACATATAAAGGCAAGCCTATCAGAATTACACCAGATTTTTCACCAGACACTATGAAAGCCAGAAGATCCTGGACAGATGCTATACAGACACTAAAAGAACACAAATTCCAGCCCAGGCTTCTATACCCAGCCAAACTCTCAATTATCATAGATGGAGAAACCAAAGTATTCCACGACAAAACCAAATTCATAAATTATCTCTCCAGGAATCCAGCCCTTCAAAGGATAATAATAGAAAAAAAAATACAAGGACAGGAACCACGCCCTAGAAACAACAAGAAGGTAATCCCTCAACAAACCTAAAAGAAGACAGCCACAAGAACAGAATGCCAACTTTAACAACAAAAATAACAGGAAACAACAATTACTTTTCCTTAATATCTCTTAATATCAATGGACTCAACTCCCTGATAAAAAGACATAGACTAACAAACTGGCTATACAAACAAGACCCAACATTTTGCTGCTTACAGGAAACTCATCTCAGAGAAAAAGATAGACACTACCTCAGAATGAAAGGCTGGAAAACAATTTTCCAAGCAAATGGTATGAAGAAACAAGCTGGAGTAGCCATTCTAATATCTGATAAGATTGACTTCCAACCCAAAGTCATTAAAAAAGACAGGGAGGGACACTTCATACTCATCAAAGGTAAAATCCTCCAAGAGGAACTATCAATCCTGAATATCTATGCTCCAAATACAAAGGCAGCCACATTCATTAAAGAAACTTTAGTAAATTTCAAAGCACACATTGCACCTCATACAATAATAGTGGGAGACTTCAACACACCACTTTCACCAATGGACAGATCATAGAACAGAAACTAAACAGGGACACAGTGAAACTAACAGAAGTTATGAATCAAATGGATCTGGCAGATATCTACAGAACATTCTATCCTAAATCAAAAGGATATACCTTCTTCTCAGCACCTCATGGTACCTTCTCCAAAATTGACCACATAATTGGTAACAAAACAGGCCTCAACAGATACAAAAATATTGAAATTGTCCCATGCATCCTATCAGATCACTATGGACTAAGGCTGATCTTCAATAACAAAATAAATAATAGAAAGCCAACCTTCACGTGGAAACTGAACAACACTCTTCTCAATGACACCTTGGTCAAGGAAGGAATAAAGAAAGAAATTAAGGACTTTTTAGAGTTCAATGAAAATGAAGCCACAACATACCCAAACTTATGGGATGCAAGGAAAGCATTTCTAAGAGGAAAACTCATAGCTCTGAGTGCCTCCAAAAAGAAACTAGAGAGAGCACACATTAGCAGATTGACAACACACCTAAAAGCACTAGAACAAAAGGAAGCAAATTCACCCAAGAGTAGTAGACGGCAGGAAATAATCAAACTCAGGGGCGAAATCAATCAATTGGAAAAAAGAAGAACTATTCAAAGAATCAACCAATCAAGGAGCTGGTTCTTTGAGAAAATCAACAAGATAGATAAACCCTTAGCCAGACTCACTAGAGGGCACAGGGAAAGCATTCTAATTAACAAAATCAGAAATGAAAAAGGAGACATAACAACAGATCCTGAAGACATCCAAAACACCATCAGATCCTTCTACCAAAGGCTATACTCAACAAAACTGGAGAACCTGGATGAAATGGAGAAGTTCCTAGACAGATACCAGGTACCAAAGTTGAATCAAGATCAGGTTAATGATCTAAACAGCCCTATATCCCCCAAAGAAATAGAAGCACCCATTAATAGTCTCCCAACTAAAAAAAGCCCAGGACCAGATAGGTTTAGTGCAGAGTTCTATCAGACCTTCAAAGAAGATCTAATCCCAGTTCTTCACAAACTATTCCACAAAATAGAAACAGAAGGTACTCTACCCAACTCATTCTATGAAGCCACAATTACTCTGATACCTAAACCACAAAAAGACCCAACAAAGATAGAAAACTTCAGACCAATATCCCTTATGAATATTGATGCAAAAATCCTCAATAAAGTTCTTGCTAACCGAATCCAAGAACACATCAAAACAATCATCCATCCTGACCAAGTAGGTTTCATCCCAGGGATGCAGGGATGGTTCAATATATGGAAATCCATCAATGTAATCCAGTATATAAACAAACTCAAAGACAAAAACCACATGGTCACCTCCTTAGATGCGGAAAAAGCATTTGACAAGATCCAACACCCATTCATGATAAAAGTCTTGGAAAGATCAGGAATTCAAGGCCCATACCTAAACATGATAAAAGCAATCTACAGCAAACCAGTAGCCAACATCAAAGTAAATGGTGAGAAGCTTGAAGCAATCCCTCTAAAATCAGGGACTAGACAAGGCTGTCCACTTTCTCCATACCTATTCAACATTGTACTTGAAGTCCTAGCCAGAGCAATTCAACAACAAAAGGAGATCAAAGGGATACAAATTGGAAAAGATGAAGTCAAAATATCACTATTTGCAGATGATATGATAGTATATATAAGTGACCCTAAAAATTCCACCAGAGAACTCCTAAACCTGATAAACAGCTTTGGTGAAGTAGCTGGATATAAAATTAACTCAAACAAATCAATGGCCTTTCTCTACACAAAGAATAAACAGGCTGAGAAAGAAATTAGGGAAACAACACCATTCTCAATAGTCACAAATAATATAAAATATCTTGGCGTGACTCTAACTGAGGAAGTGAAAGATCTGTATAATAAAAACTTCAAGTCTCTGAAGAAAGAAATTCTAGAGGATCTCAGAAGGTGGAAAGATCTCCCATGCTCATGGATAAGCAGGATCAACATAGTAAAAATGGCTATCTTGCCAAAAGCAATCTACAGAATCAATGCAATTCCCATCAAAATTCCAAATCAATTCTTCAACGAATTAGAAAGTGCAATCTGCAAATTCATCTGGAATAACAAAAAACCTAGGATAACAAAAACTCTTCTCAAGGAAAAAAGAACCTCTGGTGGAATCACCATGCTGGACCTAAAGCTTTACTACAGAGCAATTGTGATAAAAACAGCGTGGTACTGGTATAGTGACAGACAAATAGACCAATGGAATAGAATTGAAGACCCAGATATGAACCCACACACCTACGGTCACTTGATCTTCGACAAGGGAGCTAAAACCATCCAGTGGAAGAAAGACAGCATTTTCAACAAATGGTGCTGGCCCAACTGGTTGTTATCATGTAGAAGGATGTGAATCGATCCATTCCTATCTCCTTGTCCTAAGGTCAAGTCTAAGTGGATCAAGGAACTTCACATAAAACCAGAGACACTGAAACTTATAGAGGAGAAAGTGGGGAAAAGCCTTGAAGATATGGGCACAGGGGAAAAATTCTTGAATATAACAGCAATGGTTTGTGCTATAAATTGAGAATTGACAAGTGGGACCTCATGAAACTGCAAAGCTTCTCCAAGGCAAAAGACACCATCAATAAGACAAAAAAACCACCAACAGATTGGGAAAGGATCTTTACCTATCCTAAATCAGATAAGGGACTATTATCCAATATATATAAAGAACTCAAGAAGGTGGACTCCAGAAAGTCAAATAACCCCATTAAAAAATGGGGCTCAGAACTGAACAAAGGATTCTCACCTGAGGAATAGCGAATGGCAGAGAAGCACTTGCAAAAATGTTCAACATCCTTAATCATCAGGGAAATGCAAATCAAAACAACCCTGAGATTCCACCTCACACCAGTCAGAATGGCTAAGATCAAAAATTCAGGTGACAGCAGATGGTGGCAATGATGTGGAGAAAGAGGAACAATCCTCCATTGTTTGTGGGATTGCAAGCTTGTACAACCACTCTGGAAATCAGTCTGGCGGTTCCTCAGAAAATTGGACATAGTACTACCGGAGGATCCAGCAATACCTCTCCTGGGCATATATCCAGAAGATGTCCTAACCGGTAAGAAGGAAACATGCTCCACTATGTTCATAGCAGCCCTATTTATAATAGCCAGAAGCTGGAAAGAACCCAGATGTCCCTCAACAGAGGAATGGATACAGAAATTATGGTACATTTACACAATGGAGTACTACTCAGCTATTAAAAAGAATGAATTTATGAAATTCCTAGCCAAATGGATGGACCTGGAGGGCATCATCTTGAGTGAGGTAACACAATCCCAAAGGAACTCACACAATATGTATTCACTCATAAGTGGATATTAGCCCAAAACTTAGATACCCAAGATATAAGATACAATTTTCTAAACGCATGAAACTCAAGAAGAATGAAGACCAAAATGTGGACAATATGCCCCTTCTTAGAATTGGGAACAAAACACCCATGGAAGGAGTTACAGAGACAAAGTTCGTAGCTGTGATGAAAGGATGGACCATCTAGAGACTGCTGTATCCAGGGATCCATCCCATAATCAGCTTCCAAACGCTGACACCATTGCATACACTAGCAAGATTTTGCTGAAAGGACCCAAATATAGCTGTCTCTTGTGAGACTATGCCGGGGCCTAGCAAACACAGGAGTGGATGCTCACAGTCAGCTATTGGATGTATCACAGGGCTCCCAATGGAGAAGCTAGAGAAAGTACCCAAGGAGCTAAAGGGATCTGCAACCCTATTGTTGGAACAACATGATGAACTAACCAGTACCCCGGAGCTCTTGTCTCTAGCTGCATATGTATCAAAAGATGGCCTAGTCGGCCATCACTGGAAAGAGAGGCCCATTGGACTTGCATACTTTATATGCCCCAATATAGGGGAATGCCAGGGCCAAAAGAATGGGAATTGGTGGGTAGGGAAGTGGGGGGCGGTATGGGGGACTTTTGGGATAGCATTGGAAATGTAATTGAGGAAAATATGTAATAAAAAATATTAAAAATTAAAAAAAAAATGAGTAGAGCCCATATCTAGTAGAAGACAGGGCATCAAGTGAAGGATGGGTTTGCCATTCCACAGTCAAAAACTCAGACCCAGAATTGTTTCTGTTTGAAAGAACTGCAGGGAAAAACTGGAAAAGGGCCTGAAGAAAAGGAGGTCCAGTGCTCAAATTGTGCTCCAACTCAAGGAAAGACACTAAGGCCTGGCAGTATTACTGAAGATGTGGTGAACTCACATAAAGGGACCTATCATGACTACTTTCTGAAAAACCCAACAAGTAGCTGAAGAAGTGAGATGCAGATATTTACACCCAACCAAAGAACAGAAGCTGCTGACCCCTGTGGTTGAATTAGGGAAATGCTGGAAGCTGAAGAGGAGGGTGTTCCTATAGGAAGACCAGCCATCTCAGTCTCAACTAACCTGGACCCCTGAGATCTTTCAGAAACTGGACCACTAACCAAGCAACATACACCAACTGATATGAGGCCTGCAACACATATACAGCAGAGGACTGCAGAGTATGGACGCAGTCAGAGAAGGTGCACCGAACCCTCAAGAGAGACTTGTGGCCCCAGAAAGTGGGGAGGTCTGGTGGGATGGGGGTGAGGAGATGGGGACATCCTCATGGAGAAGGGGAGGAGTAGGTATGGAATGTGGAACAGTCAGAGGGTAGACCAGGAAGGGGATAAAATCTGGACAGTATAAAGAGATGAAAGAATAAATGAAAAAAAAAAAACCTATAAATTTGAAAGGGAACAAAGAGAGTTTGTCCCAACCAGCAGGACTTAGTTATTCTGTGGGTCGAGGAGGACCGAGGCCTGAAAGAGAAACAGGCGGTAAAAGGGAGCAAGACCATGCAAAGAGTTGTCAAGGTCTGTTTAATGGAGGCTAGGAGCCTGGTTATAAGCACACAATGAGAGAAAATAGGGTGGGATAGAGGGGGTATAATAAAAGTACAGAGAAAGGGATGGACATCTGGGGCGGATGCTGATTGGAGCCTTCAAACATCTTGCAGTTTATCTTGGAGTGTCGGCCCTATCTAAACATTCCCAGGCACCAAATGGAGACATGAAGGAGGAGGTGATGCTGGCTCTATCTAAACAGTCCCAGGTACCAAGTGGAGACATGAAAGAGGGGGTGACATAACTCCCATCAAAGGGTCAGTCGGATTTCAGGGTGAGAGTTGTTGAGGGTCTGGTTTCCAACAGTTTGGTCTCTCACAAGAGTTGGTTATATGAGAGGGCTTGGAGGGGGGAAATGGAAGGTGGAAACTATTTAATTACAGTATAGTGTAATAAATAAAATTAAAAATAATAAAACTTAAAGGAAAATACAGGTATTGGTTGGGGAGAAGGACTGAAATTCCAGAGGGCCAGCAGAAAGAATAGAAGCAGGCAACCTTGGGTGGTAGGAGGTTGGGGGGGGGACCTCCAGAATGTACCAGAGACCTGGGAGGTGAGAGACTCTCAGGACTTAAAGAGAGGGACCTTAGATGAAATGCCCTATGTTGGGTAGAACTCACCTCCAGCAGAAAGACAGGGCATCAAGTGAAAGATGGGGTTGCCATCCAACAGTCAAAATTCTGATTCATAATTGTTTCTGTCTGAAAAAACTGCAGGGATGGAAATAGAAAGGATCATGAGGAAAAGAAGGTACAGTGACAGGCCCAAAGTGGGATCTAGCTCAAGAGGAGGCCCCAAGACCTGACACTATTATGGTGACTATGGAATGCTCACAATAAGGGGGCTATCATGACTGCCCTCCGAAAGACCCAACAAGCAGTTGAAGGAATCAGATGCAGATATTTGCACCCAACCAATTGACAGAAGCTGCAGACCTCTGTGGTTAAATTAGGGAAAGCTAGAAGAAGCTGAGGTAGAAGGCTACCCTGTCAGAGGACCAGCAGTCTTAATTAACCTGGATCCCTGAGATCTTTCAGATTACTGGAACACCAACCAGGCAGCATACACCAGCTGATATGAGGCCTGCAACACATATACAGTAGAGGACTTCTGGGTCTGAGTTTAGTCAGAGAATATGTACCTTACCCTGAAGAGACATTAGGGAGTTTAGAGGTCTGGTGGGGTGAGGGTGAGGGGTGGGGACATCCTCTTGGAGACAAAGGAGTAGGAAGGAAATACGTGATGTGGAACACTTGGAGGGTGAACCAGTAGGGGAATAAAATCTGGAGTTTAAAGTAAATTAAAATATTTTTAAATAGTTAAAATATTCTGCATGCTTTCAGCCAACCATTGGACAGAGCACAACTCCATAAGAGGAACAACAATATGAACCACCCAGTACCCCCAGATCTCCTAGGGACTAAACCACCAACCAAAGAGTACACATGGAGGGACCCATGGCTCCAGCTGCATATGTAACAGAGGACGGCCTTGTAGGTCATCAATGGGAGGAGAGGCCCTTGGTCCTGTGATCGCTCAATGCTCTATTGTAGGGGAATGACAGGACCAGGAAGTGGAAGTGGGTGGGTTGGTGAACAGGAGGGGAGATGGGATAGGATGTTTTTGAAGGGGAAACTAGAAAAGGAGATAACATTTGAAATGTAAATAAAGAAAATATCTAATAAAAAATAAAATGATCAATATACACTTATAGTTCAACAATGATAAACAATATTGTCAAAGTTTCTTTTGTTTCACAAATACATATTAAGAATCAGCTCTGTTGCCATTGCCTCCTAAGTACTAGAATGCAGGAATATAACTACATAAACACTTTTGGCCACTGGTGGGAAGACTCAGGTTGGTCAAGTAGCTATAGTCACTCTGGTAGCAGAATGAAGAATAGCTCTTGGAACTAGTGAATCTAGAATCTGTTGTTTGGCTTTCAGATGCAAGCCTGCATCCCATCATGTTACTTATTGTCTTTATTCTGAATTAAACTATTAATTCCAATTGAATATAGAGAATCTAAGAAGATCTTGAAATTAATGTGTGTGATGGTTTGTATATCCTTGGACCAGGGAGTGGCACCATCTGAAGGTGTGGCCTTGTTGGAATAGGTGTGGCCTGGTTGGAATGGGTGTGTCACTATGGGTGTGGGTATAAGACCCTACCCTAGTTGCCTGGAAGTCAGTCTTGCACTAGCAGCCTTTGGATGAAGACATAGAATTCTCAGCTCCTCCTGCACCATGCCTGCCTGGATACTGCCATGCTCCCACCTTGATGATAATGGACTGAACCTCTGAACCTGTAAGCCAGCCCCAATTAAATGTTGTTTTTTATAAGACTTAATTACCTTGGTCATGGTGTCTGTTCACAGCAGTAAAACCCTAACTAAGACAGAAGTTGGTACCAGGAGTGGGGTATTGCTGTGATAGGCCTGACCATGCTTTCATTTGAAAGAATGTGGATTTTGGGACTTTGGATTTGGAAAGCAGTGGAATGCTTTAATTGGGGCTGGCTTACAGGTTCAGAGGTTCAGTCCATTATCATCAAGGTGGGAGCATGGCAGTATCCAGGCAGGCATGGTGCAGGAGGAGCCGAGAATTCTATGTCTTCATCCAAAGGCTGCTAGTGCAAGACTGACTTCCAGGCAACTAGGGTAGGGTCTTATACCCACACCCATAGTGACACACCCATTCCAACCAGGCCACACCTATTCCAACAAGGCCACACCTTCAGATGGTGCCACTCCCTGGTCCAAGGATATACAAACCATCACAATGTGCTTCTGAATAAAACCTCTAAAAACTAAAAAGTAAAGGGTATCCTCTTGGAGATGAGATTTCTTGTAGGGTTTCACTCTGCTACGTTTAAGAATATCACTATCTCCTAACTTTATCCCCAGACCCATCTATATTAATTTTACCTCTGTTAAAATAACAAATATTGCTACTTCTAAAACTGCAGCATAAGGTTACCATGTCTAAAATTCATTCAAAATGGATCTTTTATTTTGTTCAAGGGAAAGATGGACAGAGAAAACCAGTTGTATAACTAAAGTTAGATTTAGTCAATTAGTCAGATAACAATTGAGATATTTTTCCTTTTCCTCCTCTGTCCCTGCTCCTTTTTTGCTCTATATCTGTCTTACCCCCTTTTATCTCATTTTTTCTCTCTTGCCTCAGTTTCACCTACCATTGTTCTATCTTTCTTTCTCCATGTCTTATTTCTTTACAATATGTGTTGAGGGTGAACATGGCACACTCACTAAATAAGACACACACACACACACACACACACACACAATCAGTAAACACTAACTTTCATGTATCCCCACCAGTTACTAAAAAAAATCTCAAGAGTAAAAGAAATTGTTTTAAGAAGGTTCAACTACGTTTAAGTGTCAGATGAAAAACCCTGAGGCTCAGCACACTTGAATGACAGGTAATTAACCATGCCCTTTATCAAGAGGGAAAGAAAGTGAATGGGAGAAATTCTGTATGTAAAAATATTCCCACAGAACAAAGTATGAGGTCGTTCTTCAGAGGAGTTGTGCTGCTACTCAGTATTTAAAGGGAGTTTCTTAGGGTCTTAAAAACATAATAAAAATGCAAAATAAAAACAATCCCAGAAATAACAGAATTACATTCTTGAGAGGCTGTGCTCTGTGCGGGTAGGTGCCAGATTTATCAGTATATTTTTTCCACTTTTGAGGCTGCACAATCTGTCTCCCTAATATCATACAATTACCACCTACCATGACACACACTATGAAGCATCCTGGCACAGAACGAGAATTTATCGTGTTCTAGAAATATTTACAGTCTATAAGTTAGCTGCTGTCATGAGACCAGTCTACAACACTGTTTAAAATTCTCATACAGACTATGAGACATTGTAAAACATTCAGGAGTAAGAACATTTATTGTTTACCTGGTAGCCAGTTCCTTTCTTGTGGCTGGCAGAATCCAGATTTTTGCTCCAGTGCAGATCTATGCTCATTCTCTTTAGTGGTCTGAAGGCTGCATCTATTTAATAGCTAGTAAAATTGCTGCTTCAAAAATGGATATATTGTGGTAGTGTAATCCACTTTCCTTTTTTATTGAATATTTTATGTATTTACATTTCAAATATTATCCCCTTTCCCAGTGTGCCCTCCAGAACCCTCCTATCCCATCCCCTCTTCCCCTGCTTCTACAAGGGTGCTTTCCTTCCCATCTACCTATTCCCACCTGGAAAGACCCAAGTCCATGAGCACAGATGGTCTGATGAAGTTTGTGGACTCTAAGTAAGGGTAAAATGGGAGATTGGGGAGGAAACTGACTATAAGAAAATGAGGAAGCTTAAAAATAAAGTGTAATTTTGTTTTGTTTCAGGGGACTTTAAGACTTAAGATTAAACTGTATCTGAGGCACTGAAAATACATTTGAAGTTAAAATATAAATTAAGACTTGAAAGACAAATTGACCCCTGTACTGGCTATTTTTGTCAACTTGACACAGCTGGAGTTATCACAGAGAAAGGAGTTTCAGTTGAGGAAATGCCTCCATGACATCCAACTGTAAGGCATTTTCTCAATTAGTGATCAAGGGGGCAAGGCCCCTTGTGGGTGGGACCATCCCTGGGCTGGTAGTCTTGGATTCTATAAGAGAGTAGGCTGAGCAAGCCAGGGGAGGCAAGCCAGTAAAGAAAATCCCTCCATGGCTTCTGCATCAACTCCTGCTTTCTGACCTGTTTGAGTTCCAGTCCTGACTTCCTTTGCTGATGAACAGCAGCATGGAAGTGTAAGCCGAATAAACCCTTCCCTCCCCAACTTGCTTCTTGGTCATGATGTTTGTGCAGGAATAGAAACCCTGACTAAGACAAATTGGTACCAGAAGTGGGGTATTCCTGTGACAACCTGACCATGTTTTGGGGAGGACTGTGGAAGGACTTTGGAACTTTGGGCTTGAAGATCCATTCGTTGTTAAGAGCTCTGTCAGATGTTGTGTAGGAGCTTGGAAGATAATGTTGAGAACAGTGCAGAAGATGGAGGTCTGGTTTGTGAAATTTCAGAGGGAAAATTAAAGACTCTTTTCAGGTCCATTACTGTTTTGATTGTGAAGATTTTGTAGTTCTGGTTAGCTGGGGCTGAAGAATCAGCTGTGATTAACAAGATACCAGAACTACTAAAGCAAAAACTTTGCATTACTGGGACTATTGATGCTGGTTAGCTGGAGCTAAGAAATTAGCGGTGATTAAGAAGAGTCCAGCATCGTTGAGGTGACATCTTCTGGGAAGTGTTTTCTGAAAGCACAAAGAGGCTGTATTCCAGAAATAGGCAAGGTTGTACTCCTTCTGCAGTGGGACTTGGTAATGTGTAAGGGTCACCCAGGTGGTACTGGTTTTGAAAGCATGAAGGGGTCATGGAGAGCAGCTGAGGCTCGGCACTGTGAGAGGCCATGGAAGGCCATTGGTGAAGTTGCAGCCTCAGTTGTAATTGAAGGCCCAGGACTGAAGGGGTCATGCAGTGTTTTGGAGATGCCAGTACCATGAGATGACCACCAAGAGCAGCAGCAGCAGTGGAGTACAGGCATCTGGAGCCCAGAGGACGACGTGTGTGCTACAAAGGGCATGGCTGGAGAAGTGATCCAAGCCCTTGGAGGAGCCCAGAAGATCGTGAGTTGGATCCCAGATATTGGACGGTTGGAGATTGTTTTTTTGCTTTGATTGTGACTGTGCCCTGATATTTTTCCTCTTGAAGGAAGAAACTGTTTTAGTGGAGCCCAGAGTTAAGAGACTTTTAATTGTAAAAAGACTTTGGATTTTAAAAGAGATGGATATTTTAAAGAGATTGAAATTTTAAGAATATGTAAAGACTGTGGGACTTTTAAAGTTATTTAGATCTTGGGGATGAATAAGAATGTAAGGGTTGAGGCTTACTAGTGATGTGTTTGTGTGTCAAGTTGACAAGGGGTCAATTGTACTGGCTATTTTTGTGTCAACTTGACACAGCTGGAGTTATCACAGAGAAAGGAGCTTCAGTTGAGGAAATGCCTCCATGAGATCCAACTGTAAGGCATTTTCTCAATTAGTGATCAAGGGGGAAAGGCCCCTTGTGGGTGGGACCATCCCTGGGCTGGTAGTCTTGGGTTCTATAAGAGAGTAGGCTGAGCAAGCCAGGGGAGGCAAGCCAGTAAAGAAAATCCCTCCATGGCTTCTGCATCAGCTCCTGCTTTCTGACCTGTTTGAGTTCCAGTCCTGACTTCCTTTGCTGATGAACAGCAGCATGGAAGTGTAAGCCGAATAAACCCTTCCCTCCCCAACTTGCTTCTTGGTCATGATGTTTGTGCAGGAATAGAAACCCTGACTAAGACAACCCCTTATCTCCTCACCAGCTCACCTCCCCATCCTGGTATGAGCTGCCCAACAGCTGTAGGATGACCGGGACTGATGCATGTGGTTGGGGTTATATCTGGCTACCCACTATCTCTAGAGCAAGAGTCCAGCTCCTTTCTTCTTTAGGTCAAAGCAGGTTACAAAAAAGCTTCAGTTGCTCAGTGAAGCTTTTGTTTCTACTCTACTGCCCCCAAATCATTTATGCCATGGACAGGCCCCCCTTATTTCAATAGAAATCATGTTGGATGTCAGCTGTGTCAAACACTAGGGCCTTTTCCCATGTACATAGGCACCCCCTATGTGGCAACAAGATCTAAATAAGTCTTGGTTTGTTGGACATGCTTTGGCAACGTTTTATGCTATCAGATGACCAAAAAAAAAAAAAATGACATGGTATTGTGACTGGCACCCAACATTTGAATTATTTCTCCTTTTAAATTATACCATTAAAGTTAAAGACTGGGAGGTGTTGTGTTTCCAGGCTTTCTATACTTGCTGTGCCTCAAGTTGAGGATGTTCTGGGTTTCCCTGGCCTGGCCTCTGCTAGGGTCCTCCCTTAGCAGGCCTATCTGATCTGTAGTCTTCCCTGTCATTTGGCTTTATCAGTACTTAATGTGAACTAGGTCTTTTACTTCCATGGAACATAAGTCACTATCTTCTGACCTTGGTTTCTCCTGTTAATATACTCTGGCATATAACAAGGGCTCAGGAATGACCACCCTTTTTGGGGTCTGGTCCCAGGGGTTCTAGCCTTTCTTTTTGAACAGAAATTACATATAGATCTCATTGAATATTAGATGGACCTAAGGCTGGGGGCATTCAAAACAGTAAGCCTTTTTCTCATCCCGTGTCAAGGAAATGGTCCTTTATTTATCAGTGTTTTTTTGCTCTTCCCTTAAATAAGAGCTCATAGCACAGCACTTATTTTAGCACATCCATTTGCACAGATTTTCAATGGCTCAGAATGCTCTACTGCCTTTTCTTTGAGAAAGGGTTGAGATGCACTCCTATTGTGCACCCTCCTTGTTCCAAAGCTCCTGCCTGTGTTTGTATAGAACCCAACTCCAGCACCACCACACTGTTGAGATGGACACACTATAAACCCCTGGGTAACTATTAAAGTCATAATGCAGACTTCAGGTTGTTCTATATAAAATGAAAAATTATAAATGTTTTTATTTGCAAAAAATATTCAACATTCTTAGTCATCAGGGAAATGTAAATCAAAACAACACTAAGATTCCACCTCACAACAGTCAGAATGGCTAAGATCAAAAATTCAGATGACAGCAGATGCTGGTGAAGATGTGGAGAAAGAGAAACACTCCTCCATTGTTAGTGGGATTGCAAGATGGTGCACGTACTCTGGAAATCAGTCTGGAGGTCCTTCAGAAAATAGGACATAGTATTACCTGAAGACCCAACTATACCACTCCTGGGCATATATACCCAGAAGATGCTCCAACATATAGCAAGGATACATGCTCCACTATGTTCATAGCAGCATTATTTATAATAGCCAGAAGCTGGAAAGAACGCAGATGTCCTTTAACAGAGGAATGAATACAGAAAAAATAATACACTTTCCTATCTGAGAAAAATCTTCTCTTCTCTCCAATATTATTCTTTTTTTATAGTTTTTCATCTAAAGAACTTAATTGGGTTGTTGTTACTTGCAAGGCATGAAGATTATTGCCACAATTGATATACTTCTCACAACAAGGTCACACCTCTTGAAACAATGACAGGCCTTCTACAAAAATGACATGATCCGGCCTCCTACAATGAGGACAAGCCACCTATAACAACAAGGACATGCCCCTTCCTTCGTTCTCCTCCTCCTCCTCCTTCTTCTTTCTTCTCCTTATCCTTTTCATCCTCCTTCTCTGTCTTTTCCTCTTCTCCTACTTTTCCTTTCTTCTCCTTTTTTATTCTCCTGTTCTCCTCCTTGTCCTCTTTCTTTTTCTCCTCCCCTCCTTCTCCTCCTCTTCCTCCTCTTCCTCTTCCTCCTTCTTCCCTGGTCAGAATTCTTATAAAAATGACATTCTCTGTCCATAATCAATATGTGTTTCTTACCCAGAACAAGCAAACAAACAAAAACTCTCCTATGTCTCGATAATAAATAGAAACAGGAAACACTAACAGGGAGACAATCAACTTCACTAGCCACAGGGGAAAGTCAGCCAAAACTGCCACATGAGTGTACTGATGACAATAGCAGGCTTGAAAAGTGAGGAATTGGAGCCTTCATATATTGCTTGTGAAAGTCAAATGGCACAACCACATTGGAAGAAAATCTGGCAGCTCTTCAAAAGAATCAAGCCAGTTACCAGCTCTAGAATGTCAGTGCCAGGCCAAGTTCTGTCCAATAATCTTTCAGTCTGGACTCACAGCAGCTATGAGGCTTTACCTGGCAGACTTTGCAGATGGTGGGGAGCCGCCATTCCTATATGGGTTATTGTAGTCCAGAGCCTGTTTCATCCCATAACTTACTGGACATGCATGTAGGCATGTCTGCATTCCGTGCTCAGCCTATTCTACCCTGAGCAGTTTATAGCTTGGACCTTTCCCAGCAGGAACATCTGGGACAGGCCTTCAAGACACTAGTAATACTTCTGCATTTAATAATGAGAAGTTACATCCTGTGTAAGGTGTATAGATGGACAGGAAGACAGAATCTCAACTTCCAGAGAGCGTCTCCCTCTAGGGAGGAAGAAAAGTGTAGGTAAGGAGTGTTCAATTACATGTTTTCCTTTGGGTCATTTTGTAAATCTTCATACATGCATGTAATGTATTCTTGTTATATGGACTCACCTTTGTTAACCTGACTTGCCCAATTTCTTCCTTACTCTCCCCTCTTCCCTGGAAGTGTTCTTTCTTAATTTCATGCTGTCTCTTTCTTCACAAAAATTTAAATAAATATAAGAAAACATAAGAACAAACAAAGACAAATTTCGAAGCTAAAAAGCCTGCTCTCTCTCTCTCTCTCTCTCTCTCTCTCTCTCTCTCTCTCTCTCTCTCTCTCTCTCTCTCTCCCTCTCTCCCTCTCTCCCTCTCTCTCTCTCTCTCTCTCTCTCTCTCTCTCTCTCTCTCTCTCTCTCTCTGTGTGTGTGTGTGTGTGTGTGTGTGTATGTGTGTGTGTGTGTGCATTTCTGTGTGGTAGTAGAATTGAATCTAAGTCCTTGCAAATAATACATGAATATTCTAACACTGAGTTAAATCCTCAAATCTTTCTCTTGTATTTTGCTGTTTATTTTGAGGCAGGATTCAGTACCTTGCCTAGGTTTATCCTGACTTCTCTGTAGAACAGACAGGCTTTGAACTGAGGAAACAGCTATACCACTCCTGGGCATATACCCAGAAGATGCTCCAACTTGTATTAAGGACATATGCTCCACAATATTCATAGCAGCCTTATTTAGAGTAGCCAGAAGCTGGAAACAACTCAGATGTCTCCAAACAGAGAATTGGATACAGAAAATGTGGTACATTTACACAATGCAATACTACTGAGCTACTGAAAATAATGAACTCATGAAATTCTTTGGCAAATGGATGGAACTAGAAAATATCATTCTGAGTGAGGTAATCCAATTACAAAAGAATACACATGGTATACACTCACTGATAAGTGGATATTAGCTCAGAAGCTCAGAAAACACAAGATACAGTTCACAGATCAAATGAAACTCAAGAAGAAGGAAGACCAAAGTATGGATACTCTGGTCCTTCTTAAATGGGGGAATAAAATACCCATGGGAGGAGATAAAGTGTGGTGTGGAGCAGAGACTGAAGGAAAGGCCATCCACAGACTCCCCCACCTGGGGATCTATCCCATAAACAGTAACTAAACCTAGACACTATTGTGGAAGGCCAAGAATTATTTGCTGACAGGAGCCTGATATAGCTGTCTCCTGAGAGGCTCTGTTGGAGCCTGACAAATACAGAGGCAGATGCTCACAGCCAACCATAGTACTGAGCATGGAGACCACAACTGAGGAGTAAGGAAAAGGACTGAAGGAGCTGAAGGGGTTTGCAACCCCATAGGAAGAAAAACAACAATGAACAACACCCCCCCAATCTTTCAGGGACTAAACTGCCAGCCAAAGAGTACAAATGGAGGGACCCATGGCTCCAGCTGCATATGTAGTAGAGCATGGCATTGTCTGGCATCAATAGGAGCAGAGGCTCTTGGTCCTGTGAAGGCTCGATGTGTCAGTTTAGGGGAATGCCAGGACAGGGAAGCAGGAGTGGGTGTGTTGGTAAGCAGGGGGTGGAGGAATGAGATAAGGGATTTTCGGAGGGGAAACCAGGAAAGGGGATAACATTTGAAATCGAAATAAAGAAAATGTCTAATAAAAATAAATAGTAGTTCAAATTATCATGTCAGTTAACACCTGTAGATCTATCCATCTAATTTATCACTCTATCCATCCATGATATATCACATTACATGTAAGGAGGGTGTTATAATAATTAGTAAGAGGTATTCAGCATTGTCTTGCAGTTTAGGTTACCATGGAAAATGGTACTGTACTGAGACATATAGAGAACATAACCAGGTGAACTGGCTTATTTAGTGTCAGCTTTGGTTATTATCTACATTATAATATGGTATAGTAAGTTTGGCATTTCTAGAGATTATTTTTCTAAGAAAGGTAATGTACATCATATGCCCTCTCCATGAAAGTATAACTAAAAAGAAAAACCTGACAAAATATAAAAAAATGATGGAAATGTAGACTTGAGTTTGGGAAAGTAAGGCTAAAAAAGAACGTATAAGAGAAATATCTGAAAAGATAGAGAAGCTATGTGAGGGAAAGCACAGACAGAATGAAGGTTTGCAATGTGCTGTTACCACAGTCTCCTGAGGTAAGGAAGAACCATTCAGACCAGCCAGACCTTGTCCTCATCCTCAGTGAGGCAGGATGTTCTGATCTTGTTCAGATAACTCTTTTTAGCTGTCCAAAACCCACAAAACTCAGAAAGAAATGTGTTCTTGTTCTATAAGCAGAATGGTCAGTGAAGGCTATGAATAGAGAAAACTCCAAGGACTTGATCATCTTTCCAACCATTAGTAATTTTCAGCATTTTTTCATATATTTATTGAATATTTGTATGTCTTCTGTTGAGAAATGGTTTGCATATCATCCACTGAGAAATAGTTGTTCAGGGTTTTCCCACTATTTTTAAGATAAGAAATGTTTATTCAGGTCTTTTACCTATGTCTAGAATGAGATTATTTATTTTCTTTATATTGCTTTGAGTTCATTGTACATTTTATGGGGTAGTTGAACAACTAAATTAAATATCAGGTTACTTTCGAAGAGTTTTAATGAAGAATTAGAGGAACTACAGTGACGTTGATGGACAGTGTTTAAATCACAAAATGTGAACTAATTGTAATAAAAGTTTATTGACATTTTAAGCACATTTTATGGATACAGGAGTATAACAACAATTAAAAAAATGAGCAACTGAAGAGTGTGTAAAAGGATGTCAGAAGAAAACACAGCATATACTGTATGACTAAAGTCTGGAAGAGGGTCGAGAGGGCTCAAGAGGGGACAATGGCAGCAGAATATAAGGAAATATTTCTGTACAGTGAAGTTTTAATCTTATTTTTGATGAGGCTCTTATGAGTGTGCATACATGTGAAATACCAAAAAATCTGTGCTCTAAATGGAAATGTATGTCATGCACATCTTATACCAACTGTACTTCAGTAAACCTGGAAGGGAAGTAGAGAAGTTCGTAAGTCAAAAAAACACAAAGGCATGGAAAGAAGGAAGGGTGAAAGGGGTAGAAATAGGAGAACAGGGAGAATAAAACAGAGGAAGGAAGAATTCTGAGGCTCTTTTTATAATCATGTAAAAAATACTTCACAAATAAAGAATGAATTTGATATTCTTGTGGACTAAGAGAAGTAAAAGAGATGCTCTGGAGCATTTAGCACATAGAAAGACATTCAACCAAGCCCTTGAAAACTGAAGATATCCTCGTAGAGGCATTGTATCCTTGTCTAAACCCTTAAATGTTAGTAGGAGTACCTATGTAAAAAGGGAAAGAGTAGTCTGTAGAATTCCCAATGGTAGAATTGTATAGGCAAAATCCCATAAAGAAGGAAAAGGTTTATTTCAGGAGAATGACAGATGGGACAATGGTTGAGCCAATGTGTAAGTGCATCAGTGAGTAGCATCATCATAGTCCTCAGATATCAGTGAAGCATCTCCTGCCATACAGATACTATCATTCATTCAATAGTGAGCATTGTTTGGTACATTTGTCTTATTACAGATAACAATTTATACATGCTACATTTTCTAACAGAAAAAATTCAAATTGTGTCATTTTTTAACATTCTAGTAAAGAAAAATCTCCTCACCTTAATCAAATCCATGTTGATCTTGAACAAGAGTTGCTAAGGTAAAATCTCATTATCTGCCCACAGACTGACTGCCTACTTCAAACTTACAAAAACAATAGTGTTTAACCCTGAATCAATGTATGTGTATGAGTTTGGAGGTGAAAAAATTTAAAACCTAAGAATATGCCTCTAAGGCCTAACAGAATAATCAAATTTCTATGTGGCAATCTGTACTAAACAACGAACTAATAAATGTAAGAATGAAACTACTGCTTGGGAAAAACTAGATGTACCTAAATAGTAAGTATGAGAGGCTGGTCTTCTGTATGGTTTCCACAAGACTCACTGTGTTTCACTGAACACCAACTTAATGGAATTAGAAATTCTCTTTGAATCCTGGAATTTCCACCAAGCTACCAACGTATTCACTAAGGAAGCATTCAACCATGTTATGAGAAAGTGGAATTTAGCCTGAGATTGAATTTTGCATCCTGATAATATTGCCTTAAGTACAAAACCCTCCTGTGAGGTCAAGATTAGAAAGATTAGGGGCAATGAACAACTTTTCTTACAAGAGCAAACCCCAGGCTTTGTAATCTAAGTAATGATAAGACTTTGATCATTCTTGTCTTACTAATCTGTAAATCCAATCACACTTGCACTTAAGCACCAAGAGTTCAGGCCCTCTTGTGAAAAAGGAATCCATTTGAATTGACACATTTGCAGACAAGAGCTCTCTCTGAAAGATTTCACACAATATCCCTACATTAAAATGCATTGTTAAAATAATTTTAGATATCAGAAATTTAAGGTTTATAAATTCTAGACACTTTTTATGAAAAATTCCAGAATTATGCCAAGATATACACATACATAGTACTTGAATGGAAACTAGAAACAAAATGGCAGTGGATAAGGTATTATAAAGAACAGGATATAAATATAAAATGTAAACAGTAAAATACTTCTTTTGATGTAAATAATATATTTTTACTTCATCCCTTATTTAGAAATCCTTTTATCTGTGAAAAATGTAAATGTTAGAAAAAAATGAAAGGATAGAAAGCCCCCAAACATCTTAAGGGAAATTTCTAATAGTAATGACACTGGGAGGAAAAACACAAATGATGAAAAAATAGAATATATATATATATATACATATATATATGTATATATGTATATGTATATATATATATATAGTGAAAATTAGCCTAGAGCGGTAGCACAGGTCTTTAGTTCCAAGCTTCAAGAGACTAAGATAAGACAATCACAGTTTGAAGTCAACCTACATGACATTCAGTATTCTTTTTCAAAAATACAGGGTGCTATTATGAATGGTATACTTTTTCTAATTTCTTCTCTGACTTTATTATTGGCATATAAGAAAGGATTTATTTTCATTTGTGGATTTTAAATCATGAAGCTTTGCTCTCTGTTAAATCTAAGAGTTTTCAGGTTGAGTTGATAGGCTCTTTTAAGTATGGAATCATGTTATCTACTTCTATGCATTGTTTGACTTCTTTCTTTCCCATTGTAAGTC
Source organism: Mus caroli (assembly GCF_978045245.1). NCBI lineage: Eukaryota > Metazoa > Chordata > Mammalia > Rodentia > Muridae > Mus > Mus caroli. The sequence continues at coordinate 57,868,630 of NW_028227263.1, read as the reverse complement.
CTATTCTCTTGTCAGATTACTAAGATATTAAGAACTATATTGAATAAGTGAATGAAAGAGTAAGCACTCTATTCTCCTCAATTTTAAAAGAAACATTTTCATTAACCCATATTAAGTATAATGTTGCCTATCAGTTTCTCATTTATTGTATTTATAACTGAGTTTTACCATTCATGGACATATATACAAAGGATTCCATATCCTACCACAAAGATACTTGCACATTCAAGTTTATTGTTTCTTTATTCACCATAGGAAAAAAAATGTGAAGCAGGCCAAGATATCCATCAGAATATCAAAGGATAATGAAGCAAATACACAATGGAATTCTACTCATCGCATTTAGGAAAATAAAGAAATTTGGACAGTATTGTATTAAGTGAGGTAACTCAAGTAGAAAGGAAGAAACTGCATATTCTTTTTCATATGCATGCATGCTATGTAATGACTTTTATAAACATGATTTTTAAAGTTTACAATAAGTGCATAGTTATTCTTATTTTTTCTTGAAGTGTAAGAGAACAAAAGGCCAGAGACACTAAATGTGTAAATGCACCACATTTTCTGTATCCATTCCTCTGGTGAGAGACATCTGGGTTCTTTCCAGATTCTGGCTGTTATAAATAAGGCTGCTATTAACATGATGGGACATGTGTCCTTACTACATGTTGGAGCATCTTCTGGGCATATGCCCAGGAGTGATATTGCTGGGTCCTCAGGTAGTACTATGTCCTATTTTCTGAGGATCTGCCAAAGTGATTTCCAGAGCAGTTGTACCTGCTTGCAATCCCACCAGTAGTGGAGGAGTGTTCCTCTTTCTCCACATCCTTACTAGGATTTGCTGTCACCTGAGTTTTTGATCTTAGCTAGTTTGACTGGTGTGAGGTGGGATCTCAGGGTTGTTTTGATTTGCATTTCCCTGATGACTAAGGATGTTGAACATTTCTTTAGGTGCTTCTCAGCCATTCGGTATTCCTCAGTTGAGAATTCTTTGTTTAGCCCTGTACCCCTGTTTTTAATAGGGTTATTTGAAGAAGTCACATGGTATGCACTCACTGATAAGTGGATATTAGCCCAGGATCTCGGGAATACACAAGAAACAATTCACAGACCACATGAAGTACAAGAAGAAGGAAAACCAAAGTGTGGATTGTTTGGTCCATCTTAGAGTGGGGAACAAAGTACCCATGGAAAGATATAAAGAGACAAAGTGTGGAGCAGAGACTGAAGGAAAGGCCATCCAGAGACTGCCCCACCTGGGGATCCATCCCATATACAGTTACCAAACCAAGATACTATTGTGGAAGGCCACGAAGTACTTGATGACAGGAGCTTGATATAGCTGTCTCCTGAGAGGCTCTGCCAGACCAGTACCTGACAAATACAGAGGTGGATGATATCAGCCAACCATTGGACAGAGCAGAGGGTCCCCAGTGGAGGCCCTAGAGAAAGGACTCAAGGAGCTTAAGAAGTTTGCAGCCCCATAGGAGGAACAACAATATGAACCACCCAGTACCCTCAGAGCTCCCAGGGACTAAACCACCAACGAGAGAGTACACATGGAGAGACCCATGGCTCCAGCTTCATATGTAGCAGAGGAAGGCCTTGTAGGTCATCAATGGGAGGAGAGGCCCTTGGTCTTGTGAAGGCTCAATGCCCAAGTGTAGGGGAATGCCAGGACCAGGAAGTGGGATTGGGTGAGTTTGTAAGCAGAGAGAGAAGGGAGGGGATAGGGTGTTTTCAGAGGGGAAACCAGAAAATGGGATAACATTAAAATGAAAATAAAGAAAATATCTAATACAAAAAAGAGAGACAGAGAGAGAAAGAAAATGTTGCTATGAATGTCAACGGTGAGACTCATAAATGCTGGACTTTGAAATGCTGGACAATAGATAAGCTCAGGATGCTAAGGAAAACTCAGTGTAGATTCCAAAGCTAATATAACTACAGGAGGGGTTTTCTCTATTCTTGTTGACTGAAGAGTGTTTCTAAAAACCCCAGATAGCTAAGTGACACATCCCACAAAATACTCTATCTCAACTATCAATCTTTTGTTAAGTCTCAACATGATTTGAGGTGCAGTTTGAAGTTCATATATCAGAGATGTTTGGGAAAAGCACCTAGTTCAAACAAAAGCATTTTGGCCTTGCACTCTGCAGTATAGTTGAGAGAAAGACTCTGAATTTCTGAGGTTAAATTCCTTTCCCCTGTAAAACACAGATATATGTACTCATATTTTTTCCTAACCTTAACACAATTACAAAGCTGATCAAATTCAGGTATCATACACAAACATACTGTATTTATTGCAACAAAGGAAGTGACATGCACATATGTCTCCTCACATTTGGGTTTCTGATCCACATCTAACAAAGCCTTTACTGCATCATCTTTCTCTGCTTGGGTTTTTCCACCTGCCTGTGATGCACAGTTAAATATCAGGCAAACTTGCGATGATATTGCATGTAAAAGTTAGAGCTAGAAAGTTCATGTCAAATTCTATGACATGAAGACAATTCAAGTTGGACCTAGCATAGAATGACTTCTTTAACTAATTGTGATTATTAGCACTACTAAAGTCACTCTGTTATAGAAAGGCTTGTCTTTATTTCACAGAGAAGTATAGCTCTAGTCATTATATTTTTCTGGAATTATTTACTGTTTAAGTTTGTATACGTGGTATTTATTCCTCCACTAGAGATTCTTACCTCTTTGTGTGGCTATTAACTTCAGTCTAAGACAGTGTGTCTGAGGTTCTGCTGGAACCAGGAGGATGGATTTTTTTTCAGCAGTCTTGGAAAATATACTACTCTATGCTTTCATGCTCTCATTTGTAGCATTGTTATTAATAAAATAGAATGATAACAGTGGGGAGATGAAATTCTTTAGAGAATAATATTTATATTTCTTAATGGGATGTTTACTTCCAACTTCTACAAAACAATTCTGGAGAAAAAATATGAAAGCTACATGGAATTTTGTCAAGTCAAAAAGTAAATATATTCAGTGAAATGTTTAATTAATATTTATTTAAACCATAGTACATATCAAGCCTCTAAAGATCACAAAACATATATTAAAATTTTTTTTAATTTGCTTTAGATTCAGTCTGCAGTGTTTTTCAGAACCTTAATCACTTGGGGAACATTAAATGTATAATTTATGAGAATGTTTATCCCAAGTCATTTCTGGAATAAGAATCAAGTGTTTATAATTTTTGAATCACCTCTGTCAAGTCTATGGTTCACCAGGGGAAGCAGAGATAGGAATATTCTAAGAACACTATAATTTAGTTGGTATTAGAGGAGGAGAAACATTCTGTATTAAGTTTGAGTATTTGGCATTAGTAAAAATGTTATGAAAGTTTCAGGGGGTGTAAACATAGCATGAAGGCTTTGGATGTGTACAGATAAAGTAATTAGAAGCAAAATGTTCATTAAAGAACAAGACAAGGGAATGAAGAGGAAGAATATAAACCTCCTTTCCTTTCCATTCTTTTACCCCCTTCTCAGTTAGAGAACATAGTACAAGTTAAAAGTAATGTTGGAAACAATGAATTAAGACTGGTGTGTCAGACAGAAGGCAACATTAGAACAAGTCTCTCAGTTAATGAAAACAAGTATTTCCAATTTCTTACATTTGCTTACATGTTACTTCTTGTTCATTCATGTCTTCTGAACAACTTATGATATTACACAAGATGACCTCACCAAACCATCATGGGACTTAAAGTTTTCTTCAATAGCCCACAGCTCTTAGAAAGCTGGTGGTATTTAATCTTATCTCTATCAGGTTCCATATGAGAATTTGCTGAGAATGAAGATATGGCCATAGGCATCATGACTTAAACATATCTATAGCTCATCTTCCCTATATCTTAGTCTTTTCTGTTTATATAACTTCATATTTAAGGTAAGAACCGAAATAATAGATGTGTATATGAATTTACAAAATATATGAATGAGTGAAAAGATGAAAGCAGTGAGAAAACAGAAATGGGAAAAGTTACCAACAGTGTGCTAAGAACATAATACAAATGAATTCTTGCCCAGGGACAAGACATTTCTGCTTGACACTACTGCCAAGAAAGAATTGTTTGCCAGAAGGAAGCCTAAACAACAGCACAGCCAACTCCAAGATTCTTAATTGCAGCCTACTTTCATTGGTTGTCTACTGTTACAAGTTATACTAGAAAGAATATGAGTTGAAGTTCTACAAAGTAGTCAGAGCTGAACTTGTGGGAGAATTCATTTGCACTGGAAGATTACACACTATCTCTACCTTTAAGACATTGGTGTAGAAACCAATAATTATGCCTATGCCCTAGTGCACTATGTCAAGGAACTTTCCATCATTCCACAGAATCTGCAAAAGAATAAAAATGTAAAAAGTGTTCCATAGACTGTAGCCTTATAAACCAAACATGAAGTCAATAGTATCCTAATGTTTACATAGAAATAAAGAGCTCCTTCTTACTTTGGCTACCCCAAAACCCTTGAAATACCTATCATTAAGAAATGAGAAAGACTTCTATGAACATAGTGGAGCATGTGTCCTTACTACATGTTGGAGCATCTTCTGGGTATATGCCCAGGAGTGGTATTGCTGGATCTTCCAATTTTCTGACGAACCGCCAAACTGATTTCCAGAGTGGTTGTACCAGCTTGCAATCCCACCAACACTGAAGGAATGTTTCTATTTCTCCACATCCTCACCAGCATCTGCTGTCACCTCTGTTTTTGATCTTAGCCATTCTTATAATAGCCAGAAGCTGGAAAGAACCCAGATGTCCCTTAACAGAGGAATGGATACAGAAAATGTGGTGCATTTACACAATGGAGTACTACTCAGCTATTAAAAGCCATAAATTTGCTCTTACGGTCAGAAAAGCACCGGGGTAGCTAGGGCGCAGGGTCGGCTGACACTCGCCAGCTACCCACAACACCCACCACAGGATCTTAAGACTTCTAGTGAGTGGAACACAGCTTCTGCTCCAATCCAATTGCGCGCGGGACCTGAGACTGCATTAGTTAGGGAAGCAGAAACCAGCCTGAGTAGGGCCACAGGCCTCATCCGGCCGGAACAGCACCGGTGTAGCTAGAGCGCAGGGTCGGCTGACACCTGCCAGCTACCCATGACCCCCGCCACAGGATTTTGAGACTGCTGGTGAGTGGAACACAGCTTCTGCTCCAGTCCAGTCATGCAGGACCTGAGACTGCTCTGGTTGGGGAGGGAGAAATCCAGCCTACTTAGGGCCACAAGCCTCTACCGGTCAGAAAAGCACCTGGGTAGCTAGGGCGCAGGGTCGGCTGACACTCGCCAGCTACCCACAACACCCGCCACAGGATCTTAAGACTTCTGGTGAGTGGAACACAGCTTCTGCTCCAATCCAATTGCGCGCGGGACCTGAGACTGCATTAGTTAGAGAAGCAGAAACCGGCCTGAGTAGGGCCACAGGCCTCATCCGGTCGGAACAGCACCAGTGTAGATAGAGCGCAGGGTCGCTGACACCTGCCAGCTACCCACGACCCCCACCACAGGATTTTGATACTGCTGGTGAGTGGAACACAGCTTCTGCTCCAATCTTTAAACAGTGACAACGACAACAACTAACCCCAGAGATTACCAGATGGCAAAAGGTAAACGTAATAATCTTACTAACAGAAACCAAGACCACTCACCATCATCAGAACCCAGCACTCCCACTTCGCCCAGTCCAGGGCACCCCAACACAGCGGAAAAGCTAGACACGGATCTAAAAGCATATCTCCTGATGATGGTAGAGGACTTCAAGAAGGACTTTAATAACACACTTAAAGAAATATAGGAGAACACTGCTAAACAGGTAGAAGACATTAAAGAGGAAGCACAAAAATCCCATAAAGAATTGCAGGAGAACACTGCTAAAGAGTTACAAATCCTTAAAGAAAAACAGGATAACCTAATCAAACAGGTAGAAGTCCTTACAGAAAAACAGGAAAACACATCCAAACAGATGATGGAAATGAACAAAACCATACTAGACCTAAAAAGGGAAGTAGACACAATAAAGAAAACCCAAAATGAGGCAACACTGGAGATAGAAACCCTAGGAAAGAAATCTGGAACCATAGATACCAGCATCAGCAACAGAATACAAGAGATGGAAGAGAGATTCTCAGGTGCAGAAGATTCCATAGAGAACATCGGCACAACAATCAAGGAAAATGTAAAATGCAAAAAGATCCTAACTCAAAACATCCAAGAAATACAGGACACAATGAGAAGACCAAACCTACGGATAATAGGAGTGGATGAGAATGAAGATTTTCAACTCAAAGGACCAGCAAACATCTTCAACAAAATTATAGAAGAAAACTTCCCAAATCTAAAGAAAGAGATGCCCATGAACATACAAGAAGCCTACAGAACTCCAAATAGACTGGACCAGAAAAGAAATACCTCCCGACACATAATAATCAGAACAACAAATGCTCTAAATAAAGATAGAATACTAAAAGCAGTAAGAGAAAAAGGCCAAGTAACATATAAAGGCAAGCCTATCAGAATTACACCAGATTTTTCACCAGAGACTATGAAAGCCAGAAGATCCTGGATGGATGTTATACAGACACTAAAAGAACACAAACTCCAGCCCAGGCTACTATACCAAGCCAAACTCTCAATTAACATAGATGGAGAAACCAAAGTATTCCACGACAAAACCAAATTCACACATTATCTCTCCACGAATCCAGCCCTTCAAAGGATAATAACAGAAAAAAACCAATACAAGGACAGGAACCACGCCCTAGAAACTACAAGAAGGTAATCCCTCAACAAACCTAAAAGAAGACAGCCACAAGAACAGAATGCCACCTTTAACAACAAAAATAACAGGAAACAACAATTACTTTTCCTTAATATCTCTTAATATCAATGGACTCAACTCCCCGATAAAAAGACATAGACTAACAAACTGGCTATACAAACAAGACCCAACATTTTGCTGCTTACAGGAAACTCATCTCAGAGAAAAAGATAGACACTACCTCAGAATGAAAGGCTGGAAAACAATTTTCCAAGCAAATGGTATGAAGAAACAAGCTGGAGTAGCCATTCTAATATCTGATAAGATTGACTTCCAACCCAAAGTCATTAAAAAAGACAGGGAGGGACACTTCATACTCATCAAAGGTAAAATCCTCCAAGAGGAACTATCAATCCTGAATATCTATGCTCCAAATACAAAGGCAGCCACATTCATTAAAGAAACTTTAGTAAATCTCAAAGCACACATTGCACCTCATACAATAATAGTGGGAGACTTCAACACACCACTTTCACCAATGGACAGATCATGGAAACAGAAACTAAACAGGGACACAGTGAAACTAACAGAAGTTATGAATCAAATGGATCTGGCAGATATCTACAGAACATTCTATCCTAAAACAAAAGGATATACCTTCTTCTCAGCACCTCATGGTACTTTCTCCAAAATTGACCACATAATTGGTCACAAAACAGGCCTCAACAGATACAAAAATATTTAAATTGTCCCATGCATCCTATCAGATCACCATGGACTAAGGCTGATCTTCAATAACAAAATAAATAATAGAAAGCCAACCTTCACGTGGAAACTGAACAACACTCTTCTCAATGATACCTTGGTCAAGGAAGGAATAAAGAAAGAAATTAAGGACTTTTTAGAGTTCAATGAAAATGAAGCCACAACATACCCAAACTTATGGGACGCAATGAAAGCATTTCTAAGAGGAAAACTCATAGCTCTGAGTGCCTCCAAAAGGAAACTAGAGAGAGCACACATTAGCAGCTTGACAACATACCTAAAAGCACTAGAACAAAAGGAAGCAAATTCACCCAAGAGGAGTAGATGGCAGGAAATAATCAAATTCAGGGGCGAAATCAACCAAGTGGAAACAAGAAGAACTATTCAAAGAATCAACCAATCAAGGAGCTGGTTCTTTGAGAAAATCAACAAGATAGATAAACCCTTAGCCAGACTCACTAGAGGGCACAGGGAAAGCATCCTAATTAACAAAATCAGAAATGAAAAAGGAGACATAACAACAGATCCTGAAGACATCCAAAACACCATCAGATCCTTCTACAAAAGGCTATACTCAACAAAACTGGAGAACCTGGATGAAATGGAGAAGTTCCTAGACAGATACCAGGTACCAAAGTTGAATCAAGATCAGGTTAATGATCTAAACAGCCCTATATCCCCCAAAGAAATAGAAGCAGTAATTAATAGTCTCCCAACTAAAAAAAGCCCAGGACCAGATAGGTTTAGTGCAGAGTTCTATCAGACCTTCAAAGAAGATCTAATCCCAGTTCTTCACAAACTATTCCACAAAATAGAAACAGAAGGTACTCTACCCAACTCATTCTATGAAGCCACAATTACTCTGATACCTAAACCACAAAAAGACCCAACAAAGATAGAAAACTTCACACCAATATCCCTTATGAATATTGATGCAAAAATCCTCAATAAAGTTCTTGCTAACCGAATCCAAGAACACATCAAAACAATCATCCATCCTGACCAAGTAGGTTTCATCCCAGGGATGCAGGGATGGTTCAATATACGGAAATCCATCAACGTAATCCAGTATATAAACAAACTCAAAGACAAAAACCACATGGTCATCTCGTTAGATGCGGAAAAAGCATTTGACAAGATCCAACACCCATTCATGATAAAAGTCTTGGAAAGATCAGGAATTCAAGGCACATACCTAAACATGATAAAAGCAATCTACAGCAAACCAGTAGCCAACATCAAAGTAAATGGTGAGAAGCTTGAAGCAATCCCTCTAAAATCAGGGACTAGACAAGGCTGTCCACTTTCTCCATACCTATTCAACATTGTACTTGAAGTCCTAGCCAGAGCAATTCGACAACAAAAGGAGATCAAAGGGATACAAATTGGAAAAGATGAAGTCAAAATATCACTTTTTGCAGATGATATGATAGTATATATAAGTGACCCTAAAAATTCCACCAGAGAACTCCTAAGCCTGATAAACAGCTTTGGTGAAGTAGCTGGATATAAAATTAACTCAAACAAATCAATGGCCTTTCTCTACACAAAGAATAAACAGGCTTAGAAAGAAATTAGGGAAACAACACCCTTCTCAATAGTCACAAATAATATAAAATATATATCTTGGCGTGACTCTAACTAAGGAAGTGAAAGATCTGTATAATAAAAACTTCAAGTCTCTGAAGAAAGAAATTATACAAGATCTCAGAAGATGGAAAGATCTCCCATGCTCATGGATTGGCAGGATCAACATTGTAAAAATGGCTATCTTGCCAAAAGCAATCTACAGATTCAATGCAATACCCATCGAAATTCCAAATCAATTCTTCAACGAATAAGAAAGTGCAATCTGCAAATTCATCTGGAATAACAAAAAACCTAGGATAGCAAAAACTCTTCTCAAGGATAAAAGAACCTCTGGTGGAATCACCATGCCGGACCTAAAGCTCTACTACAGAGCAATTGTGATAAAAACTGCATGGTACTGGTATAGTGACAGACAAATAGACCAATGGAATAGAATTGAAGACCCAGAAATGAACCCACACACCTACGGTCACTTGATCTTCGACAAGAGAGCTAAAAACATCCAGTGGAAGAAAGACAGCATTTTCAACAAATGGTGCTGGCACAACTGGTTGTTAACATGTAGAAGAATGCAAATTGATCCATTCCTATCTCCTTGTACTAAGGTCAAGTCTAAGTGGATCAAGGAACTTCACATAAAACCAGAGACACTGAAACTTATAGGGGAGAAAGTGGGGAAAAGCCTTGAAGATATGGGCACAGGGGAAAAATTCCTGAATAGAACAGTAATGGCTTGTGCTGTAAGATCGAGAATTGACAAGTGGGACCTCATGAAACTGCAAAGCTTCTGCAAGGCTAAAGACACCATCAATAAGACAAAAAAACCACCAACAGATTGGGAAAATATCTTCACCTATCCTAAATCAGATAAGGGACTAATATCCAATATATATAAAGAACTTAAGAAGGTGGAATCCAGAAAGTCAAATAACCCCATTAAAAAATGTGGCTCAGAACTGATCAAAGAATTCTCACCTGAGGAATACCAAATGGCAGAGAAGCACCTGAAAAAATGTTCAACATCCTTAATCATCAGGGAAATGCAAATCAAAACAACCCTGAGATTCCACCTCACACCAGTCAGAATGGCTAAGATCAAAAATTCAGGTGACAGCAGATGCTGTCGAGGATGTGGAGAAAGAGGAACACTCCTCCATTGTTGGTGGGATTGCAAGCTTGTACAACCACTCTGGAAATCAGTTTGGCGGTTCCTCAGAAAATTGGACATAGTACTACAGGAGGATCCAGCAATACCTCTCCTGGGCATATATCCAGAAGATGTCCCAACCGGTAAAAAGGACACATGCTCCACTATGTTCATAGCAGCCCTATTTATAATAGCCAGAAGCTGGAAAGAACCCAGATGTCCCTCAACAGAGGAATGGATACAGAAATTATGGTACATTTACACAATGGAGTACTACTCAGCTATTAAAAAGAATGAATTTATGAAATTCCTAGCCAAATGGATGGACCTGGAGGGCATCATCTTGAGTGAAGTAACACAATCACGAAAGAACTCACACAATATGTATTCACTGATAAGTGGATATTAACCCAAAACTTAGGATACCCAAGATATGAGATACAATTTGCTAAATGCATGAAACTCAAGAAGAATGAAGACCAAAGTGTGGACACTGTGCCCCTTCTTAGAATTGGGAACAAAACACCCAGGGAAGGAGTTACAGAGACAAAGTTTGGAGCTGTGATGAAAGGATGGACCATTTAGAGACTGCCGTATCCAGGGATCCATCCCAAAAGCAGCTTCTAAACGCTGACAGCATTGCATACACTAGCAAGATTTTGCTGAAAGGACCCAAATATAGCTGTCTCTTGTGAGACGATGCCGGGGCCTAGCAAACACAGGAGTGGATGTTCACAGTCAGCTATTGGATGTATCACAGGGCTCCCAATGGAGAAGCTAGAGAAAGTACCTAAGTAGCTAAAGGGATCTGCAACCCTATTGTTGGAACAACATGATGTACTAACCAGAACCCCAGAGCTCTTGTCTCTAGCTGCATATGTATCGAAAGATGGTCTAGTCGGCCATCAATGGAAAGAGAGGCCCATTGGACTTGCAAACTTTATATGCCCCAATATAGGGGAATGCCAGGGCCAAAAGAATGGGAATGGGTGGGTAGGTAAGTGGGGGGCGCTATGGGGGACTTTTGGGATAACATTGGAAATGTAATTGAGGAAAATATGTAATAAAAATATTAAAAATTTTTTAAAAAGCCATAAATTTACGAAATTCCTAGGCAAATGGCATATAAAGTATATCATCCTGAGTGAGGTAACCCAGTCACAAAAGAACACACATGGTATACACTCACCGATAAGTGGATATTAGCCCAGAAGCTTGGAATACCCAAGGTACAATTCACAAACCCATGAAACTCAAGAAGGAAGAGCAAAATGTTGATACTTCAATCCTTCTTAGAAGGGGGAACAAAACACCAATGGAAGGAGTCACAGAGACAAAGTGTGGAGTAGAGACTGAAGAAAAGACCATCCAAAGACTCACCCACATATGGATCTATCCCATATACAATCACAAAACCCAGACATTGTTGTGCATGCCAACAAGTGCTTACTGACAGGAGCCTAATATAGCTCTCCCCTGAGATGCTCTGCCAGTTCCTGACAAATACAGAAGTGGATGCTCACAGCCATCCATTGGACTGAGCATAGGGTCCCCAATGAAGGAGCTAGAGAAAGAACCCAAGGAGATGAAGGGGTTTGCCTTCCCATAGGAATACAACAATATGAACTAACCTGTACTCCCAGAGTTTCCAGGGACTAAACCACAAACCAAAGAGTACACATGGTGGGACTCATGGCTCAAGCTACATATGTAGAAGAGGATTTCCTAGTAGGACATCAATAGGAGGAGAAGTCCTTGGTCCTGTGAAGGCTTTATGCCCCAGTGTGAGGGAATGCCAGGACCAGGTAGCAGAAGTAGGTGGGTTGGTGAGCAGGGGGAGGGGAGAGGGGGAATGTGTTTTACTAGGGGAAACCAGGAATGGGGATCACATTTGAAATGTAAATAAAGAAAATATCCAATATTTAAAAGGGGGAAGTGAATACATGCCACTTTTAGCTTTCTGGCTCTGAGTACCTCACTGAGAATGAATTTTTCTGTTTCCATCCATTTGCCTGAAATCTTTGTAGTGTCATTGTTTTAAACACATCTTTTTTTTTTTTTTTTTAAGCCATTCTTCTGTTGAGGGACAACTGGGTTGTTTCCAATTTCTGGCTCTTACAAATAAAGCTGCTTTAAATATTAAAAAAAATGAGAAAGACTTAGAGAAGTTAAATCTTGCTAAAGTCATAGATAGCTAGTAGCATTTTCCAGATTATAGGAGACAACACCACTCCCGTGTCTCATTTCCCTTTGAAAGGTGTTTTCTTTACAGATCTTTGGAGACAACCCAAAGGATCACAGTCCTATTCTGAGCAGTATCCTATGAGGCTACCCTTGCATCATCACATCCAATGTACCCATCTCTCTTCTGCATTCTTCACAAGTAAGTTTTCAGCTTTACTGATTTGCCCACAGAACTATGCACTCTACTATTCTTCAAATGGTCCACTTCACTAAGGCTGGGCTCTAGTTACTATTTGTCTCCATTTCTGTGTCTGTTGTTAGCAAATGTACAAGGATCATTAGAATCCTTGTTTAAATCTTGTTAATAGCAGCACTCTTTTAACGGTATTTGTATAGAAAATGTCCTCTAGACAGCAAAGCACTTTAGTGTGATAGATTAAATACGCTTGGTCCAGGAGGTGGCGCTTGTTTGAGTAGGTGTGGCTTTGTTGGAGGAAGTGTGTCACTGTGGGCATGGGTTTTAAGACCCTAGTCCTAGCTGTCTGGAAGCCAGTCTCCTCTTTGCCTTCAGAGCAAGGTGTAGAATTCTTACCTCCTACAGAGCCATGCCTGTCTGGACACTGCCATGCTTCTCACCATGATGATTATGGACTAAACCTTAGAACCTGTAAGGCAGTCCCAATTAAATGTGGCCTGTCTGTGAGATATGATCTTATAGCTGGGTTGCCTTGTCTGATGTCAGTGGGAGAGGATGTGCCTAGCACCACAGAGATGTGCCAGGGTGGGGTGGTACCCAGGAGCCTCACCCTCTAAGAGGGAAAGAGAAGAGGGAGTGGTGGAGTATTGTGGGAGGAGAGAATCAGAGGGGACAGTGAGCAGGATGTAAAGTGAATAAAGAAGAATACATAATTAGAATTCAATTAGAAATATTCATATTTAGGAAAGTGGCAGAAGTAGTTTCTTTTCTAGGGGCTATGATTTCACTAGCTATGGTAATTAGCTGGGTTTACATGGACCCTTTTCTGTTAAGTAGTCCTTAAGTCCAACTAGATTGATGATTTTTTTTTTTTTTTGCAACCAAAATGTAAGTGCTACTATTTCACCCTTGTGGGGAACAAAGAAAACCTGGTTAGATAACCCTACTATGAATATTGTATGCTACGCAAGAGGATCAAATGTTTACAAGCTAGGAATTGCCAGAAAACACATTTTTTCTTGTAAAATCTATAATGGCAGAATACTTACAATCTTCCTAAATAGAATATCAGTAAAGTTACCAGCAGTGAGACTTTGGAGAAATTTCCATAAGCACATGGGCTTCTGTAGGATTTGAGATACATGAGATTGTAACATGAGATTCAAATCCTATTTCTTTCTTTTTTTTTTTCTGGCTTAGTATTTTCTTTTTTTTTCTTTTTAATTTTTTTATTAAGTATTTTTCTCATTTACATTTCCAATGCTATCCTAAAAGTCCCCCATACCCTCCCCCCCGACACACACTCCCCTACCTAACCATTGTTGGTGGGATTGCAAGCTTGTACAACCACTCTGGAAATCAGTCTGGCGGTTCCTCAGAAAACTGGACATAGTACTACCAGAGGATCCCGCAAATCCTATTTCTAATGATGGTTCTTAAACGTTTTAACCTTCACTGTAGCCTACCCACCCACAGGAGGTAATAGAAAAGAAAGGATGGAAGGGGGGATGGAGGGATGGGGTGGGGGCTGGATCTGTTTAGAAAGGTTCTTTGGAGCAACTTTCATCTATGTTGTCTAGAAGTCAGCAGTTCACTTTACAGGTTAGCAGTGGCAGCTCAATCCACTCATAGACACCTCACGGATACACCAGCAGTCTAGTTTGATAGAGATGGTTTAGCAACAGTGAAGACACAACCTATCAGAGACAACCATGCATTAGCCTTGGCTCACATTAGCAGGAGGGACCAGGAGGGACACCAGGAGACTTTCAGAGCTGTGCCTCTCTCGGGGAATCAAAGATCACTGAAGATGTGAGACCCACAAGCTTTGCACTGCTAGCTTTACCAGCAATCCAGGTTCTGACTCTGTCTCTCCTTGACATCAAATTTTTACCCTCCAAACATCATGTGACCTCCACGTGCCTTACTTCAGCACAGGATTTGCCTCAGCATGTGCATCAAATCAGCTAAAATACAAGGAAGTGGCAAGAAACTGCAGTACACCTCCATAAGGTTTTTGGTGTGTTTCTCACTATGGAGTACCAACAGATGTAGCTCTTCTGTGCAATGTAAGGTGGACCAATACGTGGGGTTTTATTAGAAAAGAATCCTTCATCACATGTCCTTTCACACACTTGCTATAGTAGAACATCCTTTCTACTGTGTCTGCTTCAGAGAAAAGTTCCTTTACAAGTTTGTCTTAGCCCCTCACATCTGTGTCCACTTTAACAAAACATTCCTGAGTGGAAACTTAAGGATTCTTTAAAAAGTCGATGAGATGGTGTTTTGCTGGGGCAAACAGGTAAAGGGTCATTCTATTTACTTAAAAGTAGGACTAGGCCGGGGCCTAGCAAACACAGAAGTGGATGCTCACAGTCAGCTATTGGATGTATCACAGGGCTCCCAATGGAGAAGCTAGAGAAAGTACCCAAGGAGCTAAAGGGATCTGCAACCCTGTAGGTGGAATAACAATATGAACTAACCAGTACCCTGGAGCTCTTGACTCTAGCTGCATATGTATCAAAAGATGGCCTAGTCGGCCATCACTGGAAAGAGAGGCCCATTGGTCATGCAAACTTTATATGCCTCAGTACGGGAGAATGCTAGGGCCAAAAAGTGGGAGTGGGTGGGTAGAGGAGTGCGGGGGGTGGGAGAGGTATGGGGAACTTTTGGGATAGTATTGGAAATGTAAATGAGGAAAATACCTAATAAAAATATTTTTTAAAAAGTAACTTAAGTCCCAATTTTACATTACAAATAAAGTTATTATGCTATAGAGTTCCCAGGTGTTCACATTTAAAATAAAAGATGTATAAGCTTCCTTTGCATAAGGATGCAAATTACTTAGGAATCACCAGAGTGACTAAAGCATTTAGAATAGGGTAAACTTAATATACACAGAAAAAAATAAATCCTTTCCCTACAGAATGCCTAGTAACATGTTCTGTGATCTTTTCTACACAGATAAGGCTATTTAGTATTCCCAATATATTTTAATGTTCATAACACTGAAGGTTAATTGTTTTTTTTTAACCCCCACAGCATAGACATTTGGGATTAAATATTGTATCTGCCAGATTCGGCCCTACAGTCCTCTGCCTACAAATATTGGTAAAAAAGATAGTCAAATAATTTCTTTCTCCCTTTAATGTTCTTTTTCTCAATAACCCCAGAAGATGATTAATTTGAACTGTTATTAGTATCTATGTTCTTAGAATAATAGAAAGTTAAAATTTCTCACTCTTTAGTAGTAACTAATGCTAGAGAAGAATGTGTGTGATATAATGTGACTATAACCAATTCGAAGACTTATCTTTCTCCTCATTGTGTTGGCCTAGATTCCAAATAATACTGCCTCTCTTGATTTCCAGTCATTTTGTGTTGTTTCCTCCCTATACATTCATTTTGGTAAATATAACTTATGGTCTGGAATGTGAGATTATTTTTTAACACAGAGTAATGGAACAGGGTTCAGTGGTCTCTTAACAGTTTTCTTTTAAATATTTGTTGGTAACAATTAGCAAGCCTGTGACTTGGCTGGAGTGATTTAGATGATGAATAACTGAATTCCGGTCTATCATCATTTAATAGTGAGGGGTGGTCAATCGTTTATTTTGTTGTATCTCTCTCAGGACTCAGTACAAGTTTGATTACATGAAATTTATACACACATACACACAATGAAATTACTTTAAAGAACATGAATTTTTGGATAGTTTTGAAAGAGTGATCCTGCTTAAATCGTTTAGGAGAAATGAGAGAAGAAAAAGGACCTACAGATCTGAAAAGATGTGTTAGAAAATAGCGTGTCTGGATATGTTACCATTGAAGAGCTGTTTGTACTCTAGCTGTCCTTGGTGGAGTCTGCTTTTCATTAGAATAATAACAAATTTATCTTCTCAACTGCATAAAGTCTCCAAAGCAGAACCAGGGTGAGGTATAACTAATACTATGTGGGAATAGATGACTGGAATTGAGAGGAATTTAGGGGGAGTGAAAACCTAGTGAAGTGGGAACTTCCCGTAATCTATGAGGGTGATCTTATCAAGGACTCCTAAACGATTTAAGCAGGATCATGTAGTCTGAACTGGCCATCTTTTATAGCCAGGTAAGGCTTCCACTGGTGGACTAAGGTTGCATTTGGTTGAAATGTTGGCCAAGGTGGGGGGAGTGTGGAGATCGCCAAACAACCCAGGCTAATGACAGGACACAAGGTCACACTGAAGAATATGACAGCTGAGTCACATTGCCAACGACAACATCTATACAGTTCATTGAACACAAAGAGGTCAGTCTGGTAGCTGCATGGAGCCTATACCACTATGATACTGATCTCTACCTTCAGGAAGGTACTTTGAAGGTTCCTGAAAAAGAAACCTGGACACCAATTCAGCAACAAAGTTATACTTCAAGATGTGCTATGGACAATGGTGGTGCAGAACTTGTGGAATTGGTTGAACAATATATGGCTTAATTGGAGGGCCACTCCAGGAGAGGGGAGTGACCATGCCCTGCACTGTTTCAATGACCAGGATCCAGAGACTGGACAGCCAGCCCACAGACATAGGGTAGAACCAAACAAAACTGCACACACACACCCAAAAATCAAAGAGATAATTCAAAATCATATTCTGCTTTATTTGTAGATCTATGGCTTGTTCAGTTGTCATCAGAAAGGCTTTCTCTGGCAACTTATTGGAGATGGTACAGAGCCATACATGTAGCCAGATATTATGTAGAGAGAATCTAAATGGGAATCCTCCATCAGGTCACTCTGCTGCAGAAGAGAGGGCAGAAAGATTATAGGAGTCAGAGGGGATTGGAGATGCCAAAGAACATAGCCCATTGAATCAAATAAGCAGGATTCATGGAGTCCCAGAGATTGAAGCAGCAAGTACATGCCCTGCATGGCTCTCTGGCAAGTCCTCTACAATGACTGTTAGCTTGATGGTTTTGTGTAATTCCTAACCTTTTCCTCCTACTGTTTGTCTTGTGCAGCCTCAGTATGAGGTCTTTTGCATTATCCTATTTGTATGTGTTTTGTCCTGTTTGGTTGTTGTACCTTGGAGGACTGCGTCTTTCTGAGAGGAAATATAGGGGCAATAGATCTGGTGGAGATAGGAGGTAGTTGTGGGAGCTTGGAGTGGAGAGAGAAGGAAAACTGTGGACTGGGTGAGAGAAGAATCTATTTTTAAAAAGTATAAACAACAACAATTAAAAAGCAAGGATGGCAGAGAGTCTTTTCACTTGATGTTTACATGGAAATAGGAAGAATATGAATTTTGGACCAAACTATAGCTACAAGTATATTGATGGTGTCTGAGTGTGTAACTGTGCTCCTACATTGATCATCTAGCAAGTGGTAGTAAAGAGATGGGAAATTAAATGAAATGTAACTAAGTTTCACAGCTGAAGTGATTTTGATGGGTCTACTCCATCCTTCTCTGGTTCTCCTGTTGACTTTGACTGTTGCTGAGCCCGGGTTCCTGCAAGCGCTCAGTCTTTGGATTTACACATTGTGTTTGACAGCAACAACAGTGCTGTTTTAAAGCACTGTTTTCCTCTATCATCTATACTGTGCTTGATTCACATCTGATCTGGAAAAAGAAATGTTTCACAGCCTTCAACTTAGCAACCACCCTCATACATCAGTCAAACTATTTTCTTTCCAGAGTTCCCACTGAAGCCTTCCAAGCCCATTTCTTACCTGGGGGTGTGTTATTTTCTTTCTTTTAAATAAATCCAGACTGGTCTCTTAGTACTCATTTGTGTTGAATTTTATGAACTCTCAAAGTGGACCGCAGAGCATATGGGAAAGAACACATTTCTTCTACAGAAATCAAAACATTGTGATACGATTGAAAACTGGTGGCTGTTGTAGGAGTCTCATTTATTATCCAAGCTATTAATTTCTTCTTGTTTTAAATGAACTTATGATTCATTTAAACAATTCAAGTTTCTCTACAGTACTCATCCTTTTATCTGCATTATCATCAACTCAAACGATAAAATAAAAAAATAGGTGACTTCAAAGCATTCTAAGCTCTCAGATAAAATATTGTCTTTATATTTCATATATAAAGTATCCATTCTATTTCCCACAAGGTAAGAAACAGGCTTGATGTTATTGTGAAACTACCACCCCAGATTTAAATTTAGATGTCATCACTATCAGAAAGGATCATCTATGGTATTTATCTATAACCCAAATTACTGTCACAATAAGTTCACACAAATATGATGCCTCTGTTAGATAGTTTTATGTCACCTTGACTCAAGGTAAAGTCATCTGACAGGTGGAAGCCTCAATTAAGAAAAATGCTATCATAAAATCAGGCTATAGGCAAGCCTGTAGGATACTTTTCTTAATTAGTCATTGATGCCAGATGACTCAGTCCATATGGGTTATGCTGGATGTCCTGAGTTCTATAAAAAAGCAGGCTGAGCAAACCAGGTGGACAAAGCCAGTAAGCAGTATGTCTCCATAGCCTCTGCATCAGTTCTTGCCTCCAGGTTCTAGCCTTGCTTGAGTTCCTGCCCTGACTTTCTTCAGTGATAGTCTAAGATATGGAAGAATGAGCCAAAATAAACCCTTTCCTCCTCAACTTGCTTTTGGTCATGGTGTTTCATGATATAGATAGAAAACCTAAGACAATAACCAAAGTGATCCACTTGTTAAGAAGCACTTTGAAGGGAATACATTTTCTATCAGTCCTTTGGAAGTTGTAACAGTGTCTCAAAATTTATAATACATATTGCAGTGATTGTGAATGTAGTCCTGTTCATAAAAGGCTGCAATAATAAATATTAATTATTTTTGGCTACCCAAAAACTAGTTATTTCTCCCACACACACCATCCCTCCTCCACTGGCTATTACTTTTCTTTATTAGCAGCACAGGTTGTTAACCAATATCTACATTCTGAGAATAAGAATCTTATGCACTCTAACATCAAATAGAATGAAATACTTAGCAATAAAAATCTTACCAAATATGTGAAGGCTCTGTATTCCAAACATAACAAAATAATGTTAAAAGAAATAAAAAGAATAGATGACTTTAAAGGATTCTAAGCTTTCAGATAAGATAATGTCAATCCATGTGATTCAAGTAATCTGCAGATTCAGTTATATTCTTCCCACAAACTAAATACTATTCTGTTGATAATTACAAATAAAAAGTCATAAGACTCATTTGAAGATTTCAGATAACCCTTACTATTGATGACAACTTATTAAAATGAGTAAACTTGGAAGTCATGAAATTTTAGTTTTAAAATATAGAATAAAGCCACAGCACTAAAGATAGTATGGTACTGATATGAAACAAATATACAGACCAATGGGACACAGTACAAAAGAGAAGCCAAATCAACTTAGATGGCCAGATGATTTTGAATGACAGGACTGAGACTATAAAAGGAAAAAATAGATGTATTTTAATAAGTGGTATTGTGAAAACTGCCTACTGAAATATAAAAGAATAAAGTTTAATATTCACCTCATATCACATACAAAGCTTAACTTATAAATTAAAGGCCTAGGTGTAACATATAAGACTATAAAACTCCTAAAACACAGAAGAAAACTTCCAAACATTGGATATGATGAAAACTTCTTAGATATAAAACTCAAAGTCTAAGCAAAGGTAAGAAAAAGCTACTAAGGGCCATTTCTGGGTCCACGATCCTGCTGCACCTGGAGGCCATGATATCTGTGACCCATGCCACTACCTAAGACCATGCAGATGTACTTGGGGAAATGCTGCCTCCAGGGGCTTTACTGATGTGTGCGGCTCATAGAGAAACCATGTCAATGTCCTTGGCCTATGCTGCTGCTGAGGACTATGATGCTCTCCATGGTCCAAGGTGCATCAGAGGGCTGTGTGCATGGTCTGTAATGCTACCAGAAATATGCTGAAGTCAATGGTGGGTGTTGATGCAGGATAGCATGTGACTGTTTGTGGTTTATGCTGTCACCAGAAACCAAGTGCAAGTCCATGATCCATGCTCAACCTGACTGTAAAAGGTAAGGAAGCTACATTTGTCATAGAATTGATGACTGCAGAATGACAGTTGAGAAAGAGGAACATAGGAAGCATCTATGACAACACCCCCCGACACACACACACACAATCACTAGCAAAATATAACAGCCTAGACAGAAAGCCATATGAGAGAATTCTTTTAGAATGAGGTATGGATGCTGAAGTATAACTATCCACAATCAATGGCTTCTGGTGGTGGTGAAGATGGGGAAGGACTCGGTTTTCTTTAAGGGGCTGACCACATTAGTTTGATCACGCTATAGTGAGTATACAAGCAACACAATGTAGACCTTCTCTTCTTCCTCCTCCTATTTCCTCACCTCTTCTTTCTCCTCTACTTCTTGACCAATAGTCAGTATTGATATTTTTGACATAAGTTAAGTTGCCAAAGCATTTTTTCCAGAATTTTGTTTTTAGTAATAATGGGATAAAGCACCCTGAAACTAAGTATCAGGTTTTGAACATCGGATACTGCTGGTGCAGTATTCCCTACCTTTATTAGAGAACTGATCCTCATTGTACAAGTAGAGGAAAGCACAAAGGAAAGATGATCAATAAATAGTTTATCTTCTGGAGGTTTGCTACAAAGTTGCTATTGGCACTGCCATCAAAATTACACATTGGACTCAAAAAATGACTTGAAAGCACCATAATAAATAGCTTATTCTCATAGATTCATGCAACAGGATTGCAATTATTTTTTTTTATTACGTATTTTCCTCAATTACATTTCCAATGCTATCCCAAAAGTCCCCCATACCCCCCCTCACTTCCCTACCCACCCATTCCCATTCTTTTGGCCCTGGCATTCCCCTGTATTGGGGCATATAAAGTTTGCAAGTCCAATGGGCCTCTCTTTACAGTGATGGCCAACTAGGCATCTTTCGATACATATGCAGCTAGAGACAAGAGCTCCGGGGTACTGGTTAGTTCATCATGTTGTTCCAACTATAGGGTTGCAGATCCCTTTAGCTCCTTGGGTACTTTCTCTAGCTTCTCCATTGGGAGCCCTGTGATCCATCCAATAGCTGACAGTGAGCATCCACTTCTGTGTTTGTTTGGCCCCGGCATAGTTTCACAAGAAAGAGCTATATCTGGGTCCTTTCAACAAAATCTTGCTAGTGTATGCAATGGTGTCAGGGTTTGGAAGCTGATTATGGGATGTATCCTTGGATATGGCAGTCTCTAGATGGTCCATCCTTTCATCACAGCTCCAAACTTTGTCTCTGTAACTCCTTCCATGGGTTTTTTGTTCCCACTTCTAAGAAGGGGCACAGTGTCCACACTTTGGTCTTCATTCTTCTTGAGTTTCATGGGTTTAGCAAATTGTATCTTATATCTTGGGTATCCTAAGTTTTGGGCTAATATCCACTTATCAGTAAATACATATTGTGTGAGTTCCTTTGTGATTGTGTTACCTCACTGAAGATGATGCCCTCCAGGTCCATCCATTTGGCTAGGAATTTCATAAATTCATTCCTTTTAATAGCTGAGTAGTACTCCATTGTGTAAATGTAGCATAATTTCTGTATCCATTCCTCTGTTGAGGGGCATCTGGGTTCTTTCCAGCTTCTGGCTATTATAAATAAGGCTGCTATGAACATAGTGGAGCATGTGTCCTTCTTACCGGTTGGGACATCTTCTGGATATATACCCAGGAGAGGTATTACTGGATCCTCCGGTAGAACTATGTCCAATTTTCTGAGGAACCGCCAGACTGATTTCCAGAGTGGTTGTAAAAGCTTGCAATCCCACCAACAATGGAGGAGTGTTCCTCTTTCTCCACATCCTCGACAGCATCTGCTGTCACCTGAATTTTTGATCTTAGCCATTCTGACTGGTGTGAGGTGGAATCTCAGGGTTGTTTTGATTTGCATTTCCCTGATGATTAAGGATGTTGAACATTTTTTCAGGTGCTTCTCTGCCATTCGGTATTCCTCAGGTGAGAATTTTTTGTTCAGTTCTGAGCCCCATTTTTAATGGGGTTATTTGACTTTCTGGAGTCCACCTTCTTGAGTTCTTTATATATATTGGATATTAGTCCCTTATCTGATTTAGGATAGGTAAAGATCCTTTCCCAATCTGTTGGTGGTCTTTTTGTCTTATTGATGGTGTCTTTTGCCTTGCAGAAGCTTTGCAGTTTCATGAGGTCCCACTTGTCAAGTCTGGATCTTACAGCACAAGCCATTGCCGTTCTATTCAAGAATTTTTCCCCTGTGCCCATATCTTCAAGGCTTTTCCCCACTTTCTCCCCTATAAGTTTCAGTGTCTCTGGTTTTATGTGAAGTTCCTTGATCCACTTAGATTTGACCTTAGTACAAGGAGATAGGAATGGATCAATTCGCATTCTTCTACATGATAAAAACCAGTTGTGCCAGCACCATTTGTTGAAATGCTGTCTTTCTTCCACTGGATGGTTTTAGCTCCCTTTTCAAAAATCAAGTGACCGTAGGTGTGTGGGTTCATTTCTGGGTCTTCAATTCTATTCCATTGGTCTATTTGTCTGTCACTATACCAGTACCATGCACTTTTTTTTTTTTTATCACAATTGCTCTGTAGTAAAGATTTAGGTCAAGCATGGTGATTCCATCAGAGGTTCTTTTATCCTTGAGAAGAGTTTTTGCTATCCTAGGTTTTTTGTTATTCCAGATGAATTTGCAGATTGCACTTTCTAATTCGTTGAAGAATTGAGTTGGAATTTTGATGGGGATTGCATGGAATCTGTAGATTGCTTTTGGCAAGATAGCCATTTTTACAATGTTGATCCTGCTAATCCATGAGCATGGGAGATCTTTCCATCTTCTGAGATCTTCTATAATTTCTTTCTTCATAGACTTGAAGTTTTTATTATACAGATCTTTCACTTCCTTAGTTAGAGTCACACCAAGATATTTTATATTATTTGTGACTATTGAGAAGGGTGTTGTTTCCCTAATTTCTTTCTCAGCCTGTTTATTCTTTGTGTAGAGAAAGGCCATTGACTTGTTTGAGTTAATTATATATCCAGCTACTTCACCGAAGCTGTTTATCAGGTTTAGGAGTTCTCTGGTGGAATTTTTAGGGTCACTTATATATACTATCATATCATCTGCAAAAAGTGATATTTTGACTTCATCTTTTCCAATTTGTATCCCTTTGATCTCCTTTTGTTGTCGAATTGCTCTGGGTAAGACTTCAAGTACAATGTTGAATAGGTATGGAGAGAGTGAACAGCCTTGTCTAGTCCCTGATTTTAGTGGGATTGCTTCAAGCTTCTCACCATTTACTTTGATGTTGGCTACTGGTTTGCTGTAGATTGCTTTTATCATGTTTAGGTATGGGCCTTGAATTCCTGATCTTTCCAAGACTTTTATCATGAATGGGTGTTGGATCTTGTCAAATGCTTTTTCCGCATCTAATGAGATGATCATGTGGTTTTTGTCTTTGAGTTTGTTTATATACTGGATTACGGTGATGGATTTCCGTATATTGAACCATCCCTGCATCCCTGGGATGAAACCTACTTGGTCAGGATGGATGATTGTTTTGATGTGTTCTTGGATTCGGTTAGCAAGAACTTTATTGAGGATTTTTGCATCAATATTCATAAGGGAAATTGGTCTGAAGTTCTCTATCTTTGTTGGGTCTTTTTGTGGTTTAGGTATCAGAGTAATTGTGGCTTCATAGAATGAGTTGGATAGAGTACCTTTGAAAGAGGAAAATTACTGGACACCTGAACTTTTCCTGAACTCTCTTACCCCTCCCATCCGGAGACTGTTCCCGGAGCACTCCTGAACTTTTTACCCCGGGGTACCCCCTCCCAATTGGAAACTGCTCCAGGAACATTTTTTAGATAAGGGATCTCCTGGAAAAAACCTAGTCCTACCCCTCCTAACTGAAGACTGTTCCAAGAACATTTTTGAGATAGGGGCCTCCTGGTACTACCCCAGAATGTTCCAATAGATCAAGTACATTGCCAAAATATAGGACACGACCCCTTGGTTATGTAAAGCCCCTTGGCAGAACACCTTGGTGACGTAAAACTTGTACTTTTCCCCTTGGCTGTTTTCTATAAAAGCCTGTGAAAATTTTGGGCTGGTTGCCGAATCTCCTCTGCACCTTGCTGGCTGCATGAGTTTCGACCCCAGATATCTGGTATATGTGCTTTTTTTATGTGCTTTCTTGTCATTGCTGTATTAAATCTTACTCTCTATACATCTTAAGTTCGGTCTCAGTGTCTTCTTGGGTGCGCGGCTGTCCCGAGGCTTGAGTAAGTGCCTCCCTTTGGGAGTTTTGGAGTCTTTCATTTGGTGCGTTGGCCGGGAATCAGCGCGTCCACCCAGAAGTCCTGAACCCACTCAGAAGTAAGATTTACTGTTCTGCTTTGGTCTGGTGTCTGTGTTCTGTTAGTTTCTGAGAGGCCAGGAAGGCCATTCTGTATCTGGTGCGATCGCAGTTCTGGTTTTGCGTGACGCTCTGTGCTCAGTACGAGCACCAGAGATCGCACTCCGGGAGGGAGTGCGAAGTGGATAAGAGCAGACATGCTCAGGTGTCCACCGTCCGATCTGCCCCTGGGAGACGTCCCAGGTGAGATAGGGGAGGACCAAGGACGCTTGGTGGACCCCTGTGGAGACCAGGAAGGTCTCAATCTGTCGGCCTTGGAGAGGCCATCTGATTCTGTAAGTTGCCTGTGGTGTCTCAGTCTTGTGTCTGCTCTTGTTGTGTTTGCTATTATTCTAGAAATGGGACAATCTGCTGGGTGTGTAGGTGTGGAACTGCTGCATTTGTGTATTCTGAGATTGTGGGTTTATTCTGGCAGCTGCCACTGTGGACTGTAAGGACCCTAGTGGCTGTGAGAGGACGACTGTCTATGGCCTCACAGTCTGCACCCCAAAAAGATGTTCCAAGGGAGACCCTGGAAGGAGTGCCCAGGGTACAGAACAGTCAAAAAGACCTGGCTGTTGCCTGGCAGAGTGAAGGAGAGAGAGAGTGTTCTCTCTGCCAGAGCGGGAGTGGATGTGGAATCCCACCCCTATCAGGAAAAAGAGTCAATGTGGAATCCGACCCCGTCAGAAAGTGGCGTTTGGCTGGTTGTGTTTTGGTCACGTGACAAGACTGTGTGTGTGTGTGTGTGTGTTAACCCTTTGTCGACTGTAGACTTGGACTGACGTCAGGACAGAATTTGTCAGCAATGGTTTTAAATAAAAAAAAGAGAAAAAAGGAAAAAACCACCAGGCCGGTCCTCCCCAGGCTGCTCAGAAGAGCTCTGAGATTGCAGAGTTGGGCTAAAAATTTCTGGCTTTGGCGGCGCAGTTGGGGCTTTGATAGCAGCAGTGGCGCTGAGGTTCTGGCTTCTGCAGGCACGGCAGAAGCAGAGGCTGTCTGTGCCCCGAGTTGTGAGATGCTGGTGATGAGTGCAGCGGCCTGCCGGCCCCCGCCTGCCAGTCCCGGAGTGGCCGTGAAGCCTGCCACAGCTGGGGAGGGGCCGACTACAGCCGCCGTCCCTCCTTTGGCCCCCCCAGAGTCTACCCGCACTCCCTTGTGTCTGCGCCGCGGGGCACACAGAGAAGTTCCCCCGCCCTGCCGCGCAGGTGCCTTGCGTTTCCAAAGCTCGGGAGGCCGCCGTTGCCTCCAGCCAAGAGAGCTCCGTGAATGCCTGTGTGCGGGGTGGCGGGCCCCCTGTCGCCGCCACCTCCCAGGGGCTCAAGCCATGCCGGAAAACAAGTGGTTAAATTGCCCCTCATTTGGCTCCTCCCGGGGTCTGCACACAGGTGCCCGCCCACACTCCCTCCCTTGTGTCCGCCACCCGCGCCGCCGCCGCTGCTGCCCCCACCGCAGCCGCTGCCGCCCCGACCGGCGGCGGGGCCGTTTCGCAGGAGGAGGCTGCTGTCTGCGCTCCGCCAGGCCCGCTGCCGCCTCCGGGCCATGCGGGAGGACAGTACAGAGAGTAACAAGTGGTTAAATTCCCCCTCCCTGCCAGTGTTTGTTTGCCACTCCCACATTTCGACGTGGCGCGCGGCGGAGACTCGGCGCTTGGCTCCTCCCTGTCCATTCGCCGTTACTGAGAAAATCCTGGTTAGTTTCTTTTCCTCCGCTGACTAGTATGCTTGAGTTCAGCGGGTTGCCGCGTCTGATCTGAGGACGCCACAAGGTTCCCTGGTTGCTTCTCATTTCCCTGTCCCCTGTATCCTGTCTCTTGTTAACTGTTAACAGAAAAAATTGTGTTCATTTTGAAATATCAGTGGTCTTGTGCAGCCAGATGTAAGAGCTGCACCCCCTTCTCTGCCCCGTGTGTTTTCTCTTCTCAGGCACTGCCCTGAGTTGTTGGCAGTAAGTCTGTTCTGGGCTCCGGTAAGGGAGACATACAAGGTAAGGAGCACCTACTGGTCTAACTGCCAGGCTCTGATGAGGTCTCGTCTCTGTGGGACTAATGCCCCGACAATCTAACCTAACAGTAAAAAGAGGTAAACTATGAAAAAAGTTAAGTGACAGAATATAGATGTAATAATTAGATAACATTCAAAGTAAGCAAGGACAAGAAAGAGATATATATATAGATAGAAAGAGAGACATTATATGAGATCTCCATTGCAGTTAAAGAAATAGGAGCAAAGAGAGATAAATGACAAAGACTAGAACCTAGCAAAGTGACACTTGCTAATAATACTAGCACTTAGAGATGATCTGTAAGAAATAAGGAGCCAGAAAATTTTCTAAAAAAGATAAGAGAAATGAAATACTGGTCACAAAAGTCAGGGAGACTAGAAAACTTAGTACCTGGCAACAAAAGCAAGCCTTTGGCTAAAGATCAAAGTGTTTACTGTCCTAACAAAAAGAAGAGGAACCCCCCTCATGACCAAACCCTTCACCTGTTCGTGGCTAAAAATAAAGAGATAGCAGAAGGGGTGCTAACACAGAAGCTGAGTCCTTAAAAGAGACCGGTAGCCTACCTGTTGAAGCAGCTAAAAAGAGACTGTGTTTCATATTCCTCCACTGACCAATGCAAAGCAAGTTTAAAAGGTCCCTGGACACTACAGGTCTTTGCAAACTGTGGATTCCAGGTTTTGCTGAATTAAAAAGATAAACAGCCCCTCGTATAAGAAATAAAGAACAACCTTGGATGGCCTTAGATGCTATTGAAACTGCCCTAATGTTGTCCCCAACTTTGGGACTCCTAAATGTGACTGAGAACAAAAGTATTGCCAAAGAGGTTCTTACTCAGAAATTGGGACCCTAAAAGACCAGTGGCACTTGAAAAAATTAGACCTGGTGACTGAGAGATGGCCTGCTTGTCTGCATATAGTGACTTCTGGTCAGGGACACATGATTCAATTGTTTCCCTGACTGATGGACACATTATTAGAGCTTTTTGTTGACAGAACAAGTGACCTTCGCTTCCCCTGCTAACCTGCTGAGTCTTCACCTACTCATCACTGACATTCTGGCAGAAGGAACTTTGGCTCAGAAGGCTGAACTCCTGGCGCTAACCCAAGCCCTGCGGTTGGCTGAAGGCAGAGACATCAAAGACAAAGAAAAAATTCTGGCCCTCCTAGAGGCTCCTGAATGAGCCGGGTGAGTTGGGGTACCGGGTATCGGCTAAGAAAGCTCAGCTATGTCTCACCGAGGTGACCTACCTAGGGTACACCCTCCGGGAAGGAAAGCGGTGGCTCACCAAAGCCAAGAAAAAGACTGTGATGCTGATCCCAACCCCCACCACCCCGCGCCAAGTACGTGAGTTTCTGGGAACGGTGGGCTTTTGCAGACTCTGGACTAAAGAAAAAGTCCCATTCACCTGGACTGAGGAACACCAAAAAGCCTTTGACAGCATAAAGGCAGCCTTGCTTGCAGCCCCCCGCTCTGGCTTTGCCAGATCTGACTATGAGCGGGCTGGAGTAGCCCGCGGGGTTTTGACTCAGACTCTGGGGTCCTGACAAGCTTACTCTGGGTCAGCATGTGACTATACCCACTACCAGAATTTGTTGCTGAATGATTGAGTGACTTTTGCTCCACCTGCCATCCTCAATCCTGCCACCTCCCCTTGGCGGATGACTCCACTCCTGTACATCAATGTGCTGATGTCCTGGCTGAAAAAAACTGGAACAAGGAGAGATCTGACTGATCAGCCTTGGTGTGCCTGCCTGGTACACAGATGGCAGCAGCTTTGTCACAGGAGCAGCAGTAGTAGATGGAAGGCAGCTCATATCCATGGGGCCATCTACCAACAGAGGGGGCTACTTACGTCGGCAGGTAAAGATCAAATCAGGCCTTGGCCTGAAAGTTTGAACTGGTACACG
This sequence comes from Mus caroli, assembly GCF_978045245.1. Classification (NCBI taxonomy): domain Eukaryota; kingdom Metazoa; phylum Chordata; class Mammalia; order Rodentia; family Muridae; genus Mus; species Mus caroli. The sequence continues at coordinate 57,839,638 of NW_028227263.1, read as the reverse complement.
GATGGCAGTAGCCTCATGGTTAAAGGTAAGCGGAAGGCGGGGACAGCAGTGCAGCAGTGAACAAAAAGCAGGTGATCTAGGCCAGCAGCCTCCCTAAAGAGACTTCAGCCCAAAAAGCTGAACTTGTGGTTTTGATACAAGCTTTATAAATGACACTGACAGCAGGTATGCTTTTGCCACTGTATGGAACAATATACAGACAAAGAAAGCTGTTGACATTTGCAGAAAAAGACGTCCTCAATATAGATAAATGAGACTGCTCACATAGTCATCAAGAAGATTATTAAAAAAAATTTTTCCAAGGTTCAGAGTGCCAAAAGCAATAGTGTCAGATAATGGCCCTGCTTTGTTGCCCAGGTAAGTCAGGGTGTGGCCAAGCATTTAGAGGTCAAATAAAAATTACATTGTGTGTATAGACCTCAGAGCTCAGGATAGATAAAAATTAGTTTAAAACTCTAAGACAGACCTTGACAAAATTAATCGTGGAGACTGGCACAGACTTGGTATTCCTTCCCTATGCCCTATTTCTTGATTCAGTTTTACTCTGTTTAAGATCCTTTATGAGACTCCTATGCCCATCATAGTCTCAAACGATGTGTTTAAACCTATGTTGTTATAATAATGATCTGTATGTTAAGTTAAAAGGCTTGCAGGTGGTCTGGTCACAACTGAAAAGGATTGGACTGAGTACGCGGACGACATCGCGCCAGGGATCCCAACAGCCGAGACAGTGAACGAGCTGGGTACCCCAAGGACATCTCACCAGTTCCAGCCAGAGATCTGATCTACGTGCACCTACATCATGCCCAGACCCTCAAGCCTCGCTAAAAGGGCCCCTGCCTAGTTCTGTTTACTAATGCTTCTTATTCTGTTTTTGTTCCCATGTTAAAATAGAGTAAATGCAGTATCTGAAATTCTAAGATTAGAATTATTCACTAGAAGAAGGGGGGAATGAAAGAGGAAAATTACTGGACACCTGAACTTTTCCTGAACTTTCTTACCCCTCCCATCCGGAGACTGTTCCCAGAGCACTCCTGAACTTTTTACCCCGGGGTACCCCCTCCCAATTGGAAACTGCTCCAGGAACATTTTTTAGATAAGGGGTCTCCTGGAAAAAACCTAGTCCTACCCCTCCTAACTGAAGACTGTTCCAAGAACATTTTTGAGATAGGGGCCTCCTGGTACTACCCCAGAATGTTCCAATAGATCAAGTACATTGCCAAAATATAGGACACGACCCCTTGGTTATGTAAAGCCCCTTGGCAGAACACCTTGGTGACATAAAACTTGTACTTTTCCCCTTGGCTGTTTTCTATAAAAGCCTGTGAAAATTTTGGGCTGGTTGCCGAATCTCCTCTGCACCTTGCTGGCTGCATGAGTTTCGACCCCAGATATCTGGTATATGTGCTTTTTTTATGTGCTTTCTTGTCATTGCTGTATTAAATCTTACTCTCTATACATCTTAAGTTCGGTCTCAGTGTCTTCTTGGGTGCGCGGCTGTCCCGAGGCTTGAGTAAGTGCCTCCCTTTGGAAGTTTTGGAGTCTTTCACCTTCTGTTTTTATTTTGTGGAATAGTTTGTGAAGAACTGGGATTAGATCTTCTTTGAAGGTCTGATAGAACTCTGCACTAAACCTATCTGGTCCTGGGCTTTTTTTGGTTGGGAAACTATTAATGACTGCTTCTATTTCTTTGGGGGATATAGGGCTGTTTAGATCATTAACCTGATCTTGATTCAACTTTGGTACCTGGTATCTGTCTAGGAACTTCTCCATTTCATCCAGGTTCTCCAGTTTTGTTGAGTATAGCCTTTTGTAGAAGGATCTGATGGTGTTTTGGATTTCTTCAGGATCTGTTGTTATGTCTCCTTTTTCATTTCTGATTTTGTTAATTAGAATGCTTTCCCTGTGCCCTCTAGTGAGTCTGGCTAAGGGTTTATCTATCTTGTTGATTTTCTCAAAGAACCAGCTCCTTGATTGGTTGATTCTTTGAATAGTTCTTCTTGTTTCCACTTGGTTGATTTCGCCCCTGAGTTTGATTATTTCCTGCAGTCTACTCCTCTTGGGTGAATTTGCTTCCTTTTGTTCTAGAGCTTTTAGGTGTGTTGTCAAGCTGCTAATGTGTGCTCTCTCTAGTTTCTTTTTGGATGCACTCAGAGCTATGAGTTTTCCTCTTAGAAATGCTTTCATTGTGTCCCATAAGTTTGGGTATGTTGTGGCTTCATTTTCATTGAACTCTAAAAAGTCCTTAATTTCTTTCTTTATTCCTTCATTGACCAAGGTATCATTGAGAAGCGTGTTGTTCATTTTCCACGTGAATGTTGGCTTTCTATTATTTATTTTGTTATTGAAGATCATCCTTAGTCCATGGTGATCTGATAGGATGCATGGGACAATTTCAATATTTTTGTATCTGTTGAGGCCTGTTTTGTGACCAATTATGTGGTCAATTTTGGAGAAGGTACCATGAGGTGCTGAGAAGAAGGTATATCCTTTTGATTTAGGATAGAATGTTCTGTAGATATCTGCCAGATCCATTTGATTCATAACTTCTTTTAGTTTCACTGTGTCCCCGTTTAGTTTCTGTTTCCATGATCTGTCCATTGGTGAAAGTGGTGTGTTGAAGTCTCCCACTATTATTGTATGAGGTGTAATGTGTGCTTTGAGCTTTACTAAAGTTTCTTTAATGAATGTGGCTGCCTTTGTATTTGGAGCATAGATATTCAGAATTGATAGTTTGTCTTGGAGGATTTTACCTTTGATGAGTATAAAGTGCCCCTCCCTGTCTTTTTTGATGACTTTGGGTTGGAAGTCAATCTTATCAGATATTAGAATGGCTACTCCAGCTTGTTTCTTCATACCATTTGCTTGGAAAATTGTTTTCCAGCCTTTCATTCTGAGGTAGTGTCTATCTTTTTCTCTGAGATGAGTTTCCTGTAAGCAGTAAAATGTTGGGTCTTGTTTGTGTAGCCAGTCTGTTAGTCTATGTCTTTTTATTGGGGAGTTGAGTCCATTGATATTAAGAGATATTAAGGAAAAGTAGTTGTTCCTTCCTGTTATTTTTGTTGTTAAAGTTGGCATTCTGTTCTTGTGCTGTCTTCTTTTAAGTTTGTTGAGGGATTACTTTCTTGTTTTTTCTAGGGCGTGGTTCCCTTCCTTGTATTGATTTTTTTCTGCTATTATCCTTTGAAGGGCTGGATTCATGGAAAGATAATGTGTGAATTTGGTTTTTTCGTGGAATACTTTGGTTTCTCTATCTATGTTAATTGAGAGTTTGGCTGGGTATAGTAGCCTGGGCTGGAATTTGTGTTCTTTTAATGTCTGTATAACATCTGTCCAGGATCTTCTGGCTTTCATAGTCTCTGGTGAAAAATCTGGTGTAATTCTGATAGGCTTGCCTTTATATGTTACTTGGCGTTTTTCTCTTACTGCTTTTAGTATTCTATCTTTATTTAGTGCATTTTTTGTTCTGATTATTATGTGTCAGGAGGTATTTCTTTTCTGGTCCAGTCTATTTGGAGTTCTGTAGGCTTCTTGTATGTTCATGGGCATCTCTTTCTTTAGATTTGGGAAGTTTTCTTCTATAATTTTGTTGAAGATGTTTGCTGGTCCTTTGAGTTGAAAATCTTCATTCTCATCCACTCCTATTATCCTTAGGTTTGGTCTTCTCATTGTGTCCTGGATTTCCTGGATGTTTTGAGTTAGGATCTTTTTGCATTTTCCATTTTCTTTGATTGTTGTGCCGATGTTCTCAATCGGATCTTCTGCACCTGAGATTCTCTCTTCCATCTCTTGTATTCTGTTGCTGATGCTCGTATCAATGGTTCCAGATTTCTTTCCTAGGGTTTCTATCTCCAGCGTTGCCTCACTTTGGGTTTTCTTTATTGTGTCTACTTCCCTTTTTAGGTCTTGGATGTTTTTATTCAATTCCATGACATGTTTGGTTGTGTTTTCCTGCAATTCTTTAAGGGATTTTTGTGCTTCCTCTTTAATGTCTTCTACTTGTTTAGCAGTGTTCTCCTGTATTTCTTTAAATGAGTTATTAAAGTCCTTCTTGATGTCCTCTACCATCATCATGAGATATGCTTTTAAATCCAGGTCTAGCTTTTCGGGTGTGTTGGGGTGCCCTGGACTGGGCGAAGTGGGAGTGCTGGGTTCGGATGATGGTGAGTGGTCTTGGTTTCTGTTAGTAAGATTCTTACATTTACCTTTCACCATCTGGTAATCTCTGGAGCTAGTTGTTATAGCTGTCTCTGTTTAGAGATTGTTCTTCTGGTGGTTCTGATTAACTTCTATCAGCAGACCTGGGAGACAGGCTCTCTCCTCTGAGTTTCAGTGGTTAGAGCACTCTCTGCTGGCAAGCTCTCCTCTTACAGGGAAGGTGCACAGATATCTGGTGTTTGGACCTCCTCCTGGCCAAAGAAGAAGGCCCAAAATAGGACCTTTCCCAGATGCTGTGTTGCTTTGGCAGGTCACATAAGCTGTCAGCTTCTGTGGTGCACACTCTCACCTGTGCAGACTAAGTTGCTAGGTTTGGAGGAGTCCTGGAACCAAGATGGCGCTCCTTGCTCCTGAGGCAGACGGCTCCCGTGCTGGGCTGACTCCTGTCCTCCAGGGCTGGGAGGGTGGCCGGATGTCTGCGGCCTGAAAAAGGTGCTGCCTTAGCGTCTCTGTGGCTCCCGCCTGTCCCAGAAGCTGTCTGCTTCTGTGGTGCACACTGTCACCTGTGCAGTTTAAGTTCCTAAGTTCGGTGGAGTCCAGGAACCAAGATCAGGATTGCAATTCTTAAACCATAGTTTCTAACTTCCATGAGTTTATATTCTAGTGACATGATTGAATATATCAATAGGGAATTTTGAAAATGTAGATGAAAAACCTCAGTAATAAACTATATATATGTACATTTTTGGTAATATGAATGACAGGTATGGATATTGGAGAAGGAAGAAATACTCGGTGAATAGCAAAGAAAAAAATGAACAGAGTATCTTTGAAAGAAAAGGTACTTAAGCTAAATCTGAAAGAATGGGTAGAACTGATCTGATAAAACTCATTGGGATATCATACCATTAGATAATGTAATATCTCAAAACAAAAGAATAAACAAACAATGACAACAAAAACCTCCCTATGTAGTCTCAATACAGAGGTTTCAGGGTACAACAATGGTGGTAGAAAATGACATGAAGAAGGCGTGCAATCATAGACCTAAAGAAGTTAAGTAACAAGAAGGGCCCAAGGGAGGAATCTTGAATATCACTGAGAAGGGGAGATAAGATCATTAACTAGAGGTGGATCTAGGGAGAGAACAGGGTGGGAGAGTAAGTGAGGATGGGAACAGTGATGGGAATCAGGTGTGGTGACAGGGAGGGGGTGATGGGAAATTGAAACAAAATTGGTGGCAGGCATCTCTGGTAGTAGCTAGACCTGGGGCAGGTGAAGCTCACAGAAATCGATGGGTATGACTCTAGCTGAGACTCCTAGCAGCTAGGGGTATAGATCCTGAAATGACCACTTCCTGTACCCAATGGAAGCAGGACTTCCATTGCAGGGAGGGGAACACCAATCCACCCACAAACTCTTCAACCAAAAATTTGTCCTCCCTACAAGATGTGCAAGGATAATGTTAAAGCAGGGATTGAGGGAATAGCCACCAATGACTGGCCCAAGCTGAGACCCATCCCATGGGGGAGAGACAACTATGAATGATACTCTGCTATGCTTGCATAACTTGTCTTCTAAGAGGCTTCATCAAATAGCTGATAGAAACAGATGCAGGTACTCACAGTCAAACAAAGCCAACTAACCTGGACCCAGGGAGGCTCACAGTGACTGAACCACCAAGAAAAGTGCATGCATAGGCTGTACCTCGCCCCCCTACACATTTGTATCAGATGTGCCTTTTGATTTTTATGTAGGTTGTCTAACAGTTGGAGCAGGGGTCTGTCTTAGATGCTGGGGTGATTGGTATCCCTGGGAACTTCTGGTTCTCAGAGGAGAAAGGGAGGAGACAATGGGGGGAGGGATGTGAGGGTGTGACTGGGAGTAAAAGCTGGATGGAGGCTGCAATCAGGATGTTAAATGAATAAATAAATTAATGTAAACAACAACAACAACCATTTAAACCAAAAGCTACCTGGAATGTTCTCACTCCATAGGTTTCAGGAGACAGTAATGGTGGTAGAAAATGAGGTCAAGAATGGGTAGGTTAAGCCGGGCGTGGTGGTGCACGCCTTTAATCCCAGCACTCGGGAGGCAGAGGCAGGCGGATTTCTGAGTTTGAGGCCAGCCTGGTCTACAAAGTGAGTTCCAAGACAGCCAGGGCTATACAGAGAAACCCTGTCTCGAAAAACCAAAAAAAAAAAAAAAAAAAAAAAAGAATGGGTAGGTTATATATTTGCCTGGTTAGCCATCTTAGGGATAAGTATAGTCCATAATAACCATGATACAAAATGCACAGTGCCAGAAGACTGAGATTTTGGGGTTCCATTATAATGAAATACCTTAGTGTCTTTGTAAAGGGGTAGTCTGAGTGGGACAAGGGTAAGTTAAATCCATTTGTATTGTTTTACTATCATTTAAATATTATTTGTTAAAAATGTTGAAATGCTATTTTCCTAGGCACAGAGCATGAAAAAAATACTTAAGTAAAGTGATGGTTTTCATGGTTAAAAAGCTCGAGAAAGTCAAATGGGTAGACAAGGAATCGGCATATCAGGACTGGGGACATTCAGATGTATAAACAGAGCTGTAAAAATAAAACAGACAGACTAAATACAGAACTGTGTTCTAAAGGCTTTAGAGAGTGAAGAATCACAGAGATTTTCAGCTCTAAGAATTTTAGAACCGTATTTCTTGATTTATTCTAGAATCATTGTTGATGGCTGCAATACATCAATCTCTTTGCAAGGAGAAGTTTCATTCTTTGAAAGTTACATCAATTTCTTCAATGTATATTGAATAAAACCACTGACCATTACCTTCTTCCAACTCTCCCTGTGCCTCTGCACCTCATCTCTTTCCCACTTCTTGTCTACTTTTGATTTAATTTTATTGTTTTCAGAAGACACAGAGGGCAGGCACACGTGCCAGGGATATCCCCTGTAAGCAGTCTTATGTGGCCCCATCCAAATCAGGGGGAGTGTTCTGCTTGGCCCTCTTTCCTTTCCCATCTGTTAACTGCAAAGAGGCTACATAAGTGGTCTTTTGACCTAATAAGCAAGGGTTTTGTTTATTTGAGGGGAAATATGGGATCATGATCTTTATCACACCAATAATTTCAGGCCCTGAAAACTATTGCTGATAGTATACAAAGCTCTTCCTGAGCATTCCTTTCTGTGTTCTTTTCCCTTTAGAGTTACATGAGAGCTAATTAGAGAGAATTATTTTCCTAAAGTGTTGCAGCTTTGTCTGATCTTTACAGCCCTAAAGTTTTTACACAGAACTAATTGGCAGTAGTATATGCTTTGAAAGTCCTTTTGTTTTGTTGTTTTGTTTTGTGTTTCATTTAATTTTTGAAATTATAATATAATTACTGCACACTTCCCTCCTCTCTTCTTGTCAGACCCTCCCATATCGCTCTCTTTGATCTCTTTTGAATTCATAGAGGAATTATTTTTCTTTTTTCCTTGATTACTGTCCCATGCATATATGTATATTTATGAACATATATATTCCAAAGTATAACCAGTACGCATATACAAACCTAAATATACTCTGCTAAGTTTTTATATTATATGAATATAAGTCTTCCAGGTTGACAGTGTGTTATTGGATAATTAATTAATGTCCCCTTCACTAGTCTATTTCTCCCACTATTCCTATTTTCTGTAGTTCTTTTTGTAGGATTGAAGCATCATGGGTGTTCCTCTGTACTTTTTAATATGCCTATTATTATTTTTATTTTTGTTCAGCACAGGTTTAGGCAATCATGTTGTTCAGAGATTATGGATATAGCTTCTCACATTTCTAAGAAGCACACTGTTACAGCAGACTCTTTTATTCTCTGGCTTTTTATCACCTTCCTGCTGCCTCTTCAGCCATATTTACAGAGCCTTGGCCATGGGCTTTGTTTTGTGGATGTATCTATTAGGGCTAGGTTCTAGCAACTCTGCATTTTGATTACCTGTTTTCTGTGATGGTCTCCATCTGTTGGAAAAAGAAGTTTCCTAGAACAGGTGTGAGGACTATACAAATATTTCGAATGTAGTTAGGGGTGATAGTGTAGATCGGGGTGTAGTGAAGTGGTTGTTGAAGGTTCTTTCCCAAGGCCCATGACTTCATTGCCTGACTGGGTTTCCAGTACCAGTCATGAGTTCCTTCTTATTAAGTGGGTCTTAAATCCAATAAGAGAGCTGTTGGTTACCATCTGATATGTATGACTTAGGGCTATAGTGTCATGCTGGTCATTGTTGTGATTAATAGGCATCATAACTGAGTAGAACTGTTGGTTGCTTCCCTCATTTGGAAGCTTGCATGATGCTGTTTTGTAAATTTAATTGTACATACCAGACTACAAATGTAGAGGACTGTATATCAGAGGAGTTTTTTCTAATATATTGCATCAATATGAAGGTTATCTACAAATCCAAGCCTCAATTCTCTCTCTTAACCTATGGCAGTACTGATCCCAGGTCCTCACATGAGATCTAGAGTGATGAGAAGAGCTGCAGGAAGACCCTTCTTGTCATTATATCATTCTGCATGCTTACCAGAGGATGGAAAGGTAAAGACTATTATGTAAATTGGGCATCTATAGCCAGTCTGATGCATCTTCCTATCACTCTTTCAAGGTACAGGCTATTATCCATATACTACATGGAAGGAACCAAAGCTTAGTGAGACACAGTAACATGTTTGAAATCTCAACAGAAATGTATGACTCTGTATGATCTATGTTTCTATGTATCTATGATCTATGTCTATCTCAAATGTATGATTTATGTTTTTCTACTTTCATCATGGGTGCACATTTCATTGTCTCTTTACTTTCACATTTTCTGGTTGTTTAAATTGAATCGCATCAATTATAGGATAGTGTTTTTCCATTTCATGACAATATCTTAAATGGAAATAAGTAATGTGCTACAATGGCTATTAGCCAAGAGAAGACTAATACCATTTATCACTATCCATGTGAACAACCAACTTGAGTGTTATTCTTAGAAGCAATATTTAATGGGTAGCTTGTCAACAAACTATTTAAGTGGCATAATAAGAAATGTCACATGTCTGGCGGTCTTCTCTACATCTCCCCTTAATGAGTGGTGAGGGGTTTAGAAGATGTCTTGGTTGACTTTTGCCAACTTAATACAACTCTAGACAAATCTGGAAAGAGAAAAACATTAGTGAGAAAAGTATTACATCAGATTGACTTGAAGGCAAATCTTTGGAATATTTTTATTAATGTTTAATGTGAGAGTTCTCTGTCCATTTTGGGCACTGCCACTCCTGGGTATGTAGCCCTAAGGTATATAAGAAAGAAGGCTGACACTTGGGTTGATAATATCCCCTCAAAGAACCATAGACTAATATAAACCCTAGTGCTAGACATGAAAAAAACTCTTCTGTATAGTCCAAGTGACTTCTGAAACAATATTGATGGTCGATATTTCTCAGAGGTTGGGTTTATACCTCTGTTTCCGAAAACACCATATACTTAGGGCACGTGATTCAAATGGATTGAACTGTGTATGACCCAAAAACCTCTTCTTTGGTCTAGTTTACATGGTTCTAGAAAATACTATACAAGCTAAGAAGGAAGGGACGCTATCCAACAGCAACATCTATGAACAGTGACAATAATGGGCATAGGAAGATATTTATAAAGGTCCACTATATGGCACTCATATTTTGGTAGCAACTAACATCTGTCTAATTGGACTTAAGGCCCACTCTGTAAGAGGCAAGTCATGCCTGGTATTAGACAACTTCCCAGGGATAGAAAGATCATGGACATTAGAAAGTATATACTATCTTAACTTTTCTAGATGAGCATAATTCCTTCCTTACTACATTCTAAATCTTATCTATACTCACAGATAACTGTATCTACCACCCCTCATAAAAGAAACTTTTCCTTATGGTAAATGGAAGCCATCACAAAAACTACAACTATGCATAATGTAGAGATCAATAGACTATGGGAGACCCAATGCATATTTCTATAACAGGTCCAGTATGTATGTCTCAGAAAATGTGGTAGAAGAGAATCCAGGAAGATTGTAAGTGTCAGAATCCCAGGAAGACTGAAGTGAAACAGTCTCTACTAGAAATGGATACACAAACTAAACATGAACAATGCTAATATCTATGTACATCTTAAAATAAAAGGGGAGAAATTTCTGGGGTTTCATCCTTCAACAAAAAGTATAGGCAGATATTAACTTCTCAGAGAAGAAATATTTAGCCACTCCCAGGATGAGCCTCCTTGTTGGTTGTTCAATGAAGAGTTATCAGTTTTGAAACCTTATGCACACAAGGAACAAAACCGGGCTCACAATTTTTTTTATATGTTTGTTCATCCACACACTTGTAACAAATAAAATTAAAGAAAAAGAGGCGAATAGCTTGAGAATGAGGTGACAAGGAAGCATTGGTGGGAAGGTATCTGGAGTTTCTAAAAATAGAAAAGGAGAGGAAAGTGATATATTTCTAGTTCAATTAAAATTAAAGTGAAGGAGGAGGAGGAAGAGGAAGAATAGAAGGAGGAAGAGGAGGAGGTGGGCCAGAGGAGGAGGAGGGGGAGGAAGAGGAGGAGGGGAGCTAGAGGAGGAGGAGGAGGGGGAGGAAGAGGAGGAGGGGGCCTGGGGGAGGAGGAAGAGGAGGGGGAGGAGGAGGAGGGGAGGAAGAGGAGGAGGGGGAGGAGGAGGGGGAGGAGAAGGAGGTTAGACTGAGCAAGCCACGAGGAGAAAGCTAGTTAGTAAGCATTTCTCCTTCATGGCTGCTATCTCAGCTCCTGCCTCCAGGTTCCTGGATTGACTTACTGACAGATTTCTCTGGTGGGTCTCTTTCCACTGAGGGCCCACTAGGCCATCTTCTGCTACATATGCAGCTAGAGACACGAGCTCTGGGGGTTACTGGGTAGTTCATATTGTTGTTCCACCTATAGGGTTGCAGATCCCTTTAGCTCCTTGGTTACCATTTTGTCCTATTGACAGTGTCCCTTGCCTTTTGATTTTATGAGGTCCCATTTGTTGATTGTTGATCTTATGACATAAGCCATTGGTGGTCTTTTCAGGAAGATTTCCCCTGTGCCCATGTTCGAGGCTCTTTCCCAGTTTCTCTTCTATTAGATTCAGTGTTTATGATTTTAAGTGGAGGTCCTTGATTCACTTAGACTTAAGCTATGTACAAGGATAAAAGAATGGGTCAATTTGCATTCTTCTACATGTAGAACTCCACTTAAGCCAGCACCATTTGTTGAATATGCTGCCTTTTTTCCACTGGATGGTTTTAACATTTTGTTAAAGATCAAGTGAGCATAGCTGTGTGGGTTTATTTCTGGGTCTTCACTTCAATTCTATTGATGTATCTGCCTGTCTCTGTACCAATACCATGAGGTTTTTAATCACTGTTGCTCTGTACTAAAGCTTATAGTCAGGGATTGTGATTCTCCCCAGAAGTTCTCTTATTGTTGAGAATAGATTTTGCTATCCTTGTTTTTTTTTTGTTGTTGTTGTTGTTGTTGTTGTTCAAAATGAATTTGAGACTTTCTCTTTCTATCTTTGTGAAGAAGACTTGGAATTTTGATGGGGATTGCATTGGATCTGTAGTTTACTCTCAGCAAGATGGCCATTTATACTATGTTAATCCTGCCTATCCATGAGCATGGGAGAACTTTCCATCTTCTGAGGTCTTCTTCAATTTCTTTCATCAGAGACTTGACGTTCTTGTCATACAGATTTTTCACTTGTTTGGTTAAAGTCACACCAAGATATTTTATATTTGTGACTATTGTGAATGGGGTCATTTCACTAATTTCTTTCTCAGAGGCTGTTTATCATTTGAGTAGTTGAAGGCTACTGGTTTGTTTGAGATAATTTTATATCCAGCCACTTTGCTGAAGATTTTTTAAATCAAGTTTAGGAGTTCTCTGCTGGAATTTTTGGGGTAAGTTAAGTATACTATCATATCATCTGTAAATAGTGACATTTTCACTTCTTATGTCCCAATTTGTATCCCTTTGAGCTCCAGTTGTTTAATTGCTCTGGCTAGAACTTTGAGCACTATATTGCATACATAGGGAAAGAGAGGCCATCCTTGTCTAGTCCCTGATTCTCCTGTGTTTGCTTCAAGATTCTCTCCAATTAGTTTGATGTTGGCTACTGGTTTGCTGTATATTGCTTTTGTTATGTTTAGGGATGGGCTTTGAGTTCATGTTCTTTCCAAAACTTTTAACATGAAGGGGTGTTGAATTTTTGTCAAGTGCTTTTTCAGCATCTAATGAGATGATCATGTGATTTTTTTTCCTTTGAGTTTGTTTATGTAGTGGATTATGTTGATGGATTTCCATATATTGAACCATCCCTGCATTGCTGGAATAAAGCCTACTTAATCATTGTGGATGATCTGTTTGTTGTGTTCTTGGATTTAGTTTGGGAGAATTTTGTTGAGTGTTTTTGCATCAATATTCATAAGGGAAATTTGTCTGAAGTTCTCTTTCTTTGTTGGGTCTTTGTGTGGTTTTGGTATCAGCTTAACTGTGGTTTCATAGAGCGAATTAGGTAGTGTTCCTCCTGTTTCTATTTTGTGGAATAGTTTGAAGAGTATTGGAATTAGTTCTTTTTTAAAATTCTGATAGAACTCTACACTAAAACCGTCTAGTCCTGTGCTTTTTTTTTTTTTTTTTTTGGTTGGGAGGCTTTTAATGACTGTTTCTATTTCTTTAGGAGTTATGGGAGTATTTAGCTTGTTTGTCTGATCCCGATTTAACTTTGATACCTGGCATCTGTCTAGAATATTGTCCATCTCATCCAAATTTTCCAGTTTTTTTTTTTTTTTTAGTATAGGCTTTTGTTGTAAGATCTGATGATTTTTTTGTTTAATTTCATCAGTTTCTGCTGTTATATCTCCCTTTTCATTTCTGATTTTGTTCATTGGATACTGTCCCTGTGCCCTCTGGTTATTTGGCTAAGGGTTTATTTATCTTGTAATTTTCTCAAAGAACCAGCTCCTGGTTTGGTTGATTCTTTGTATAGTTCTTTTTGTGTCTTCTTGGTTGTTTTCAGCCCTGAGTTTGATTATTTCCTGCCATCTACTCCCTTTGGGTGTATTTGCTTCTTTTTTTATATATATTAATTATTTATTTTATGTAAGTACACTGTAGCTGTCTTCAGACACTCCAGAAGAGGGCATCAGATTTTGTTATGGATGGTTGTGAGCCACCATGTGGTTGCTGGGATTTGAACTCAGGACCTTTGGAAGAGCAGTCTGCGCTCTTAACCGCTGAGCCATCGCACCAGCCCCTATTTGCTTCTTTTTGCTCTAGATCTTTCAGATGTGCTGACAAGCTGCTAGTGTTTGCTCTCTTCAGTTTCTTCTCTTTCTTTATTTTCTCTTCAGTTTTTTTATGGAGGCACTTAGAGCTATGTGTTTTCCTCTTAGCACTGTTTTCATTGTGTGCCATAGTTTTGGGAATGTTGTGCCTTCATTTTCATTAAATTCTAAAATGTCTGTAATTTTCTTTCTTTCTTTTTTCCCTAACCAAATTATCACTGAGTAGAGAGTTGTTCAGCTTCCATGTATGTGGGGGATTTCTGTTGTTTTTGTTGCTGTGGAAGACCAGCTTTAGTCCATGGTGATCTCATCGTATACATGGGATTATTTCATTCCTGTATCTGTTGAGGGTTGATTTGTGACCAATTATATGGTCAGTTTTGGAGAGGGTACTCAGAGGTGCTGAGAAGAAGGCATATTCTTTTGTTTTAGGATGAAATGTTCTAAAGATATCTGTTAAATTCATTTGATTCATAACTTCTGTTAGTTTCACTCTGTCTCTGTTTAGTTTCTGTTTCCATGAATTGTCCCTTGGTGAGAGTGGGGTGTTGAAGCCTCCCACTGTTATTGTGTGAGATGCAATGTGTGCTTTGACCTTTAGTAAAGATTCTTTTATGAATGTGAGTGCCCTTGCAATTGGAGCATAGATGTTCATAATTAAGAGTTCATCTTGGTAGATTTTTCCTTTGATGAGTATCAAGATCCTTCCTCCTCTTTTTTGATAACTTTTGGTTGAAAGTCAATTTTATTTGATATTAGATTGACTACTTCAGCTTGTTTCTTGGGACCATTTGCTTTTTTTCCCCAGCCTTTTATTCTTTTGTCTGTCTTTGTCAATGAGGTGTGTACCCTGTATGCAGCAAAATACTGGGTCCTGTTTATGTATCCAATCTATTAGGCTATGTCTTTTTATTGGGGAATTGAGTCCATTGATATTAAAAGATATTAAGGAAAAGTAATTGTTGCTTCCTGTTATTTTTGTTGTTAGAGTTTGAATTCTGTTCATGTGGCTGTCTTCTTTAGGTTTATTGAAAGCTTACTTTCTTGATTTTTCTTGAGCTTTGTTTCTCTCTTTGTGTTGGCATTTACCCTTTATTATCCTTTGGAGGGCTGGAATTATGGAAAGATATTGTTTGGTTTTGTCATGGAATATCTCGGTTTCTCCATCTATGGTAATTGAGAGTTTGCTGGGTACAGTAGCCCACTGTGGCATTTGTGTTCTCTTATTGTCTGTATAACATCTGCCCAGGATTTTCTGGTTTTCATAGTCTCTGGTCAGAAGCTTGGTATAATTCTAATAGGTCTGCATGCCTTTATATGTTACTTGACCTTTTTCCCTTACCACTTTTAATATTCTTTTTTTGTTTTGTGCATTAGGTGTTTTGATTATTATGTTATAGGAGGAATTTCTTTTCTGATCCAAACTATTTAGAGTTCTGTAGGCTTCTTGTATGTTCATGGGCATCTCTTTCTTTAGGTAGGGGAATTTTTTTTTCTATAATTTTGTTGAAGATATTTACTGGTCTTTAAGTTGGAAATCTTCCTTCTCATCTATACCTATTATCCTTAGGTTTGGTCTTCTCATTGTTTCCTGGATTTCCTGGATGTTTTGCATTAGGATCTTTTTGCATTTTACATTTTCTTTGATTGTTGTGTCAATGTTTTCTATGGTATCTTCTGCACCTGCTATTCTCTTTTCTATCTCTTGTATTCTATTGGTTATGCTTCCTTCAATGACTCCTGACTTCTTTCCTAGGTTTTCTATTTCCAGAGTGGTCTCCCTTTGTAATTTCTTTATTGTTTCTCTTTCCATATTTAGATCCTGGATGGTTTTGTTCAATTTTTTCTCCTGTTTGGATGTGTTCTCCAGTATTTCTTTAAGAGACTTATTTATTTCCTTCTTATAATCTTCCATCATCATAATAAGAAGTGACTTTAGATCCATATCTTGCTTTTCTGGTGTGATGGTGTATCCAGGACTTGCTATGGTGGGAGAGTTTGATGCTAAGTAACTTTGGTTTCTGTTGCTTCTGTTTTTTGTTGTTGTTTTGTTTTGTTTTGTTAGTTTTTTTGTTTTTGTTTTTGTTTTTTGAGACAGGGTTTCTCTTTATAGCCCTGGCTGTCCTGGAACTCACTTTGTAGACCAGGTTGCTTCTGTTCTTAATGCTTGCCTCCTGTCACCTGAGTATCTCAAGAGCTCCCTGCCTTCAATATATCTGATTAGAGCCTGTCCTTCCTGTAATCCCAGTTGAATCAGAGCTCCTCAGAGTCCAGCTTACTCTGGGATCCTGTGATTCTGGGATCTTGTGATCCTGAGAATCCTGAGATCCAGAATCCTGAGATTCTGGGTATGTCAGAGTTCTTGGCAGTCAAGCTTCCTCTGAGACCCTGAGATCCTGGTGTGACCAAACTCCTAGGATCCTGGGATCTTGGAATTCTAAGATCCTAGTCATGTTAGAGTGCCTGGAAGTGGTACCTCCTCTGGGGACTGTGGGCCTGTCTGCTGTGTTTGAAACCAAGGTAGACCAGTTCTGACCAGAAGGAACCCAAGCAGCTGGTCGGGCGGGCTCCTGGGTCCCTGCTCCTGCTGGCCCCAGGCGCTCCCACTTGTGCTGGAACAGATGTTGTGTTCCACTCACCAGTGATCCTAAGATCCTGGGTGTGCTAGGGCATCTGGGGGTGGGGGTTGGTGGAGAGTCCTCTGGGGACCATGGGACCATCTGCTGAGTTCGCATCCAAGGTGGCCCAGAGCTGGCACCGACCAGAAGGAGACTTTTTTCTGTTACTGGTTTTACTATTCTTTCTTTGTTTTGTGCATTTGGTGTTTTGATTATTATGTGACAGGAGGAAGTTCTTTTCTGGTCCAATCTATTTGGACTTCTATAGGCATCTTGCATGTTTATGGCTATCTTTTTTTTTTCAGTTAGGGAAGTTTTCTTCTATAATTTTGTTGAAGATGTTTACTGGCCCTTTGAGTTGTGAATCTTCACTCTCTCCTATTTCTATTATCCTTAGGTTGGTCTTTTCGTTTTGTCCTGGATATCCTGGATGTTTTCAATTTGGAGCTTTTTACATTTTTCATTTTCTTTGACTGTTGTGTCAATGTTTTCTATGGTATCTTCTGCACCTGAGATTCTCTTTTATCTCTTGCATTCTGTTGGTGATTCTTGCATCTATGACTCCTGATCTTTTTCCTAGGTCTTTTATTTCCAGAGTGGTATCCCTTTATGATTTATTTATTGTTTCTCTTTCCATTTTTAGATCATGGATGATTCTGTTCAATTCTTTCACCAGTTTGGTTATGTTTTCCTGTATTTCTTTAAAGGACTTCTGTGTATCCTCTTTAACCTGTGTTCTCCTGTAATTCTTTTAGGGAATTATTTCTGTCCTTCTTAAAGTCCTCTATCATCATCATGAGATGTGATTTTAAATCTGAATCTTACTTTTCTGGTGTGTTGGGGTATCCAGGGCTTCCTGTGGTGAAAGAACTGGGTTCTGATGATACCAGGTAGACTTGGTTTCTGTTACTTATGTTCTTGTGCTTGTCCCTTGTCATCCAGTTATCTCTGGTCTTAGCTGGTTTTGCTGACTCTGACTGAAGCTTGTCCCTCTTGTGAGCCTGTAAGCCAGAGAGCCTGTGGTCTTAAGTGTGTTAGCACTCCTATGAAGTTTGGTGTCTTAGCACTCCTGAGAGAACTGCTCTATCAAGGCAGGACTGTTGTATGGGGCTCAACTGAGGTCCAGATAGTTGTGGCACAGAGTTAGGCTAGGGCACAAATGGAATCATCCTGTCCCTGGCTGCTCTGAGATTCCTGGGAACTATGGGATCTGGGCAGATCCCAGTTGAGCCCGGTTTTTAGGCAGCAGTGGTGGTCTCACCTGTGATCTTTGGTATTTTAGCATTCCTGGGAGACCTGCTCTCTATGGGCAGGACTGATGTTTGGAAAACTGTGGCACAGGGTCACCCCCGGGGCATAGATGGAATCCAGAAGACCAGAGATAATCTTAGAAAGCAAAACACAAACTACAGGATTTTCAGAGTCAACGGTTCGTGAGTTTACTTTTACTTTTTTTTGTTGTATTACATATGCTTGTATTTACTTTTTTATAAAATTTATATATGTAGTTTTTAAAATCTATCTTCAAAATGTACTATATAATTTTAAGATATAGTCACAATTTGTCATCTTTTTTTCAAACATATATGAATTCAAACACCAAGCAGGACTAGTGAACACTTATTCAACCAATCAATATATTGTTTCTAAAAATGTGACATATTAATTTTAGAATATATATAATTTCAGAAATTCATAATTTTAAATATGTGAAATAATAAATATATTCATATATATTTTGTTTTAAAAACTTACCTCTTTTATTTTTTGAGATTATAATTTAGATACACAGTAACTTTTTTAAGTATTGTGTTATGTCATACATTTCTTCCTTTAACCATAACAACATTTTTATCATATAACTACTATTTGTCACAGTTTACAATTGAAAATGTGAAGCTGATGGAAATTTAATATTTTGGCCAAATACATTTTACTAGAAATGCTATGACTTTAAATCAAAGTTCCAGCATTAACTATCTTGTTAGGACACATTTGTTACTTTTCCAAATTTCTGCGTGTTTTGCACCAGAGGTCTACTCTCTGTAGTTCATATGCTAAGAATTAATTGAGACTAATCTGCTTCTGGCAAATTAAGTAACCCTTAAGTATCCCTCCTTCAGGCCACTGAAGGAAATAACTCAGAGAAACAGCAAGCTGGTAAAGAATCAGCCTTTGTTTCTGGTTGTCCAGTGAGAAAAGCCAAATTTTGGTATCAAACATATCTAGGTCTGATTCATAAGTCATACATTAACAGCAAGAACTTGGAAGTGTAACTTACATTTCAGGGTGAGAGGAGAGAAAAAAAGAGAATGATTATGATAAACCCTCTGACCATTTGATTGCCCTAAGGAAGATAATGAATGACCTGTTTGTCTAACTTAGAAGAGTGTCTTATACAAAAATTACATGTGAATTTATTTCAGTCTAATTTTTATTCTCAGGAATTTTCTTTGTGAAAATTAAACTGTTGTTGTTGAGGCTTGTTTTCTTTTTTCTCATTTTCCATAACTGATGGACACATGTAAGCTCTTACTTATTTAAGACAGTAACTGAGCACAGTGATATATGAGACATTCTGCCAGCACGGGTGTAAAGTATCAACAAGCAATACCTTCAGCTTTGGGTATTTGTTCAAAGCTTATCTCTTTAGATCATGACACTGTGTATGAGACTGGAGAATATATCCTTCACAAATTTTATACTATGGAGAATTTACTGTGATAGCTCTTTCCCTGACCTTCATGGACTTAGGTAGTGTCAGGCTGTTTTATTGGTACTAAACCAGGCTAGTAATGTTCTGAAAATTTTTAACCAATCTCTATTGCAAAAAAAATCCTTTGTTGCAGTTTCTGATGATTTTTTTATGATCTTAATCCTTCCAGGAATGTAATCTTTAGCACACCAGGACAGCTGTATCTCTTGCTCTGCCAAACATCTAGACTCGAGGAAAGATACTGGTTATAGCCCACAGGAAGGCAGATGTAGTTCCCATTCTCTCTCTCTCTCTCTCTCTCTCTCTCTCTCTCTCTCTCTCTCTCTCTCTCTCTCTCTCTCTCTCCCCCCCTCTCTCCTCCTCCTCTGCCTCCTCCTTCTCCTCCTCTTCCTCTTCTTTTTCTTTTCTTTCTTTCTTTCTTGCTTGCTTGCTTGCTTGCTTGCTTGCTTGCTTCTGCTTCTGCTTCTGCTTCTGCTTCTGCTTCTGCTTCTGCTTCTGCTTCTGCTTCTGCTTCTGCTTCTGCTTCTGCTTCTGCTTCTGCTTCTGCTTCTGCTTCTGCTTCTGCTTCTATCAAAGGCAATCTTCATTCCAGAAAGAAAATAAATTTTACCTTGATTATTTATGTTTTTTTGGGGGGGGGGTAGGAAAACTGTCATCTATTTTCAAGATTTGGAAGTATTGTGTGGCAAATAGTTTAAAGCATTTTTTACATTATTGTTGTTACTCTAAGATTAATTCTTTGTCTAAAATATATATATATATATATATATATTAGATATAGTAGAGATGTAGATAATTATATTTATATTAATATATATAAATATATATTCATATAAAATTATATATGTGTATTTATGTATAATTATATTGCTAGTATACAACTAATATATTAGATACATTTTTATATATCTAATTATTATATATTATATATTATATAACAACTATATATATTTATATGTTTAAATATAGCCACATATTTACATGTATTATACTATATACAATGTACATAAATATAAAATATATACTTACATATAAATATATAGAATATATGCAACATATATTAAATACTATGTATAATATATAAATAATATATTTGATATATAAATATGTATCTAATATATGTAGTATATTAGATATAGTAGATCTACAGATAATTAAATGTTAATGTGTATTTATTTATATATTATTTATAATATATTATTTAACCAATTATATATAAATATATAACTAAATATAAGTATATGTAATATTTGCATGATATATATTTATACATAATTGCAAATTAATATTACTCTGATTTCCCCCATGTTAAAGGCTAAGACTAATCCTTATTGCTAACATTTAATTAAGCAATGTGTGTGTGTGTGTGTGTGTATGCATATTAAACTGAATGCCAGTCTTATGCTTGATTGACAAGTACTCTACTATTCATACATACATAGACATTAACATTGTTCTTTAGTTTTAAATCAGACTATCCCCAGATCACATGTTGAGGATTAGAGTAATATTCTACTCAAAATACTTGTTTATACCATCCGTTTTGAATGTGGCACATGCATGTAATATTTTTCCTAGCAAGAGGGTAAAAGAGGAGCCCCTCCACAGCTTCTGACAATCTTTCTTCTGTCTAGTAAGAGGGGACAGAAATACAAGTGCTTGAGAAAGTACATTTGTCTCCCATTACTTTCTGTATTCAGAATCCTAAATAATGCTCTAAACTTACTATATTAAACAAGTACAAATGGAATTACTTTTTTCTTAGGAAGCATGTGCCAGCCTAATCCCTGGAGGCCGGAGTACAAATTCCCCATCTACCTCCAGGTTGCTATATGATACTAGTAGGTAAATAAGGTATTGTTGTGTTTTCTTCTCCTCTTTTTAAATCTCTTTGTTTCAAGGGCTCCACCCCCGCAAGAGTCCTGACTGTATTTAAGGGATCCTTTTCTGTCTATCATGATGTGTGTCCTCACTACTAGGAACAGAATAAATATGAATAATGTAGAGCCAGTGTTCATGTAGTCACACCATTTTGCTTACATGTGACCTTCAGGAGTCAATCTAAAGATAAAGTTGTAAAATAGAGTATGAAGAACATCAACTTCTGAAATTCAAAAGAATCAGCGTGAGCTTCATCCTTCAGAGTTATAAAGCAGAACATTTCAATTTTGGCAACCATGACAGATAACAATAATGACATATTGATATATAACTTTTATACTTCTGCCATAACAGATTACTACAAAGTTACTACTTTCAAACAGCACAACTTAAGAAGACTTTCCTGATCTCAATATTCTCAAGTGGGCATATTGTACTGAAATCAAGGTTCAGTCAGGGGAAGTGGTTTTTTGCTTTTTGCTTTTTGCTTTTTGCTTTTTGCTTTTTTCATAAAGAACAAGGAAAGGGGTGCTTTATTTTTCTTAGTTTCCACAGACCACTAGAATTTCTTGGCTCATAGTCCCTTCTGCCTGGTTCCATGCCAGAAATGCAATGTCTCTCTGATCTGTCTTCCACTGAACCTTCTTTCTTCTATATCACAGCCTGGGAAAGACTTATGTGTTTAAGAATACAGATAATCATATTGGTATATCTCTTAACTCCACATTTAAATTCATTATAAATATTATTAAGATAAATCATTTCCACAACAATTCTCTACAGAAAACCTTGGAGATAATGTAGTTACATATAATAAGGACTAGATTGTACATATATTTGAAAACAATTTTTATGCAGATCACAAATAGTCATCACTAATACATTTTGGCTTTCACATTATCCCAAGCACACCATTTTAGACACATCTTCATTTTGAGGTCAGGGAATGTTTTAGCTCTGTAAAATTATAATAAAAAAAATTTAAGTAGAAAGAGCCAAAGCCCCAAATTCATGTTCTTATCCAGTTCTTCCAGCTGCCAGAATCCAGTAAAACAATTCCATGGTTTAACAGGGAATTTCCATGGCAACCACTGGATTGCTGCTGAGCTGGTAGAAAGGATTTTAGTCTCAGGGATATGTGGAGTTGATGTTGAAAATAAAACTCACCCTGAATGGAATGTTCCATCAGCAGTGGCAGTTCTGCAGTAACCAAACAAAAACCCAATTCGAGTCTTTCTAGATTTTAGCCTGACTGGTTCCTTCAAACTTTGTTCATCACAGTAACACAAGATTATCTTTAAGTACAAAAATGAGTGGTGAAAATCAGATGAATTCTCTCCAATAAATCTGTATTTAAACTCAAAACAGCTTTCAGAACAAAAAGGAATGGTGAATGGAGGACAGAAAATAAATTACACTTTAATGTCTGTAGGGCATCAGTTGTATTGGGGAAAGAGGAAAAGCTTGCAAAGAGCATCCCTCATAAAGCCACTACATGGAAAATAACTAAAATGCTCCTTAAGAAAATAGGTTAACTCAGTTTCCATGGGAATGGTACCCAATGCCAGAATCCTATTGCTGATAGCTAAATATGACAGGGACTGAAAGAGCTACATGAGTGTAGCTTTAGAGACCACCAGAATTAGTTTTATTTTTCTATTTTTTATTTATTTTTTGCATTTTGTTGATGACTTCTTAGTGTATTTTTCAGGACTGAAACTAATTTAGCTTGAATCTAACATCATCCAGCCTGTCATTTAATACCAAGTAAATGATTCATAAAAATTAAAATAAAAAATGATTATTACAGAAACCTGGTAGAGTGATTCTCAAAAATAATGCAATCTACAGACTTGAAGTTCATTCATTCAGCTCACAGAAAAGAGGAAGCAATGATGGGAAAGGAAGATTGATTAAATCTGATTTCTGCTGAAGTTTATGCTCTCTGCCAGACACCAGCTAACCCTTTGCACATTGAGAATCAGTTCACAGTTTGAAAGGGTTGATGTTGTGCTTCTGTCAACAGCAAGAGCATGGTGTTGGCATTGAGATGAAAAGAAGGTCATCACAAATTCAGAAGATAAATAAGGGTGCTAGAGTAAACAGCATGAAAGGGCCAAGAGAACTGCTTTATAGAGAAAACTCGATTGCAATTCCTAGGCATCTGGAACTAGAGAAAGCTGCTATTGTTGTAATGGTCCTATCTCTACTCATAGAAGAGTGAACTGGGGCAAGAAGACATATGGTGTATTGAAACAAGGAGCATAAGAGGCAAAACTCAAGAAAAGAGATAGAGTAATAAGCAAAATAAAGAAGTATATAAGTGTGTGAGATGTTCAACCCTGAAGATGTGCATAATAGTAAAAACTGTGTGAAGAATTTAAATAGAAAAAAAAAGAAAAGAAAAACCCACAGGAAGTATCAGGATTGCTTTATTATCAACTGTGTAAGCATTAAAAATCCTACTTTCTTGCCAAAAATGATGTCCTTAAGTCAATAACAGACAGGGAAGTGTGATTATGCAAACATCCTGAGCTTGAAAATGATGGCAGTATTTTCACTGAACACCCTACAATATTCCATTCCATCTCCTACCTACCAGGTAGGTCTGGTCTATGCTTACAATCACTTTGCATGAGAGAATATGATTTCATTTTCCGCTGAGGGGGTCTGCTATGTGCTGTGGTTTAGACAGCTCTTTCTATCTCATAGATTTATTATTCTTAAATCCTTCCTTTTGGACTCCCATGAAAAGCTCCATGTCCAGTGGCAGATGGGCAACACAAAGCAATCTTAATGGCGTCTTTAGAGGTACTTTGTCTCTTAAATTTTTTGTCAGGGCATTTTTTAACATTATTGTTCCTTTAAGTATATTCTGTGGCTTCCAGTTTTGTATTTTAATAAGATTCTTCTGTGTATGAACATGTGTGTCTTTGTATCAAAATACTCTTCTAATGCCACCCCCCATTGGCTCTTTTTTTTTCTTCTTTCCTTATTTTGTCCTATTCTGATTTGTTTCTTTTGTTGCATTTTATCTTATTTTATTCCTATTCGTATTCTTTATATGCCTACTTGCTTCTAATGAGAGACAGAAATAATATAAATTCAGGCAGGAGGGGAGATAAGAAGGACCTTGGAGAAGTTGGCTTAAGGAAAAACCAGAATTGGAATGTATTGATGGGGGAAAATCTATTTTCAATCTTTAATGAGAGAGAAAGAGTAGAGAAGCTACGAGTGGATTTCCATAGCCAGGATTTAAAATGAGGCACATTCTAATCACACTGCATGGTTCCATTGGAATATATGAGAGCTACAAAACGCAAATACTGTGGGCCAAAGAAAAAAAAAGGTAACTGGTTTGATAAAAGGAATGACATTGTATGTTAGATAACTGAGTTCCAAAGATAATAAAACAATAAGACTAAATATAAACATAATAAAAATAATAAAAACTGTAGTATGTTTAGTCTGCTAATAGATGTGAAAAATAAAGAGTAAATGCAAATTATTGTACTGAAATTCTTTAATAGGTACCCAGTGGTTATATATTATTTATTCACTTGAAATGATTATAACACACTACTCTTCCTATACCTTGCAGTGAGGAAGGGGAGGCAAAAAACAAACAAACAAACAAACAAAACAAAAAACACCATAATGAGGTAAGATCATTGTTCTGACAGGAACAACAAAGCATGTTATGCAAGGTCAGCAAGAATACTTGGAATAGTGACTGCTACTATCTTGGACTTTCCTTAACATTAGAAACATTCCAGGTCTTGTCCCATTTATTTCTCACAGTGCCAGAACATCAGAAAACTACTGTTATCTTATGGGCAAACAGAAGCTTGTAGAGGGCAACTATGTTCTCAAGATCTCATAGAGGTGAACCTGCTTTGAGTAACTGAGTAACTAGTGGTGGTTCTTAGTAACAAAGAATTCCAAAACTGGTTTTATTCAGTTTTGGACTAGATTATGGGTGATAATAATGGAGTAAAGTCCCTAGAAGAAGGTCCTACTGAGGTGAGAATAGAATAGTCTTATAAGCATGCAAAGGATGTTACAAGGCCTAGAAGGAGTAATAGAGGTTGAAGCAGAGAGGACAGGAGCAGAAGCACAGTGCATGCCCTCAGTATGATGTACAGACTTCAACATTCTCACTCATAGCATAGATCTTACCTCTAAAGAAATTCTTTATTTTTTTTTTTTGTAGTACAAATATTTCAGTCAGCACTTTGAACTCATTGTGTGTTTTTGTGCATGTCTGTGCGTGTGTGTTCTTCCTTCAAATGTGTCCCTTATGCTAGAATGTGTTGTATCAAGTGACACAGCATAGTTATATATTCGTGTAAACACATAACACATTGTTTATGAGCAAATATAATGCCTATCTAAGTAAATGAGAAATTTTGTGCTCAGCTTAAGTAATTTATAGTTTTGTGATTGCTTTTGGATTATTTGACAATGCAATTTATGTTTATGACCATTCCAATGTAAAAGCCAATAACTTTCCACAATAAAAACAAAACAAAACCAAACAAAATACAAAAGGGACCAAAGGGACCAAAATTCTAACTTTAACATGACCTGTCCTCCCCCTCAACCCATCTGCCAGAAATTCCTAGGCAATATAATTTTCTCACTAGGGGGAAACCTTTCAATAATTACTTTGCAAATGAGAGAAGAGAGCAAGGACTGGGCACTTAACTTGGATATTTTCCTTTGCAACAATGCAGAAATAATAGATTTAATGAGAATAGTGTGATGAACTTGAGTAACAATTCCATCCTTGAGCCAAAAATCACATTTTTCTCTCCACAGGAAGGATTGAAGAGGTGGGTTGAGCAGGAAAACCACCTGGTGAACACACTCTGTTTGCAGATGTAAGTGTTGCACAGCTGTCTTTAACTGCTGTGAGTTGCTTACCCACATGAGGTACTGCACAAATTAAAGGGGATTCGAAACTAGATAGTGGAAAATGTGGTTTTATTAGCCCAGCATACTGAGAACTGCCATTCTAAACCAGAGTGTCCTTGATGAAAATGTCCTTAGACATACTTGACATTGCCTTGGGATGAATTTCAAAACCGTAGAACCTCTCTCTCTCTCTCTCTCTCTCTCTCTCTCTCTCTCTCTCTCTCTCTCTCTCTCTCTCTCTCTCTCTCTCTCTCTCTTCTCTCTCAAACTTTATTTTATTTTTAATTTATTTTTTACACTCCATATTCCATCCCCTGTCCCCCATCCACCCTCTGACTGCTCCATATCCCACACTTCCTCCGCACCCCACCTTGACTCCACATGGATGTTCCCACCCCCACCCCACCTGAGCTCTAAATTCCCTGGCGCCTCCAGTCTCTTCAGGGTTGGGTGCATCATCTCTTAATGAATACAGAACCAGAACTCCTCTGCTGTTTGTGTGTTGGGGACCTCATATCAGCTGGAGTATGCTGCCTATTTGCTGGTCCAGTGTTTGAGAGATCTTGGGTGTCCAGAATAATTGAGACTGCTGGTCCTCCTACAGGATCACCTTTTTCCTCAGCTTCTTTCACCTTTTCCTAATTCAACAACAGGGGTCAGCTGCTTCTGTCCTTTGGTTGGGTGAAAATATCTGCATCTAACTCTTTCAGCTGTTTCTTGGGTCTTTCGGAGGGCACTCATGTTAGATTCCTTTTTTATGTGAGCACTCCATAGCCTCATTAATAGTGTTAGGCCTTGGGACCTCCCCTTGAGCTGGATCCCATTTGGGATTTTCGCTGGACCTTCTTTTCCTCAGGCTTCTCTCCATTTCCATATCTGCAGTTCTTACAGACAGGAACAACTATGGGTCAGAGTTTTGACTGTGTGATGGCAACCCAATTCAAAATTTTTGCTATGAATCTAAAATAATATCTACAGTAGAGACATATTTTTAAATGGACTAGACAAATGAGCTGTCTCTTCAGAAAAACAATAAGTAACCAGTAAACCTATGAAGTAAACCTACAAACCAATAGATTTCAATATATTATTAACAAAAGTCCACCTGAATAATATGTCACTTATGAAGAATATACTTGATAAAGGACTATAAATCCTATAATTATTAGAACTCTATAATATGGAGACAAATCCTATTAAAATATAGAAAAGTAATTTAAACAGATACTGCAACAAAGATGTGCAGATAATGATACTCAATATTATTGGAGGTTAAAAACAAAACCAATACTGAAACACAGAGTGAAAGGATCACCTCCTGTGACCAAGCAGGGCCCCCCAGTGGTGATCTAAGGACACCAAACCACCCACAAATCTTTTGTCCCCAAATTTGTACTGTCTAAAGAGATGGAGCAGAGACTAAAAGAGTAGCCCAACTTGAAACCCAACTCATGGGCCAACATCAATTCCTGACATTATTAATGATACTCTGTTATACTTGCAGACAGGAACCTAGCAAAACTGTCCTCTGAGAAGCCCCACCCAATGGCTGACTGAAACAGACACAAATACCCACAGCTGAACATTGGACTGAAGTTAGGGGTACTTATATACTTATGGAAGAGTTGGTAGAAGGATTGAAGGCCCTGAAGGACATGGAAAACATACAAGAGGACCAACAGAGTCAATTAACCTTGACCTCTGGGATCTGTGTGTGAATGTGTGTGTGTCTGTGTGTGTGTGTGAATGTGTGTGTGTGTGTCTGTGTGTGTGTGTGAATGTGTGTGTGTGTGTGTGAATGTGTGTGTGTGTGTGTGTGTGTGTGTGTGTGTGTGTGTGCGTGTGTGTGTGTGTTGCACATGTGGAAGCCAGAGAACAACTCTCAGGAGTTGGTTCTCTTCTATCATTTAGGTTCTGTCATGCAAGTTGGATAAGCCTAGCCATCTCATTGGCCCTATTCTAAATCCTAAGATCAGAACTATCCCACTTCAAAGTGGTATCAAGGAATATTTAAAATATATCACCAAATAAAAGAAACCAATTTTAACAGGAAAAATATCTTCTAAAAAGCTCATGAAATAAAAGAGTCCAATCAACCATAGGATATTCTAGAACAGGCAAACCATGGTGATGATGGAAACAAGATGAGACTATCCAGATTGAGAAAAAAAGAGAAATTAAAAATAGAACATGGGGAACTCAAAGAGCAATGAGCAATTCTGAGGGGAACACAGCTTCAATGTACATTTTTCACACTCTGTACCAGCGCAGCAGCAGAAAAAACTATCCCTTATTGATTATTATGAATCTGCCACTCAGGAATAGGGTTGGATGGTAGATGAGGCACTCATATTTTGAGGAAGAACCATATAAAAACTACATGTTATATTTTGCTTTGCCACAAACTTCAAACTACTCTAAAATGAATAATAGCTATTTAGTGAAAATATCTTGTAAATGGACATATATTTGAGCTGTCTCTTGAGAAAAAAGCAATGCTTAATTAATCATTAAGCATATAAACAGAGTTTCAATCTATTATTAACTAACCAGAATGGTATAAAGGAAGGACAAACTATTACCAGGGAGGGGATAAAGTCTCTGGACTTTCATCTACCATTTGTGGAAATGTAATTTGATATAGCCAGTAGCATCACCTACTTAGCTATCTATCACAAAGCCTTAACAATGATTGTATATTTTTTTTTATTTTGAAATACATCCTACAAAAATATATGCATAATATTCACCAAAAAAGTGTCATTCAGCATTTCCTTTAATAACCCATGGTGGAATCTTTTTTAAATGATAATAGGCAAAGGCAGAAACAATCATGGAATTGTAAACAACACAATAGTTGAATAGTTGTTCAATACAATCCAATTAAAATGAGCAAATCCTTGGGAAAATTCATAAATGGAGATAAAAATTCAGTATGCTCTATACTGTTCTACTTATATAACCAGAAAAAAAAGATACCAAGACATCTTAGATGGCAACACCACTTACACAGAGGGAATATGACCTTTCCCAGGATACTCCTGGTTTTTTTTTTCCTGAATAGAGGTGTCCTTTACATGCATGTTTACTTTTTGGAAAGTCATTGGAATATTTTAAAATTTGTCCACTGTGTATATGTACAGTTTTTCAAAAACATATTTTATTAATCATTTTGTTTATGTTTCAAATGATATCCTCCTTTCAAGTTATCCTTCCACAACCCCCCCATCCTATCCCAGTTACCCTTCCACAACCCCCACCCCATCCTATCCTCCCTCTCCCTCCTCCCCTTTGCCTCTATGAGGATACTCTTCCACTCACTCACCCATTACAGCCTCACAGCTCTAAGATCCCCCTTTTCTAAGGCGTCAATGCTCCACATGACCAAGGGCCCTTCCATTGATGTCAGATAAGGCCATCCTCTGTATCCATATGTATCTTGAGCCATGGATCCCTCAATGTATACTCTTTGGTTGATAGTTTAGTCCATGGGAGCTCTGGATGATCCAGATATTTGGTATGGTTCTTCCTATGGTTTTGCAATCCCGTTTAGGTCCTTTGGTCCTTCCCCTAACTCTTCCATCAAAGTCTCTGGGCTCAGTCGGAGGGTTGGCTGTGAGTTTCTGCAATCTGTATTGGTCAGGTGCTGGTAGAACCTCTTAGGGAAAAGACATACCAGACTCATGTCAGCAAGTGCTTCTTGGCATCAGTAATAGTGTGAGGATTTGGTGTCAGCAAATGGGATGGATTCTAGGTGGGTCGATTTTGGAATGGCCTTTCCTTAGGTCTCTGTTCCATTTTTTTTATCCCTGTCATTCCATTGGACAGGAACATTTCTGGGTTAAAATTTTTGAGATAGGTGGGTTGACCTCATCTCTCAACTGGGGGCCAGGCCTAACTACTGGAGGCAGTCTCTACAGGTTCTAGCTCCCCTTTGTTTGTTTGGTTGTTTTTTTTGGCTAAATTCATCACTGAAGATATTTATATGGACATAATGTTTTATTCAGTTGGGCCACAGTGAAGGAACTTATAATATGTGTGAGTTTCTGCAAGTAGAGGTGTCTGTACACCTCAAATTTCTGGATCAGATTTTAAATCTTGGCAGGTAGTATCTGTTTGGAGACTTGTTTTTTAGATGCAGTATTTTTTTTTTTAATCATGAAAGACTCTGTCTTACCTAGGCTGTATCAGTCTGGTTCTGATCACTGCTTTGAATAAGCTGGTGGCAGACGGAGGGGAGGATTTGTTGAGAATGGATAACAGTCTGCTGTTCTGGAAGCTAGCTGTTTTGCCACTTGTTCCTGAGGTAATCAGAATATGCAGACAAAATTTGACAAACAGACCAACAACAAACTTGATTTGGCAAACAGACCAACAACAAAGCATGCCTGGATCCTTAGGTGATAACAACAAAACATGAATATGAGTTTCTCAAAATTGTTTGGTTCAATTTGTATGTATTATATGTTAAACCCACTGTTTGGATTCAGATTAAAATTTGAGACAAATAGCATAGTTTGTATATAAAATATAGTTTTAAAAACATTTTAGGATTTTGTGTGATATCGGTATAAAACACAACATAATGCTGTAATTATATAAAAATTCAGTTGCTCAAATTCAGTAGACTGCAATGGCTATTCTATCCACAAACATTAGCCTGAAAAAGAGCACACATGATTACAAATCTATCACTTTCAAATCCCCTTTTTTACCGTCAACCCCCATGAGTCTCCTGGGAAAGATACCTCATTCCCACTGTGTAAGTGACAGTTCCACCCAAGGTGTCTTAGTATCTGTTTATGGCTTCAATAAACAGAACAGTATAGAGTGTACAGAATTTTTATCTCCACTGTCAACTTCAGAATTTGAGTCTATCTCCATTTAAGAACTGGAACGAACCCCGAACAAAGGACATTATTTTGTATGTCTACTTGCTTACCTTATCATTTCCCTGTTATGATTTATGTAACCATTTTAAAATGCCATACAATATTATAAAACACGAATAAGGAGCTGTCCTAATGCATAAAAATAACCTTAAAATTAAAGAGGTTGCCAAGAAAAGTGATTTATACCTGTAATCACAAAACTCAGTAGGCTGACATAGGAGGGTAAAGAATTCAGTGCCAGGGCTGAAGAGATCGCTCAGTTCTTAAGATTACTTATTCTTATAAAGGACCCCAATTTCATTTCCATAACATGCATGGTGGCTCACCATAACTCCATTTCTAGGGAGTTCTCTCTTCTGACCTTGGAGGGTATCTCACATGCATGTGTTGCCCAGACTGACATCCATATGAACAAGACACTCATACATACAAAACAAAATAAATAAATGTTTGAGAAAAAAAGAATTGAATACCAACCTGGGGAAAGATTGATAACTTCTCTCAAAACAAAAAACAGGAACAAAACAACAACAACAACAACAAATCAAAGGAGGTTAACAATGAGTCAAAATTGCAGTCATATAGGATTAGCAAATTCTTTTGGTATTTCTCAGAAGAATGAGTACAGATTGTAACAACATACTATACATTTTAAAAAAAACTGGAGGATATTTTGACTATGTTACTGTAAGTGATAAATAAAAACATATGTAGATTTAAACACTGCACCCACCATTTATGTATGTATCAAAATGTCACAATGCCTCACAAATATGTATGAATAGTCTGTATTTTAGGCATCTGTAAACAAATAATTTAATTTAAACTTTAAGAGACAATACATTAAGTATAGTTACAAATTCCCCAAGGACACAATATAGAAAAGTGATGGAGCTCAAATTATGCATGAATATAGACCTCGTTATTTATTAAAATACATGAAACTGAATTAAGTATAAAGCTAGCCATAACTAGCTGTATCATAACAACAGGCTACTTCAACTGTGGCTTTTCACATACCCATGAATGGCATTATTATCAATCATTTTCATTATTACTCATAGTAGATTAGGTTCATATCCTGGGCATTTTAAATTTATTTCTATTTTTTCACAGTACTGCAAGATTTTGCAAGGAAATACAGTATATAGCATCACAGAAATGATTTAGTAAGATACTCACAGAAACATTTATTCAGAGAATGTGGATAATAAAATCATCCCCAAGTAAGTATTTATTTTTAAAAGCCAAATAAAGCTATAGCTAATCTATACCAAATTTTATTAATGATTAGATGGTCTGAACTTTTACTTCTATTCCAAGGTAATATTAAGATCATCTGTATTATGTGCTTTCAAATAGATTACCAAAACCATTTATTGTTAAAATTATAATTAAACTTTATGCTTTTTAATGCATTTACTTACTGGTTTTCAAATTAAGAGTTTATACAAGTAAGAGTTACAATCTTTTGTGACTTCCATGGTAGAAATAATCTGCATATCTCTTCACAGATAAACACTGAAGAGATACGCTGCAGTGAGGCAGTTAGTTGAGATGTTTTTCACCCATGTCCTACTCAAGAAAACACAAACAAAAGCAAGAAAATACAAATGAACAATTGCAATGTTCTTAAGAGTATTCTACATTCCCACATTGTTTAGTTGTTTTTGTTATTGTTTTTTGTTGCTGTGTTTGAGATCAAACTTAAGTGTATGATAAAAGCACTTGCATGGCAGAGTATAAAGCACTTGCATGATAGTCAAGTACTTTACCACAGAGATACAGCTCACCCTTGGATTTTAAGACAAGGCCTTGTTAATACAGTTCAAATTGGCTTTGAGCTCTCCATTTATCCATGTACTTCTGGAACTCACAATATTACATGCTCAGCATCTAGAATGCTGTGATCAGAAGCATGTACTAACATGCCTAGCTTTTCTGAATACTTTACATATTCAGGATATTAAGCACTTATCAAATGTATAACTTAATTTCCTGCTTGCCTTTCAGCAGGCATGACACTGTATATATGTTCTACAGTCTTTTCTCTAAATTTACTTTTGGCAATTTGACATGTCTATACTAAACTTTAGGCATGACGATTGTAAATGTAATTTTTAAATTATAATGAAATCTTTCCAGAGAGCCATGCTATGTGTGTACTTTTATAATATACTCTTTCCAAAATACTTTATGTGTTGGTGATTTCTTTAGATTTTATTCCATTGTATGAGAATCAAAAATCTAACTATTTAACTATACTATTGTATAGTTAGCATTTTTCTATTTTATTCCTCAAGTAATTTGGAGATGACCATCCTTATAATTGTTTTCTCTGTTACTACATAGTGAATGCTGCTTCTAAGGCTATCAACTGTTCAGCAACTGTATCTATGTTTGTGTGTGTGTTTGTTTGTATGTATGTATGTATACATGTTTGTAAATAATGGAATTTAAATGACATTTATTGGAATATCTTCCACCACTTTTCCAAGTAATTCAATGATTTTTCTATGTAAGTAAGTGTAGAGTGTGTGGCCCACAGTGATGGCAGGATTCTCTACAGCAAGAACAAGCAGTTTCCTTTAGTGATGAATAGATGGTTCATCTGGTGCATCAATGTCGAGGCTTTCACAAATTTTGGAATCTAGGTCTGAAATAATACAGTGACAAAAACAATAATGTGTCTCTCTCTCTATTCTCTCTCCTTTCCTCCTTCCCTCCATCCTCTCTCTCAACTTTCTTTTTCCTCATTAATTTATTTTTTTATTCACTTTACGTCCCTAATGCGCCACAGCCCCCTTCCACCTCTCCTCCCAGTCCTGCCCTAACAAATCTCTCCCTGCATCACACCGCCCTCTTCTCCTCTGAGAATGGGAACCCCCACAAACACCCCACTTTGCTACCATCGCAATCTGGGACATCTAGTCCCAGCAGGACTAGGTGTATCCTCTCCCACTGAGGTCCAGCCAGGCAGTCAAAATAGGACAAGAGGCCTATGGCAGCTAACAGTCATAAACAGCCCCTGCTACAGTTGTTAAGGGACTGACATGAAGACCAAGCTGTACATCTGCTACAAATGTGTAGGATTCAGGCCCTGCAAGATCTTTGGCTAGTGGTTCAGTCTCTGCAATCCCCCATAGGCCTAGGGCCTCTAGGTCTTTTTGTGTTGTTCTTGACCACTCTGAATTGCTCAATTCTATCCCCGACTCTTCCAAAAGACTCCATGAGTTCCACCGTATGATTTGCTATCTGCTACTGGATGAAGTCTCTCAGGATACAGACATGCCAGGTTCCTGTTTGCAAGCAAGCAAGCAAGAAAGAATATCACTAATAGCATTAATAGGGATTGGCTCTCTGGCAAGAGATGGGTCTCCTTCTTAGGTGAATGAACTTATAAACAGAGCCAAAATAGAGGAATCAGAGATGAACTAACAATGTTGATTCATTGTTAGTCATTGTTAACATTTCTGGTACAGAAATGAAATCACCATATCGTATAATGTAATCTATAATGTAAGTCAATAATTTCTCTTTTAATGGCCTAACAGTCAATAGATACTTAGAAGTATAGTTTCCAGGCTATTTAAGAACATTTATAGTTAAAATTAAATTGTTCTTCCCAAACTACCACTTTAAGATAAAAATAAGTACCAAGAAGAACAATACCCATTAATCTAAGCAATAAGGTGACTTAATTACCTTCTACCTTCATCCCATTTCTATCTGTCTATGTATCAGTTTATTTATATAATTTGATGTAGTTTTCATATATATTAGAAACTAACTTTTTTTGTTTATTACACTGGGTGCATAACCATAAAATCTTTTGCATAAGATTTTTTTCTTAAAATCTTTATATTTTCAGAAAACAGGTTTAGACATTTTTACGATTGACATATATCAAACATTTTCTCTCTAGTACATTTCTTTTTACAAATCTTATCTAACCTCCAAACACATCATGCTCACATGCATACCTATGATAGTGATGCTGCTGGTGCTAATGCTGATAGTTTTGCTTGTTTTATTTTATTTCATTTACTTAAATTTAATCTCAGGTGTAATAAGAGTTTTCAGAAGCTAAAATAATTTTTGTGGAGCCCCAATTTATAAATAATTTGAGTAATTATCAATTTTATGCCAGCACCTCAATGTTTTCCCAATTTAATGTGAACACTTAATGCCTACAGAAAATATCAGCATGACAGTTTGCCTTCCTAAAGAAGGCCTTCACTGTTGCTTTAGAAAGACTCAAAGGTGTGATCTTGAAGCTTATCAGAGCAGTTTGGCCCTCCAAGGAACAGAGGACTGGAGAATACCCCAAAGAAAAGAAATCAGTACACTCAACTGGGTATTCTGGTGGCACACAGTATCTCTGAGAAATGGAAAAAAAAAAAAACCTGAAGTACAGGGCTATCTTGCACAGATCTCAGAGCAGTAATAATGTGTGATTATTTCTTGACTATATTGCTACAAATAAATAGGTTAAGTGTTCATTATTTGGAGATATCTGATCTCTTATAACAAAGTAGTTATAAGATTATATTTTTCAAGCACAATACCTTATGTATACAAATTCTGTAACTTTGGTAATGTCAAAAGTCTACATTCTTGTCAATAAGTTTGCATACTTATCTTAAATATAGTTGGATATAGCTTTGATTGATGCTTCCCTGATTAATGATGTCTTAAACATATTTTTCTGTTAATATGAGAGCTCACCTGTGAAACATCACTTGGAGATTTCTTAGCTTTATTAGTGATATGTGTATGCTTCTGAGTGCTTATATCTTTTGTGCCTTATTTATCTTGCTCCATTCTCAATGCTCTGCAAAGCAAATATCTTCATTTGGGACTGGTCCTTTTGTGTTCGTTTTGGAAACTTATTTTAATATAGATGGCTTCTGCAAAACTGCATGACCTGAGTTCAAACCCAAGGACAGATGGTGAAATAAAGAACTGACTCCCTCAAATTGCCCTCTGATATTCACATACTTTCACACATACTTGCAAATACACACACTCACAATACAACAATTGAATAATTGTAATTTAAACGTTAATATTGTAGTATTGCATCTTATTTTATGAGAAATTTTGCTTTTTCACATGTGATACTTTATTAAAACATATTTACATACATGAAATTAAATGTTTTAAACTTTAGATTTAGTATTTAATCAGTGAATCCATCTACAACAGAGATTTTAAACTTTTATGTAAAGACCTAGATAACAAATACTTTTGGCTTTGAAAATGTTATAGCAGATGCTGGCAAGGATGTGGAAAAAGAGGAAGACTCCTCCATTCCTGGTAGGATTGCAAGATGGTACAACCACTCTGGAAATCATTTTGGTAGTTCCTCAGAAAATTAGACATAGTACTACCTGAAGATACAGCAATACCACTCTTAGGCATATACCCTGAAGATGCTCCAACTTGTAATAAGGACACATGCTCCAATATGTTCATAGCAGCCTTATTTATAATAGCCAGTATCTGGAAAGAACCTAGATATCCCTCAACAGAGGAATGTTTGATCTGCCCTATTATCCTTATACTTTGCCCTTAATTTTTAATGCCACCAAAGATTAAAATTAACATTAACATTTCATTTAACTTTTACTTGGCTTTTGGCATGGTGTGATATGCAGAGGTGTTGTACCACATGTATATCAGATTTCTTATTTCTGCATAAAATATCAATTAGTGAAACATTATTTTCAGCATTAAATCACCTGAAACCATCTTATATTGCCTTTATTAATGAAGGAAATTTTCACTTGAATCACACATGTACCACTAGAGGTTTATCCATCGAACCATCTCCCTAATAAGACTTTTATGTTAAAACTTAGTGTATCAAAAAAGATATTTGTACCAGAAAACACTTTAAAAAAAAAAAGAAAAGTTGCATTTGAAGAACATTATAATATAGTTTTTCTTTTATGTAATTTCAGATCTTTGTTATAGCTCACTAATCTGAACTATATGTTATCTTTACAGCAAGATTTTTTTTGGATTACAAACTATTGTTTTTATATAAGCTTTACAACAATCTGACAATATAGTTTAGGTATTATTATTCATTTCAATTTGAGTATGTTTGGGTTCCAAGAAATTTAGGGGATATGTATCAAGTTATTTTTGCAATATGGCAGAAATTTCAGCATAGATCTTTAAATAATTATTTATACAAAATAATTATGGATTCAAACAGATTGTTTTCTTTTTTTTTTATTTTTATTACATATTTTCCTCAATTACATTTCCAATACTATCCCAAAAGTCCCCCATAGCGCCCCCCACTTCCCTACCCACCCATTCCCATTCTTTTGGCCCTGGCATTCCCCTATATTGGGGCATATAAAGTTTGCAAGTCCAATGGGCCTCTCTTTCCATTGATGGCCGACTAGGCCATCTTTCGATACATATGCAGCTAGAGACAAGAGCTCCAGGGTTCTGGTTAGTACATCATGTTGTTCCAACAATAGGGTTGCAGATCCCTTTAGCTCCTTGGGTACTTTCTCTAGCTTCTCCATTGGGAGCCCTGTGATACATCCAATAGCTGACTGTGAACATCCACTCCTGTGTTTGCTAGGCCCCGGCATCGTCTCACAAGAGACAGCTATATTTGGGTCCTTTCAGCAAAATCTTGCTAGTGTATGCAATGGTGTCAGCGTTTAGAAGCTGATTATGGGACGGATCCCTGGATACAGCAGTCTCTAAATGGTCCATCAAACAGATTGTTTTCTTTTCTTTCTATAAATTCCTGATGGATGTGTTGGTCAATCCAATTTCTAGTTTCACTTTGGAAACATTTGCCCAGTTTTGGTAGGTAGCAAGCACTACGTAAACGTTCATCTTCAAGGAAATTGGCAACTTGCATGGAACACATAGGTACATAGATTTATATTTGATGAGTACTTACATACTTTTGAAACTTAGATAATATGTCCCCTACCAGTCATATATTTTAGAAAAGAAAAACTAAAGTAAAACAGAACTAATATAATTGCACTCAAAGGATAGCAGTGACATTACATAGTGACAAAAGGAGAAAATTGTGGCAATTTGAAGCATATCTGGACTAAGCTTCTATGAACATTGTTCATCTCACTTGTTACCAGAGTGCAGTATGCACATGTAGAAGTTAGAACTTGTAGCTGTCTACAAACCTGTGAGCATCAGCATGCACTTTGAAGAACTGAATAGAACTTGCCTACTATACCTGAGCTGAAGACTTGTGTTTAATTCCCAGCACTGAGCAACTTAAAAAGGAAACAAAACAAAACAAAACAAAACCTCTTCTATATGTTCATAGAGATGCTCATCAGTTAGATGAACCTGTGGCAGAAGCCTGGGGATCTGAGTTTGAGTCCTAATTCCAAGCAAAGGAAGGAGAGGATTGACTACATAAAGCTCTTATCTAACCTCCAAACACATCATGCTCACATGTATACCTATGATAGTGACGCTGCTGGTGCTGATGCTGATAGTTTTGTTTTAAATGTTTTTTACTTCTTGAAATTGTGATAAAATTACATCATTCTCCCTTCCTTTTCTTGCCTCCAACCCCTCCCTCACATGTACTGTGTTCCCTTGCTCTTTCACAAATTCATGGTCTCTTTTTCTGTAACTGTTATACAGTCCGAGCAGGTTGTATTCACGTGCTTTGGAATAAATATATTATTAAAAATACTTTAAAATACTTGTACTTTGTGCTGCCCACCTCTATGTGGGTCTAATAAGTTCTATAAAGAAATAATCTGGGATAATATAAAGTAGTGTATATTGAGATCGCATGGTAGGGAACTGAATTAAAATAGCATCTAACTAGAGCCTCTACTTTGCTTATTTCAGTCAACACTCTCCCCTACAGCTTGTTTCCATGGTTACAAAGCCCAACCTGGCTAAGTTCTCACTTCCTATTGAGACAAATCATAGACCTTTCATAAAAAATTTCTTTGAAATAGCAGAGGATTGTTTGGGGGAGGGGAATAGATTTTGACCCCTAATAATTTTTGTGCTATAATGTGTGTAAAGACATTTCAACAGGGTAATTTTGAAGTAGATATAACATTTAAAAAGTACCATTTTAAAATATATCATTTTTATTCAGGGACTTATAGTACACTGTGCAGTCTATAGCTCACTATAGCTTGAGTGTTGAGATACTTAAGGATTAATGCCACAGATTTACTTTCTGTACACCAATGAAGAGTGGCTCTCTGGCTGTTCAATGATAATCAAGGGTCTTCTCCATTTACAGAAGAGACAGCTTTGGGCTTTGGAATGTATACAGACAGTGTGTAGGCTTAAGTCTGTGGCATAATATCTATACACAAATATTTCAATTAGCTTCTGAAACCTTTATCCCAAACTTGGCACATATACTCTAAAATCTTATTTTTCATATCTTTTTCTCTAGTTTGCTCCAACATAGCTTAATGATTCTCCATTGTCTCTTCTGCAGGAAATCCTTGACTTTTATTGGGCTTTGAGTTCCTGTGTATTCTTCTCATACCACATAATTTTCCTTAATAAGTTGTTGAAATACTGTTTGGTTTTCAAATAGCATCCTGACATTTTCTTCTTTATCTGCCACACCACTTCTTAAATTCCCTTTAACAGAACAGCAAAAGAAATGCCAGGCTATACCAAGATAATTGCATCTTTCAATTTCTAGGTCCTGTGTTCTTCCTTGTAAAAAGATGTTTCAAACAAAACAAAAAAGGAGGACAAAGGAAATTATACAAAGATGATATGCAGCCAAGTGGATCTCAGCAAATAGGAAACTGTTCACAGAATTTGCTCTACAAATGTCTTCTAATCATAAACGAGTGCACATTCTCTATACTTTTAGTGGATTGTCTATGCTCATCATTTCTTCTTGAATATTCTGGACTGGGCATGCTGTCCCCACATCCATCAGTAGCATCTATGTACCTTCTAAAGTGGCTCATTTTCTTCATCAAAATATAACAAATCTTGTTCATTCCTATTCAAATGGTACATTATAATATGTACAGTATACCAGAAAGATTATTTCTAGTCTCTAAGAGAATTAAATTGGCCTTTAAGCAATATCCAAGCTTAAAAGCATTCATTAGGAAAATGTATACAAAGCAGGGGAGGTTGCAAGTCATAACCTCCCAGTACCCAAAGGATGCCAGGAGTCAGAACTGAGAAAACTGCTTAGCTACAGCATTTCCTCTTAGAAGGGTACATTTGAGTTAAAGAACAGATAGAGAAGAAACTTGGGAATTTAGGTATCAACAGTTGGCACAATGACACAGAAAGGGAAGCACTTTAGAATCATATTCATCTGGTTAAAACCAATCCCTTGTACTTTTTGACTATGATATAGTATTCCAAAATTTATTTTTCTCACATAAAAAAATCTAGGTAATAAAATTGAGACAAAATATGGCCTTTTGAGTTTAAATGCATTTGTTTTGCATGCAAAATCTCTAGCACAACATAAAACCTAGCACAGTAACCTATAACCCTAAAACAGAGACAAGGCTTATCTTTTGCTACATTGCAAACTTGTGACTATCCTGGGTTACATGAGAGTCAGTCTCAAACAAACAACTTAGACCTTTTAAGAGTATTAGTAATTAAATATGAAGTGTAATGATTTTAACAGAATATGAATACTTTCCATTTTACTATTACTTATACCAATTAATTTAATATTTATGAGAAAATCAAGGAGATACTATTAACATTTTACAGATTATGATCTTGGGTTGCTATTCCACAATCAAAAATTCTGACCAGAATTGTTCCTGTCTAAAAGAAATGCAGAAACAAAAACGGAGAAGAGCCTGAGGAAAAGGAGGTCCAGTTACAGGCCCAAACTGAGATCCACCTCAAAGGGGAAGCCTCAAGACCTGACACTATTACTAAGCTATGGTGTGCTTACAAACAGGGTCCTATCTTGACTGCCCTCCAAAAATCCAACAAGCAGCTGAAAGAGTCAGATGCAAATATTTACACCCAACCAGTTGACAGAAGCTGGTGCCTCTGTCAATTGAATTAGGGAAAAGATGGCAAAAGCTGAGGAGGAGAGTGACCCCATAGGAAGACCAGCAGTCTCAACTAATCTGAACCTCCAAGATTTCTCAGACACTGAGCCATCAACCAGGCAGCATACACCAGCTGATATGAGGCCCCCAACACAAATACAGCAGAGGACTTCCTGGTCTGGACTCAGTCAGAGTAGATGCACCTAACCATCGATAGAATTGTGGCCCCAGGGAGTGGGGAGGTCTGGTGAAGTGTGGGTGGGGTGGAGATAGGGGTCTGGGTGGGGGTGGGGGAGGGGGAGTGTAGAGTATGATATGGAACAGTCAGAGGGTAGACTGGGAGGGGCATGAAGTCTGAATTGTAAAAAACTAAAACTAAAATAAAATAAAAAATAAAGAATAAAAATAATCAATAAAAATAAAATTAAGAAAAATTAAAATGAGAAGAAAAGAAAAAAAGAAAAGAAAAGAAAAGAAAAGAAAAGAAAAGAAAAGAAAAGAAAAGAAAAGAAAAGAAAAGAAAAGAAAAGAAAAGAAAAGAAATAGGAGTTGGCCTCCAGGGAGGACTCTGACCCCCTGAGAATCAGGTGAGATTGCCATCTTCTATCCCGGATCTCTTAGAGACCAGTCCAGGTTGGAGAGCAGCAGGCCACAGAAGCAACAGAGCTTCTTGGACAGGGTCCCTTCCAGCTTTCCTCCTCAGTGTACTGGCTAGTTTGTGTCAACTTGACACAGCTGGAGTTATCACAGAGAAAGGAGGTTCAGTTGAGGAAATGCCTCCATGAGATCCAACTGTAAGGCATTTTCTCAATTAGTGATCAAGGGCGAAAATCCCCTTGTAGGTGGGACCATCTCTGGGCTGGTTGTTTTATTCTATAAGAGAGCAGGCTGAACAAGCCAGGGGAAGCCAGCCAGTAAAGAACATCCCTCCATGGCCTCTGCATCAGCTCCTTCTCCCTGACCTGCTTGAGTTCCAGTCCTGACTTCTTTCAGTGATCAACAGCAATGTGGAAATTTAAGCGGAATAAACCCTTTACTCCCCAACTTGCTTCTTGGTCATGATGTTTGTGCAGGAATAGAAACCCTGACTAAGACACTCGGCCAGGAGGCAGAGCAGAGTCCTCTGTGCACCTTCCTGGCCAGAGGAGAGCTTGCCTAAAACAAATGCCCAGACACCTAAGACTCAGGTGAGATTGCCATCTTCTATCTGGGGTCTGTCAGAGAACGGTCCGCTCAGGAGAGCTCACAGGTTGCAGAAGCAACAGAGCTTCATGCACAGGGTCCCTTCAGGCCTTCATCCTCAGCCAGGAGGACACAATATTACCAGAAGATCCAGAAATACCACTACTGGACATATA
This sequence comes from Mus caroli, assembly GCF_978045245.1. Lineage (NCBI taxonomy): Eukaryota > Metazoa > Chordata > Mammalia > Rodentia > Muridae > Mus > Mus caroli. The sequence goes on along the minus strand of NW_028227263.1, from coordinate 57,797,722 downwards.
CCCAGAAGATGTTCCAAATTTTAATAAGGACACATGCTCTACTATGTTCATAGCAGCCTTATTTATAATAGCCAAAAGCTAAAAGGAACCCAGCTATCCTGAAGCAGAAGAATGGATAAAGAAAATGTGGTACATTCACACAATGGATTACTACTCCGCTATTAAAAACAATGAATTTATGAAATTCTTAGACAAATGGATGGATCTGGAGGATATCATCCTGAGTGAGGTAACCCGATCACAAAAGAACACACATAATATGCCCTCACTGATAAGTGGATATTAGCCCAGAAACTTAGAATAACCAAGATACAATTTGCAAAACACATGAAACTCAAGAACATGGAAGACCAAAGTTTGGATACTTCCTTCCTTCTCAGAATGGGGAACAAAACACCCATGGAAGGAGTTACAGAGAGAAAGTTCAGAGCTGAGACTGAAGGAAGGACCATCCAGAGACTGTCCCACCTGGGGATCCATCCCATAAAGATCCACCAAACCAAATTTGAGAATTTATAGTATCTGAGGGATGAACAGTTTTAAGCAATTGTAAGCTCTGAGATATAATATTGACTATTAATATACAAATTAAAGCTTGATTATTCAACATTTTAAAACACCATGTACAGCACACAATTTAATTATATGTGCTGAAGCAGGAGAAAACTCTAAAGAATAAGCATGTGATCCAATTCACATGTACTTTTCTCCCATAGAAAGGCTGTTTTTAAACACAGTAAATGGAATGCATTCATAAATGAATTTATAGAAGGTTCAAAAGCATGCATAAAACAATTTTTAACTTATCTTTAGGATAATGATTATCAATTTTATTTAAAATGATGGAATGCAATAGGCTAAATATCAATATTCTGCAATAACCAAATTAATTGCTGTTTGGAACAAGGAACAGACACTTTGTCAAGTTCTTAAGACACAATTTTTGTTATAGTTTTTCTAAAATATACGCATTTATCTTACAATTCTATAGTAGCACCACCGTAGCCTTAATAGGATGTCAAAACTTTGCTTTGAGGCAAAGAAAGATGATTTTACATTAATGTTTTCTCTTGCCAAAGAATTGCTGTGGGCACATTTAATAACCATAACTAAAATAAGCAGCTAATACTTGATTACCATTGATCATAATTGATAACAATTGATCAGAGAAGTTTTTTCTACTTTCTGTAAAGCCTTTTTGTTTCTCACCAGTTAATTTGAATCTCACTTGATAGCACCTAACAAAGCCTTAAATTCTCCTGTGGCGAGTTTAAGGTGAGGTCTTAGCCAAATAACATTTCCTGGAAGCTTTTGAAAATAAAATTTTGAAGCAAATTAATTTCTTTCTTAAATTTTCTGTACCACAATTCTATAGTATAACTAAAACCCTAAATATTAAAAAAAGATATTGCCTCTGAATCTTATGGAGCAACAACTACTCCCCAGAACTTTAAAGCTTATTGTGTGAAAGCAAAGATTTGAAGTAAACTTCCCTTTAGAGGCATTAGCTAATAAAATACTTTCCACTTAGGAAACAATATACGCTGAAAGATTCAAAGTCTTAGCTTCTTGAATTGAAGCCTGAACAATAATTTTTTTTTTACATAATATAAGACTATTAGCCATACCTAGGGGCAAAACTTTTTAATGGTCATCAGTTTACTAGAAGCAAGCTCTTTACAATTAACAGGATGCAAAGGAAAAAAATAAACTTTCAAATCTATAATAATTTTATATGAAGTAGGCAAGCTATGTTGTAATGCCTTTATAAGTTCTACAGCCTGATTGACTTTTTATAAATCTCAAGTTTAAACTTTATTACAAACAACACCTGGGTAGATCTAAAAAAAAAAAAAAAAAAAAAAAAAAAAAATGTTGTTTAGCTAAAAGGAAATCCCCCTGAAGGCAGGGAGGGGTGAGGTCCCAAGAAATTCCTTAGGCACAAGCTTCCCTGAGGATATTCTGAACTTGGCATTAACTCAAATGAAAATATTTTTTAATCTGAGCATTTTGGCCCTCCTGCAATGATGACAGATTCTAGGGGAACAATTTGACTGTCTGTCTATACCTCTAATTTTGGACAATCTTTCTTAAGACGACTTATAGTTAAAACATTCTTTATAACTTTAGTGCTGTGAAAAAAATTGCTTGTACTGTAGTCTCTGCCAGGCAGCAACCATAGCCAAACTGATTGTATGAGGGTCTAATTTCTGTACAAAGACAAATATATCTAGATAAGTCTACCTTGCTTTGTATGGCCGGATGGCCAAAATGAGCTGCATTAACACTCTCATAAGATGATTACTCTTGCAATAATCTTAATTAACAATATATGGGGAAGTTAAAAATCTTAAGCTTGTGATCAAACTGCAAGCTGCAGTCAATGGAACTGGCAATTTTAACCAATTTTTAAGTTTCTTTTGCAACATTAGAATAATATCTACAACTTTGGGAAAGCAAAACCCAATTTTAAAACAATTTATCATCTTTAGAATCAATATTAGAAACATTACTATCATGTTACAAAGTTTAGCTGCCAATTTATACATATGAATGCATGACAGTGCAATTTTTAATGCTTTATTAAAGAGACATTGTTTTAAATCTTATCTTTAAGTCTACCTTTTAGGATAAAAATCACATTAAATATTATCTCAACTAGAAGTTTCCTCAGAGGCCTAGTTTTTTGGCCTGCTTTATGCCACATGTTTGAAAGACTCCAAACTTGAATTACCAATTTAAAGCTAACTTTTTTGTAACCAATGGTACACCTTTTTGATCATACCCAATAACTATAAGCCAATATTCTATGACCAAGACATGCAGAGCATATTTACACCTTTAAGACCAGTAAAAACCAAATTAAGTGGCTACAGGAAGCTTATAAATTTAGACCAATCAAAGAATTTTACTTTTTCTAGCTATTATTTTAAGATTAAAAAGCACTTTGTCAATTGCTGAGCCCAATTGTAGAGAATTTTCTAGGAAAAAAAAAAAAACAACTATCAGCTTTTTTGCCTTAGAGCTAAGAAGTTGCAGACTCCTTCTTTTAAAAAAGTTTTTCAGCAGGAGCTTCCTTGCTGAGTGTCACTCCTGGCTACAGTGCAGGGCAAATTAAATCAACCTCTGCTGGGTAGACTGACTAAATCAAGAGATGGATAGGCAGCAGATAAAGTTTTAACCATTTTTTTTCAACATGAAACATAAAACAACAGTCATTCATACAATGAAACAAAGACAGACATGAATTGACACATGGGCATATATTGGTGCACCAAACATAAACAACACAGAAACTTGATATAACCAAATCTAAGAGTGTTTCCTGTAGGGGCCAGAGAGAAGGCCAGGCATCTCTGGATTTCCCTGTGTCCCTGGGAGAGTTGTGAAGTCCATTTTCTACTCTTTTGTTCTCTCTCTCTCTCCCTATTTTTTTGAATCTTACTATTTTTATTTTATTTTATTATTTTAAGCCCTACTTCTCTTGCCTTGCTGACATGACCCTGATATAGCTGTCTCTTGTTAGGCTATGCCAGTGCCTGCCAAATACAGAAGTGGATGCTCACAGTCATCTATTGGATGGAACACATGGACCCCAATGAAGGAGCTAGAGAAAGTACCCAAGGAGCTGAAGGGGTCTGCAACCCTATAGAAGGAACAGCAATATGAACTAACCAGTAACCCCAGAGTGCGTGTCTCTTGCTGCATATGTAGCAGGGGATGGACTCGTAGGCCATCAATGGGAGGAGAGGCCCTTGGTCTTGCGAAGATTATATGCCCCAGGATAGGGTAATGCCAGGGCCAGGAAGTGGGAGTAGGTGGGTTGGGGGGAAGAGTATAGGGGGTTTACAGAGAGGACACTGGGAAAGGAGATAGCATTTGAAATGTAAATAAAGAAAATATCTAATAAAAAAGAAAAAAGCCTAGAATGCAAAAATAAAAAAGAAAGAAAAAATGAAATAAACATGGGAACCATATATTTGATAATGACATCAGTATAATAATGAAATATCCTATTAAAATTAGAAAGAAAAATTTAAAAAATGTTTAAAGCAGCAAAAATGACAGAAATTCTATTTGATACCAATAGTCTGATTTTAATACTGTGCCTAATACCCATGAAAAGATATTCAGTCACCACTTTCTACAGCTCTTCCCCAATAAAGAAACAAAAAATGTAACTTGTATAGGAAGCAAAATAAATAAACTGAAATGTAATATATAAGTCTACAATTCATAATCCATAATTTTTAACCATCCTTTAAAAATATGCACCTATAAAAGTGTAAGTCTGATTTCCATAGCCTTGGAAGACAGCCATACAAACCACTCATATTATAATTTTCATTGCTTTAAATATCATGGCCATTTCAGTAAATGCTAACTTTGAATACTTGCAATGCTCAGTACCAGGAGGTAGGAACTTGATTATATTCATGTGTGAGAGTATTGTTGAATACTATGTAATGTTGTGTTATCATTAAATGTTACAAATATGTTTTTCCCCAGATGTTGATTTATTGATTCCATGTATGTAACACATGCAGTGCTTAATGTACATGCTGACAGTCTTCTTATTAGATTTTCCAAGACATTTTCCAGATGGTCCCTCAATAGGGTTCCAACCTTGACCTTCAGAGATATGAAGGTCAAATTGATCACAACTTGGGCACTTCTCCTCTGTGCTGTTTTCTTGCTTTGAAAGTCAAGAGACAAGCTGTCTTCATAATGCCTAAATTTTATCAAATAGCAAAGGAATTAGTTATTTTTCTCTGGATCACATCCCAAGAGAACTGAGCAAACCACATAACACTTATGATTCATTTTTACTTGCAAGTGTCAGCCAACTAAGGAAAAAAATCATCATTCCAAACAAAGGCTTCTATGAGCTTAGTAATTTACAAAATATTTTTCTATTGCTTGGAATCCTGTTTTCTGAACTGTGTATTACATAAACTTGCTGGTCCACTTAATGGACCATACCATGATATTTTCTCTTGTTTTATTTTACATTTATTCTGTATTATATACATCACCATAATCAGCTTAACAGACAATAATTAAAGAGGACAGGAAAAGAATTCTCTTACTGGCTAAGTGAAGGTTTATTCTTACACACTCATGTATCCAGTATGTGGCACAATCTCAACTGCCAGGTCCCAACAAGGAGATTCTAAAAACTAGGAGGTGATTTTCCTGAGATGGTGGAACCATGGATTAAAATTTATGATGGATTTGCTTTTGCAGACAAGGGTCAGGAAATTTCATTTTAGGAAAGATTCCTGCTATTAATATCCATTTCTGTTATTATTAAATATATATATAACAACCACTAGTTATTAGACCACCATTTTGAGCAGATTTCTGCAATCCAAGCTGTCTTGTAGTGATACTACATATACAAATAGGTGATTTTTAAATTCTTTATAATGATCCTATAGAATTGAAGACCCAGAAATGAACCCACACACCTATGGCCACTTGATCTTTGACAAAGGAACTAAAGACATCCAGTGGAAAAAAGACAGCATTTTCAACAAATGGTGCTGGTTCAACTAGAAGTCAAGATGTAGAAAAATGCAAATTGATCCATTCTCATCTCCTTGTACAAAGCTCAAGTCCAAGTGGATCAAAGTCCTCCACATAAAACCAGATACACTGAATCTAATAGAATAGAAAGTGGGGATGAGACTTGAACACATGGGCACAGGGAAAATTTCCAGAACAGAACACTAATCACGTATGCTCTAAGATCAAGAATTGACAAATGGGGCCTCATAAAACTGCAAAGCTTCTTTAAGGCAAAGAACACTGTCTATAGGACAAAACAGCAACTAAAAGATAGGGAAAAGGTCTTTATGTAACCTATATCCAATAGAGGGCTAATATCCAATATATACAAGGAAATCAAGAAGATAGACTCCAGAGAACCACATAACCCTATTTAAAAATGGGAAACAGAGCTAATCAGAGAATTCTAAACTGAGGAAATTCAAATGGCCGAGAAGCACCTAAAGAAATATTCAACATCCTTAGTCATCAGGGAAATGCAAATCAAAACAATCCTGAGACTCTACCTCACACCAGTCAGAATGGCTAAGATCAAAAACTCAGGTGACAGTAGATGCTGGGGAGGATGTGGAGAAAGAGAAACACTCCTCCATTGTTGGTGAGATTGCAAGCTGGTATAATCACTCTAGAAATCAGTTTGGCAGTTCCTCAGAAAATTGGACATAGTACTACCTGAGGATCCAGCCATATCACTCCTGGACATACACTCACAAGATTTTCCAACATGTAATAAGGACACATGTTCTACTATGTTCATAGCAGCAGTATTTATAATATCCAGAAACTGGAAAGAATCCAGCTGTCCTGCAGCAGAGGAATAGATACAGAAAATGTGGTACATTTACACAATGGAGTACTTACTACTCCACTATTAAAAGCAATGACTTCATTTTTTTTTTCTAAAACAAATGAATGGAACTAGAAAATAACATCCTGAGTGAGGTAACCCAATCATAAAAGAATACACATGGTATGCACTCACTGATAAGTGGATATTAGCCCAAAAGCTCAGAGTAACCAAGATACAATTCATAGACCATATGAAGCTCAAGAAGGAAGACCAAAGTGAGGATACTTCTGTCCTTCTTAGACTGGGGAACAAAATACCCACAGGAGGAAATAGAGAGAGAAAGTGTGGAGCTGAGACTGAAGGAAAGGCCATCCAGAGATTGCCCCACCTGGGGATCCATCCCATATACAATCACCAAATGGAAGCTATTGTGAATGCTGGAAGTGCTTGCTGACAGGAGCCTGATATGGCTGTCTCCTGAGAGGCTCTGCCAAAGCCTGACAAATACAGAAGTGGATGTTTGCAGCCAACCATTGGACTGAGCACCCGGTCCCAGATAGAGGAGTTGGAGAAAGAACTGAAGGATCTGAGGAGGTTTGCAGCCCCATGGGGGAGCAACAGTGTCAACCGGCCAGAACCTCTGGAAGTTTAAGGGACTGGACCACCAACCAAAGAGTACACATTGAGGAACCTGTTGTTCCAGCTGCATATGTGGCAGAAGATGGCCTTGGTGGACATCAGTGAGAGGAGCAACCCTTGGGCCTGAAGGTGTTTGGTGCCCCAGTATCAGGGAATGCCAGGGAAGAAGGCAGGAGCAGGAGCACTCTCATAGAAGCAGGGAGAGAGGGGTTGGGATAGGGGTTTCCAAAGTGGAGACCTGGAAAGGGGAAAACATTTGAAATGTAAATAAATAAGATGACCAATTAAAAAAGGGTGGGGGGAGATTCACATGAAAAAAATTTAAAAAATAAAAAAGCCTGGTTACTATCTAAGAGCAATTAACTGGTGACACGTGGGAGACTGGCAGAGTTTTCATTGCAGTTTTGACTATCAGAAAAGGACCTAGTAGCAGTTCCACTATAAAAGAGCTTAATAATTACAGATTTAATTTTAGGAATTCTTATAGGATTATCATTAAGATTTAAGCCATTTATTTGCCTATATAGCATCACTATAAGACAGTACATCTTCATGGGTCTGCAGAGATCTGCTCTAAAGGGGTATGCTATTACTTAGTGATTGTTATATATGTCTAATAATAGCGGGAAAAGCCTATTAATAACAAGAATCTTTCCTAAAATGAATTCTTTTACATCCTTGCTTAATAATGGTGAACATGTCAGATTATATCATAATCTGAAGTAGACCATCTCAGGAAGACCACCCTGCTAGTTATTAGCTTGTTACATTATGGCTCCTGACATATATTAGCAATTATTAAGCTCTTTTATAGTAGAATTGCTATTATCCTCTCCCATAATCAAAACTGCAATGAGATCTTTGCCAGTCTTCAAGTGTCACCAGTTAATTGCTTCTGAGACAACAACCAGGTGTCTACAATTTAGAGCACATTCTAAGAGGTTGTAAAACTATTAAACAAAGGTCATAATAAGGGAACTAATGATTTACTATAGGTGCAAGAACAAATAATAAAATATTGACTGGGTTTATCTGTACAAAATATTACTAATAACTTAGTCACAAAAGTCACGGATTTTAACTCTCCATGAACCTGTAGAGCTGGTGACAGTTGATGAATAACTAGCCAGATAATTACTCTTAAATATTTAATTATTTGTTTGTTTGTTTGTTTATTTAATGTACATGAGTATACTGTAGCTGTACAAATGGTTGTGATCCCCCATGTGGTTGTTGGGAATTAAATTTTAAGACCTCTGCTCGCTCCATTCAACCCTGTTTACTTAGTCCCTACTTGTTCTGGCCCAAAGATTTATTTATTATTATACATAAGTACACTGTAGCTGACTTCAGACACACCAGAAGAGGGCATCAGATCTCATTATGAGTGATTGTGAGCCACAATGTGGTTGCTGGAATTTGAACTCAGGACCTTCGGAAAAGCAGTTAGTGCTCTTACCGGCTAAGCCATCTGGCCAGCTCCAGATAATTACTCTTAATTCTAAGTTGTCAACTTCTTATTCAATTTATGATTTGAATTTATGTGTAAACTTGTGATGAAGTTTTTACCATATGATCATATAGTCTGAAAGATGTGTAAGTGCTGAGGACAAAGAGAGAGGAGGAAATTTTTTAGACAGAACTCAAGAAAAACTTAGAAATAAAGGTGTAACATTGGGAGTAATTGTATTAAAAGCAAGGGCATTACTGGGACTTCAGAGCAAGAGGAAGAGCAAAATTGGAAGAGAAAAGAGAGAACTTTTAGAGAGAGTTTTTTGGGAGAACTTTTGGAGAAAGCTGGAGAATTGAAGAATAGATTGGAAATAGATCTACCAGAAGACCCAGCTATACCACTTTTAGGGATATACTCAAAAGATGCTCCACCATGGCATAGGAGCACATGCTTCACTATATTCATAGCAGTCTTATTTCTGATAGCCAGGAGCTTGATACACCCCAGATGTTGTACAATGGAAGAACGGACAGATGTATCATTTACACATGGAATACTATTCAGCTATTATGAAAGAGGAGATTCTGAGTTTTACAGGCAAATGGATGGAACCAGAAAATATCATCCTAAGGTAACTCAGACCCTAAAGGACATGCATGGTATGTATACTTACTAGTAAGTGGATATTAGGGGGAAAAAGTACCGAATTCCCAGGATACTATTCACAGAACTCAAGATGGTTAACAAGCCAAAGGGCCCAAGTGAGGATGCCTCAATCCCACTTGAGAGGGAGAAGAAATCAATCACAGGGGACAGAGGAAGGTAGGGACATGGATGGGGGAGGAGAAGGTAGGTGGAAAGGGGAACATGATCAGGTATTGGCAGAAGTGGAGGATGGGGAGTGGGGGAAGAACAGGAATGAAGTCCTGAGGGCCAACAGAATGAATGGAAACAGGTAACCTTGAAAGGTGGGAGGTGGGGGAACCCTCTAGAATATACCAGAGACCTGGGAGGTGAGAGACTCTCAGGACTTAAAGGGAGGAACCTTAGATAAAATGCCCAACAGGAAGGATCAGGAACTTGTAGAGTCAACCTCCAGTAGAAAGACAGTGCATCAAGTGGACAGATGAGGTTGCCATCCCACAGTCAAGAACTCTGAATTGTTCCTGTCTAGAAACGCAGGGACTAAAAAGAAGTGACTGAGGGAAAGGAGGTTCAGTGAACAGTCCATATTGTGATCCATCTCGAGGGAAGGCTCCAAGGCCTGACACTATTACTAATGCTATGATGTGCTCACAGACAGGAGTCTAGCATAGCTGCCCTCCAAGAGGCCCCACAAGCACCTGATTAAGACAGATGTAGATACTTACACTCAACCAATGGACTGAAGTGAGGGAGGGCTATGGCTGAATTAGGGAAAGGCTGGAAGAAGTTGAGGAGGAGAACCAGCCATCTCAACTTACCTGGACCCCTGGCATCTCTCAGACATTGAGCCACCAAACATGCAGCCTACACTAGCTGGTTTGAGCCTCCGGAAACGTATACAGCAGAGGACTGCCTCATCTGGCCTCAGTGAGAGAAGAAGCGTCTGACTATCCAGTCTTGAAGCCCTAGATAGAGAGTGGGGAGGCCTGGCAGGTTAGCGTGGAGTGGAGTGGTCTAGGGAGGTGGGGACATCCTCTTGGAGACAAGGGGGGAAGAATCAGATGAGGAAATATCAAAGAGCGAATCAGGAGGGGAATAATGACTGGACTGTAAAAAATGATTTAAAAATTAAATTAAGAAAAAGAAAAAACAGCTGGGCGTGGTGGCACACGCTTTTAATCCCGGCACTCAGGAGGCAGAGGAAGGCAGATTTCTTAGTTCGAGGACAGCCTGGTCTACAAAGTGAGTTCCAGGACAGCCAGAGCTATACAGAGAAACCCTGTCTTGAAGATAAAAAAAAAAAAAAAAAAAAAAAAAAAACAAAGAGGAAAAAGAAGGAAAGACTAAAACCACTTTTTTCCAAAGTGTCCCATTTTCTTCAGTGACCTCAACTGTCAGGCTGGGAGTTAGTGCCCTGCAGTTCCTGGAGGTAGAACAAAGGCTACTTTACTTAATCTCCTGCTGTTTTATGATGAGGTTCACCTTTTTTGCGGATTTCATATTCATAGATTCAACCAATTATAGAATAAAAGATATCTGAACAAAGAAAAAACTTGTATTGACTATATACAGGCTTTCTTCATTGTCGGGATTCCCTAAACAGCATAGCACAATAACTATCCATACAGTATTATCATCATTGTAGGTATTATAAGCCAATCTAGAGGTAACTTAGAAGAGAATGTGTAGAATTTACATGCAAATGCTGTTTGATTTCAATTACGTGTGAAATGCTCAAGCACTGAGCATGTGTGGATGGATCTGTGGTGGAATATAGAACTAATCTCTCATATATACTGAAGAACAACTGCACGGAGTTGCCTCAGAGGAACCCAAAAGGCAGGTCAGCTACTAGGTAAACGTTTCATTATTATACAGCAACCCTTAATATCTGGTAAGACCAAGTCTTAACCCTAACAACACTCTTCCCCCTCTGCTACCCCAAGAGGAACAAAGAAGAAAGAATAGCTGGGGCTTGCCCCCTGGCACTCAGTTATCAGTAAATTAACACAATGGATTTCACAGGATGAAATTGATCCAATTACTGTTTAAATTATATAAATTGTCATCTAATTCCTTGGTTTTCCAATATGTCATATTCAATGTTTGCCAGATATTTACCTCAAATACATAAAAATCCTAAATGATGATACTATTTAACACTTAAAATTTAATGAACAACCTAATAAAATATTTAAACCCAAATCCAAGCTAGTCTAAAGTTATACTGAGTTTTAATTTTTTAACTTGGTTGTTATTATTACTTTTATTGTTCTTCTCATTTGAACACTGACAACTGAGAAGTCAGCAATCCACCATGAAAGATCAACTAAATGCAGCTTACTGTGCCAAATTTCTGTCAATCTTAAAACCACATATCAAAGGCTGGTCATGAATAGATTTAACATTTGCCCAAAATGTGACATTTTGCAACACCTCTGGTAATTTGTTTAATTAATAATTTGCTTATTATACACATTTAATTGCAAAAGATTGTATTACATTGTGGGGTCATATGTAAGAGATGGTTCCTTGTCAAAAGAACCAAACTCTAATAAATGAATTTAAAAGTGAAATGTATAGAAAAATATGAGGAATTCATTTTCTAATAGATATATGTTTGAAAACCATTCACAAGGTCATGGACAAGAGTAAAAATTATTTCAATCAAAAACCTCTCTAGTGTACTTTGAATTATAACACATTTTCCCCTGCAATATATCATAATGATTAGGAATGTGATCTTTTCAGAAATGGAGCTTACTTTAGCATCTCAGCTATACCTCTCATTCCCTGGGGAAACTTGAACTCCATATAAAATGGAAGGAATATACCTATGTAATATCAAAGTGATAAAGATTAAGTAAAAAATGAGAATGTATATGAGCTTTACACTGTTGGCAAATAGTAGACATTCAGTAAATGTTGGATATTTTCAAGTTGCCACAGGGTGAGCTCAAAAAACTATTTTAGGATAGTCTTGACATGGGATCAGAGTTCTCAAATGGAAGCAGGGATATCTGTAAGGCTCATAATAAATATACACAGACTACTTTTTTGGGTACAAGCTGACAGGCAGTTTTTCAAGGCTTAAAGTTTCTCTCTCTTCTCTCTCATTCTCTGCTTTCTTTCTCTCTTGCTCATTCGCTCGCAGCTTGAGGCTGCATATACTCTGCATTCTCTTGTGCTCTCTGCTTCTCTATGTGCTTTTCTTTTCTTGATCTCTCACACTCACACACACCTCTGTGCACTCCTCTTTCACTCTCACATGCACACTTCACACACATCTCACACACACACATATACCACATGCACTCTTCATTCACTCACACACACACACACACACTCTACACACCTCACATTCTCCCTTCACTCACTCTTCACATGCTCTTCTCATGCTCTCTCTCTCTCTCTCTCTCTCTCTCTCTCTCTCTCTCTCTCTCTCTCTCTCTCTCTCTCTCTCCTCTCTCTCTCATTCTTCATTCACTCTCCACATTCATCTCGCATATTTCTCACTTGCTCTCTACATGCTCTCTACTCTCTCTTTCCTTTGTCTTGCCCCAGTCTTTTAGTGACACTCCAGGTTTAAAAGCAGGTTAAAAAAAAAGACATTGTATAATCATTATCAAATCAAATTCAAAAGAATAAACACATCCCACAAAGTATCAAGAATTACAATTGTTCTCCAAAGTTTCAAGCTGCCCTATTCCCAGGACTATAGCCAAAATAATAATAATTTCAAACTTATCATTATTTAAACTTTAACTTATTATACTTCAGAGCTCAGAGCTCTGAGGCCAGTACTTCCATTTTCTTGTGAAGCTCTAATAATAAATGACATGGGCAAAGCTGCCATGCAATGTCCAGAAAGACTCAAGGTAACCCTTAACTCAATAGTTCCACTAGCTTTCTGCTTCTACACATTGCACACAATGACTCTCCTAAGAGTCTCAGTGTTTTGACTTAGTTTTAACTAATACAAGATTTTACATATTATATACTTGCTTATCCAGGAAAGACTCTCAAATGTTATGCAAAACTTATTTCATAACTTTAATAATTTTTCCTTTCTTGTGGTCCCAATGTTGGCTCTATTTCATTTTCTAATAATTTTTTCAAACTTTCTTTGCAAGTCAAGCATTAATCTGGAACTACCATTGTGTAGTTACTGCATTGTTTCCAAGATGAGAAGACACAGCATACACTTGGGTCATTAGGACTGTGCTGTGCTGTGTCCCATGCCTCAGCTTTTAATTGTTTAAGAATCATTACATCAAGGACCATCTAGTTTCACAGAATTTACCAGAGCAGAAGGAGAAAGAAGTAAGAAATTCAGATATAATAGAATAATTATGCACACCAAGGCCACCTGAAAAGCAGTCACACACAAATGAAATCTATACAGCCATTATCTAGGGCTAATGTTAGGAGAAATGAAAACAACTATTTTTTTACAAAGAGCTGCTGTGGGAAATGTCTTCATCCCAGCCTATTGCAGGCAGTCCCTCTCATTGTATGCTACCCCCAGCAAGGATGTCATATTTTATTTGAATTAAAACAGAGAATATGATGTGACAAATGTCCACCATCAAGCTCAGGTACACTCACATAACTGATATTTTGTTGATCTCTTGAGAACTTTGTTTAAGCTGTTATGCTTTCTCTTTATACAGACACTAAGAAAGACCACAAACTCTGAGAATAACTCTCTTCCTCTTACATATTTTTATGTTTCAAAAAAGCAGATACCATAAAGATCTATCAACATCAACTGGAGAAACAAATTCCAAGGGTTTCAATTCATAACAAGTAGATAATTTCTGTTAAAAAGTAGCTACTGGTTTCTAAGAGGGTCTGTAACATAAAAATGAATGTTAGCATCTCTTTGTGTTTTAGTTCACTTTGAAATACTGAACATGCATCACAATGTATTAAGCAGCACTCCTACATGAAATATTCACAAAGAATTGATTGAGAATTAAGAATCAAACTCTGACTGACCAAGAGTAGCTCTTCTAGAGAGGATATATTTATTACAATCATTAATAAGGAGGGGTGGGACAGAGAGCCATAGATAGACAGAGACAGACAACAACAGAGACAGAGACACAGAGACAGGCATAGACAAAGAAAAGAGACAAATATTTCTTTAATGAAATATCCCTCAACAAAGAGATGACAATCCAACTAGATGCCCTATGCTAGAAAATGAAACTCCAGTACCAGGAATAGATTATCTCTTTAGGAGTTGTTGGTCAGTGGAGACACATAGATCCCTAAATATTATAAACTACTGCCAATGCTCATGGTTACCTCCCAAAACTTGACATTAAAACTCAATTGCTGAAGACATTACATACTTGAGTTTTAACATGGAAAAATCAAGCTGATACTTCCCCTGGAAGCATCATCCCTACTAACTACCTTTCAGAATGCTACAAGGTTCTATGCAGGTTACAAAAGGAGAAAATAGTTCTCAATTTTACCCAACTGTGAACCCTAAAAGTATGGCTAGCCAAACAAGATATGCCCTTGTGTAAAGGTTGTGCATATTATGAAAATAATCATTTTTTTTAATTTAGAAACAAAACAATGGGTAAAACCTCATTAAAATAAATTACAAATAAGAATTACTATCACTTATTTATTGCTGACTATAATCTCTTGGCTATTACAGCATTTTTTATAAAGCCTAACAGTCATACAATATCTCCATTAAAAAGTTCTACTACTATGTTTCCTTTTTACAAATGAGGATGCTGAGGTAAAATATTAACTAATTTAAATAATGACATAAATATACCAAGGCAGGCACTGAACTGCTATATCTGAATCAAAACATTGGTTAAAAGAAATTCTCAGAGTAATAAGAAAGAGCAATGGCTTTTAGATAGAATGAATTCCAAAGATAACATAAAAGAAAGAAGAAAATCAAATCCAAATGTTGGTGTGGTCAGAGCTAAGAAAATTATGAGACAGCCATAGAGACCAGCCAGTCAAGAACTTAGTAAGCTAGGAAAAGAGCTTACATCCCTGTGCTCTATTTCAAGGGCTGTGGTAAGTCAGTAAATATCTATCTGTTCCATAAAACCAACCTACAGTATAGAATCAGTGTTCTGCCTAGTGAATAAGGAAGAATAAGAGACACTGTGATCACGGAATCCATTCCATGATGCTGGTTTTATGAAGAGATAATGGTATATTATATAACTAGAAGACATATTATGGTAAAGACATTTATTTTAAATGTTTGAGTCAACTGCAGCTGGAGACTAATTAAATGGATTTTTTTTTTTTACTATTTTTTACTATTGTAAAGTAGTAAAATATATCACACAGGTTCCTGAACCTACAAGTCAGGTTCATAGAACTTTAATTTATAGAAAGAAAAAAAAAAAAAAAAGAAAGCCAATGAAAGGCTAGGTATAAAGAGAAATATTTTGTTGGCTAACCATAGAATTTTCAATGAAACACTACAAGTTGTTCTTAAATTTTTTTTTTCAGAAATAAAATATTCTGAAGGGTCCAAATCCTTCATTAGGTATTACCATGAAGAATCTGCACATTGGTGTTCCTTTTGTAAATAGACTATATTATCACAGGAATCAAACTCTACATTAGCATGACTATAGAGCGTGGGAGTACATTAAGACATATTGAAGAAGAATACAGACTTATAGCAGTATTTGTGTACTGAATCTGATTCCAATGCTGGCAAGAACATATATCCTGAGTGCTAATGAGGACACTAAAGCAAGCATGAGACCTAGAAACAATTTTTATCTAAACCCATTTAAAGTCTGTAGTACTTTGCTAGGACTGCTGTAACAAATAATATAATACAGGTAGTATAAATAAGAGAAATGTCCTTTACTGAAGCTCTAGACATGAACAGTGTAGGATAAAGATATCAGTAGAGTTGATTTGCTCTTTATTTCCTTCTTCAAATAGGCAGTACTATCTTCTTGCCCTACCTCTACTTCTTTTTTGTCTCTTTATTTGTTGGATATTTTATTTGTATACATTTCAAATGTTGTTCGCTTTCCCAGTTTCCCCTCCAGAAAATCCCTATCCCATCTTCCTCTCTCTCTCCCCCTGTCTCTATGAGGCACTCCTGATTCTCCCCACCACCCAGCATTCCACTATACTGGGGCATCTAACCTTCACAGTACCAAAGGCCTTTCCTCCCATTGATGTCTGACTGGAACATCCTCTGCAACGTATGCAGATGGAGCCATGGATCCCTCCATATACTCTTTCATTGGTGGTTTAATTCCTGGAAGCTCTGGGGATTCTGGTTGGATGATATTGTTGTTCTTCCTATGGGTTACAAACCCCTTCAGCTCCTTCAGTCCTTTCTCTAACTCATCCACTGGGGACTGTGCTCAGTCCAATGGATGTCTGTGAGCATCCACGTCTGTATCTGTCAGGCACTGGCAGAGCCTTTCAGGAGACAGCTATATCAGATTCCTGCCAACAAGTCCTTCCCAGTATCCACAATAGTGTCTAGGTTTGGTGTCTGTATATGGGATGTATCCCCAGATATGGCAGTCTCTGGATGGCCTTTCTTTCAGTCTCTTCTCTACACTTTGTCTCCTTATTTCCTCCCTCAAGTATTTTGTCCCCCCTTCTAAGAAAGACTGTTGCATACACACTCTTGGCTTCCATCTTCTTGAGCTTCATGTGGTCTGTGAATTGTATCTTGGGTATTCTGAGGTTTGGGGCTAATATCCACTTATCAGTGAGTTGGTACCATGTATGTTCTTTTGTGACTGGGTTACTTTGCTCAGTATAATATTTTCTAGTTCCATCCACTTGCCTAAGAATCTCATGAAGTCACTGTTTTTAATAGCTGAGTAGTACTCCATTGTGTAAACATAACACATTCCTGTATTCATTCCTCTGTTGAAGGATAGCTGGACTCTTTCCAGCTTCTGGCCTCCAAGTTCTATACTGCATAAGTAGGAAGAGAGTTGGCAGTCTTGTCTAGTCTCTGATTTTAGTGGGATTGCTGTCTAACTCTTTTAAAAGTTGTGAGGAATGGATCTGTTTCTGTCTTTTAGGTTATTCCCTCTAGTCCCACCTATAACCAATTTTCTTTTCTTACAGATAATGGATTAGATTAAATCCTATAATAATGTTATCTTTTTTCAGTCAATAATACTACAAAGGCTTTATCTTCAAAAGACATTGGAGATTAAGAATTTTAAACATTTCTTTGAAAAAGAAAGTTTAGGGGAGACACAAGTAATTCATCAGCAATATCTTTGAAAAATATACTAAGCCACAACTCGGTCTAGAGGAATTTTATTAAGAAATCTTAGTTATATGAACTCATTCAAAAGTTTCTGAGATGGCTATTACAGAGTCCAGAGTTTAGACCAATGGTGATCTCCAGCAGTCCAGGATTCAATGGTTTTGTAATAACAGTATCATGTACATGGCCTTTCTCTAATTAGGATCAAATATCTGATTACACAGTTATTTTTCTATTCTGTTCCTGCTTCTTTGCCTCCCCTGATTCTGGCCATTTTCATGGTGTCTTATGGTATCCTAGAAGCTCCAGAGTTTCTAAACCTGACTACCAAAGAAAATACACACTGATTTACATGTTTGAATTGAGGCTTCCTACATCTCATAATACTATAAAAAGGGAAAACATTAAAGAAGATTAAAAAGAATTTTGATATTGATTTTGCTATTTCTGAACACATAACCAAGGTTCTGAAAATTGACTTTTTCTTAAATGTATTTGAAATGATGATATTCAATATCAAACATTTCATGGAGCTGTAACAATTTCTAGGCATTGTTCAATTACTTAAATACAGGATAAGCACATGAACTCTGGATATGGCCTATGAGTTCTTCAGCATATTTTGTAACACATTGGTCATGATATTTTTCCACTTACAAAATGCAAGTAACAGGGTTTTTTTAAAGAATTCTTATTAAAATTCTGTAAGTTCTCACACTAAAGCCTTTAAAAGTGTCAGCAATGTAACCTACTAAACATGAGATGAACAAGGATAACAATAAGCTTACCAAAGTAGGAAATGGAAAGGCTACAAAACATCAATATTGCAAAAAAAAAAAATCTACAAACAACTAACGATTTCTCAGAGAGGGAAAAACGGTCCTCTTCAGGCAAAATAGAATACCAATTGACTGCCCCAAACTATATGGTTATTCATTAGCACATACATGTGAATGGCATTGTTCAGACTGAACAATGTTTTGAAATATATGTAAATATGATACACAGACACACAAATATGAATACCTACATACACACACACATACATACAAGCACATGCATGTAGCAGCTATTCAAAATGAAGTCAGAAATTTGAAAGAAACCAAGAAGGGGGTACATAAAAAGGTTTGGGTAGAAAAAAGGAGGAAGTTAAATGATGTATTTATATTTTAATCTCAAAAGGAAAACTTAAAGATTTTAGAACAATGTTCAGAAGAACCTAATACTATCCTAAGTATTTCCTGTTTTAATTATAAATGCACATTATGGGGCCAGTTTTCTAATAAGTGGTCAGTGAAAACTTCTTTAAGGTTAGTTTTATAAGAAAAAATAAAACATCTAAGAGTATTTTGTGGTGAGGAGACAGGAGAGTAGAAGAGGAGGAATGCCTAACAAGGATTTTCAGACAGGCAAAGCACTGGGCTAAGGGACTAAAGGTAGATGATTGCAATTGCAGCCTTGTGAGATGAGATAGAGTAAGCCAAAGAGTAGCTGAAATTCTTGTGATCTGAATCATGGTGTGAGTGACATATTTGAGTAACATCGGTAAAACAACAAAAACAAAATAAAATCAACCAAACAAAGAATCAAACAAACAAAACATACCTAAGGAATAGTACATGACAGTGGTGGGAAGGAAAGACACATTTAAGGAAGTCGAAATAAATGGAACTGAATATATTTGAAATAAAATCTGAAGTGTGTAATAGGCAGAATAATGGCTCCAGTGGTAATATTGTGCATGTCCTGTTGCCTGAAGGAGAAGAGTATGTCTGCTGTGTGACAGAAAAAAATCAGAGATATTTTTGTGACATGGATTATCTTGCTATACCACCACAGGCCAATCTATAGAACCCTGTGTGTTATGACTGACCAAAACCGTTTAGATGAGAAAGACCACCAACAGATTGCCAGAATGAAAAAAAGGACCCTAATTTTGTTGTCTGTGTTTTCTTTTTTCTTTTTCTTTCCTTGGTTGCTCTTTTCTCTTTTATGTATTTATTTTTTTGTTTACTAAAAATGGTTTTCTTACATAATATAAACTGATTAAGGTTTGTGCTCCTTCTATTCCTCCGAGTTCCTCCCTACCTCCTCTCCCATCTGGATTCACCCCTTTTCTGTCTCTCATTAAAACCCAAACATGCTTTTAAGGAATAGGACTAAAATATATAATATAATATAATATAATATAATATAATATAATATAATATAATATACTAAAAATAACTTATCAAAATATGACAAAACCAACTAACAGAAGGAAAAGAGACCAAGAAAAGGCAGAGGAAACAGATATAGATGTAGAGATACTTTGAACATTCAGGAATCCCATAAAAACAGGAAACTGAAATCCATAATATATATGCAAAGAACAAGCAGAGTAAAAGTAGAAAAGAAAAATATAAATAAAGTGGAAAAAAAGTTAAGAAATGAGATAGAAGTTTTTAAAAATTGAAAAATTCCTGACACATCATTATGAGACAAGGAACTTCCAAAGTTGCCATTGAGTTTATTTTCTGCTGGCCACCTACTGCTGGGCATGCAGCCTGCCCTTAAGAAGTCTGAGTCCTCTTCCGGTCGGAGCAGCACCGGGTAGCTAGGGCGCAGGGTCTGCTGACACCCGCCAGCTGCCCACAACACCCGCCACAGGATCTTGGGACTTCTGGTGGGTGGAAAACAGTTTCTGCTCCAATCCAATCGTGCAGGACCTGAGACTGCTTTAGTTAGGGAAGCAGAAAGCCGGCCTGAGTGGGGCCACAGGCCTCTTCCTGTCTGACCAGCACCGTAGTAGCTAGGGCGCAGGGTCGGCTGACACCTGCCAGCAACCCACGACACCCGCCACAGGATCTTAAGACTTCTGGTGAGTGGAACACAGCTTCTGCTCCAGTCCAGTTGCGCGCGGGACCTGAGACTGCATTGGTTAGGGAAGCAGAAAACCAGCCTGTGTAGGGCCACAAGCCTCTTCTGGTCTGACCAGCACCTGGGTAGCTAGGGTGCAGGGTCTGCTGACACCCGCCAGCTACCCACGACACCCGACACAGGATCTTGAACTTCTGGTGAGTGGAACACAGCTTCTGCCCCAGTCCAATCGCGCGGGACCTGAGACTGCTTTGGTTGGGGAGGCAGAAAACCGGCCTGAGTAGGGTCACAAGCCTCTTCTGGCCTGACCAGCACTGGAGTAGCTAGGGCGCAGGGTCTGCTGACACTCGCCAACTACCCACAACACCCACCACAGGATCTTAAGACTTCTGGTGAGTGGAACACAGCTTCTGCTCCAATCCAACTGCGCGCGGGACCTGAGACCACATTAGTTAGGGAAGCAGAAATCCGGCCTGAGTAGGGCCACAAGCTTCTTCCGGTCTGACCAACACCAGGGTAGCTAGGGCACAGGGTCAGCTGACACCCGCCAGCTACCCACGACAACCGCCACAGAATCTTAAGACTTCTGGTGAGTAGAACACACCATCTGCTCCAATCTTTGAACAGAGACAACTATAACAACTAACCCCAGAGATTACCAGATGGCGAAAGGTAAACGTAATAATCTTACTAACAGAAACCAAGACCACTCACCATCATCAGAACCCAGCACTCCCACTTCGCCCAGTCCAGGGCACCCCAACACACTGGAGAAGCTAGACCCGGATCTAAAAGCATATCTCATGATGATGGTAGAGGACATCAAGAAGGACTATAATAACACACCTAAAGAAATACAGGAGAACACTGCTAAACAGGTAGAAGACATTAAAGAGGAAGCACAAAAGTCCCTTAAAGAATTGCAGGAAAACCAGACCAAACAGGTGATGGAATTGAATAAAACCATCCAAGACCTAAAAAGGGAAGTAGAGACAATGAAGAAAACCCAAATTGAGGCAACGCTGGAGATAGAAACCCTAGGAAAGAAATCTGGAACCATAGATGCGAGCATCAGCAACAGAATACAAGAGATGGAAGAGAGAATCTCAGGTGCAGAAGACTCCATAGAGAACATCGGCATGACAATCAAAGAAAATACAAAATCCAAAAAGATCCTAACTCAAAACATCCAGGAAATCCACGACTAAATGAGAAGACCAAACCTACGGATAATAGGAGTAGATGAGAATGAAGATTTTCAACTCAAAGGACGAACAAATATCTTCAACAAAATTATAGAAGAAAACTTCCCAAACCTAAAGAAAGAGATGCCCATGAACATACAAGAAGCTTACAGAACTCCAAATAGACTGGACCAGAAAAGAAATTCCTTCCGACACATAATAATCAGAACAACAAATGCACTAAATAAAGATAGAATACTAAAAGCAGTAAGGGAAAAAGGTCAAGTAACATATAAAGGCAAGCCTATCAGAATTACACCAGATTTTTCACCAGAGACTATGAAAGCCAGAAGGATCTGGACAGATGTTATACAGAAACTAAGAGAACACAATTTCCAGCCCAGGCTACTATACCCAGCCAAACTCTCAATTACCATAGATGGAGAAACCAATATATTCCATGACAAAACCAAATTCACACATTATCTTTCCACGAATCCAGCCCTTCAAAGAATAATAACAGAAAAAAAGCAATACAAGGACGGAAGCCACGTCCCAGAAAAAGCAAGAAGGTAATCCCTCAACAAGCCTAAAAGAAGACAGCCACAAAAACAGAATAACAACTCTAACAACAAAAATAAAAGGACGCAACAATTACTTCTCCCTAATATCTCTTAATATCAATGGACTCAACTCCCCAATAAAAAGACATAGACTAACAGACTGGCTACAGAAACAGGACCCAACATTTTGCTGCTTACAGGAATCTCATCTCAGAGAAAAAGACAGACAGTACCTCAGAATGAAAGGCTGGAAAACAATTTTCCAAGCAAATGGTAGGAAGAAACAAGCTGGAGTCGCCATTATAATATCTGATAAGATTGACTTCCAAACCAAAGTCATCAAAAAAGACAAGAAAGGGCACTTCGTTCTCATCAAAGGTAAAATCATCCAAGAGGAACTATCAATTCTGAATATCTATGCTCCAAATACAAGGGCAGCCACATTCATTAAAGAAACTTTAGAAAAGCTCAAATCACACATTGCACCTCACACAATAATAGTGGGAGACTTCAACACACCACTTTCACCAAAGGACAGATCATGGAAGCAGAAACTAAACAGGGACACAGTGAAACTAACAGAGGTTATGAAACAAATGGATCTGACAGATATCTACAGAACATTTTATCCTAAAACAAAAGGATATACCTTCTTCTTAGCACCTCACGGTACCTTCTCCAAAATTGACCACATAATTGGTCACAAAACAAGCCTCAACATATACAAAAATATTGAAATTGTCCCATGCATCCTATCAGATCACCATGGACTAAGATTGATCTTTAGAGAAATCCGGCCTACGTAGGGCCACAAGCCTCTTCCGGTCAGAAAAGCACCTGGGTAGCTAGGGCGCAGAGTCGGCTGACACTCAACAGCTACCCACAACACCCGCCACAGGATCTTAAGACTTCTGGTGAGTGGAACACAGCTTCTGCTCCAATCCAATTGCGCACGGGACCTGAGACTGCATTAGTTAGGGAAGCAGAAACCAGCATGAGTAGAGCCACAGGCCTCATCCGGCCGGAACAGCACTGGTGTAGCTAGAGGGCAGGTTCGGCTGACACCCGCCAGCTACCCGCGACCCCCACCACAGGATTTTGATACTGCTGGTGAGTGGAACACAGCTTCTGCTCCAATCTTTAAACAGTGACAACGACAACAACTAACCCCAGAGATTACCAGATGGCGAAAGGTAAACGTAATAATCTTACTAACAAAAACCAAGACCACTCACCATCATCAGAACCCAGCACCCCAACACACCGGAAAAGCTAGACACGGATCTAAAAGCATATCTCCTGATGATGGTAGAGGACTTCAAGAAGGACTTTAATAACACACTTAAAGAAATACAAAAGAACACTGGTAAACAGGTAGAAGACAATAAAGAGGAAGCACAAAAATCCCTTAAAGAATTGCAGGAGAACACTGCTAAAGAGTTACAAATCCTTAAAGAAAAACACGATAACATAATCAAACAGGTAGAAGTCCTTACAGAAAAACAGGAAAACACATCCAAACAGATGATGGAAATGAACAAAACCATACTAGACCTAAAAAGGGAAGTAGACACAATAAAGAAAACCCAAAATGAGGCAACACTGGAGATAGAAACCCTAGGAAAGAAATCTGGAACCATAGATACGAGCATCAGCAACAGAATACAAGAGATGGAAGAGAGAATCTCAGGTGCAGAAGATTCCATAGAGAACATCGGCACAACAATCAAGGAAAATGTAAAATGCAAAAAGATCCTAACTCAAAACATCCAAGAAATACAGGACGCAATGAGAAGACCAAACCTAAGGATAATAGGAGTGGATGAGAATGAAGATTTTCAACTCAAAGGACCAGCAAACATCTTCAACAAAATTATAGAAGAAAACTTCCCAAATCTAAAGAAAGAGATGCCCATGAACATACAAGAAGCCTACAGAACTCCAAATAGGCTGGACCAGAAAAGAAATACCTCCCGACACATAATAATCAGAGCAACAAATGCTCTAAATAAAGATAGAATACTAAAAGCAGTAAGAGAAAAAGGCCAAGTAACATATAAAGGCAAGCCTATCAGAATTACACCAGATTTTTCACCAGAGACTATGAAAGCCAGAAGATCCTGGACGGATGTTATACAGACACTAAAAGAACACAAATTCCAGCCCAGGCTACTATACCCAGCCAAACTCTCAATTAACATAGATGGAGAAACCAAAGTATTCCACGACAAAACCAAATTCACACATTATCTCTCCACGAATCCAGCCCTTCAAAGGATAATAACAGAAAAAAACCAATACAAGGACAGAAACCACGCCCTAGAAAATACAAGAAGGTAATCCCTCAACAAACCTAAAAGAAGACAGCCACAAGAACAGAATGCCAACTTTAACAACAAAAATAACAGGAAACAACAATTACTTTTCCTTAATATCTCTTAATATCAATGGACTCAACTCCCCGATAAAAAGACATAGACTAACAAACTGGCTACACAAACAAGACCCAACATTTTGCTGCTTACAGGAAACTCATCTCAGAGAAAAGGATAGACACTACCTCAGAATGAAAGGCTGGAAAACAATTTTCCAAGCAAATGGTATGAAGAAACAAGCTGGAGTAGCCATTCTAATATCTGATCAGATTGACTTCCAACCCAAAGTCATTAAAAAAGACTGGGAGGGGCACTTCATACTCATCAAAGGTAAAATCCTCCAAGAGGAACTATGAATCCTGAATATCTATGCTCCAAATACAGAGGCAGCCACATTCATAAAGAAACTTTAGTAAATCTCAAAGCACACATTGCACCTCATACAATAATAGTGGTAGACTTCAACACACCACTTTCACCAATGGACAGATCGTGGAAACAAAAACTAAACAGGGACACAGTGAAACTAACAGAAGTTATGAATCAAATGGATCTGGCAGATATCTACAGAACATTCTATCCTAAAACAAAAGGATATACCTTCTTCTCAGCACCTCATGGTACTTTCTCCAAAATTGACCACATAATTGGTCACAAAACAGGCCTCAACAGATACAAAAATATTGAAATTGTCCCATGCATCCTATCATATCACCATGGACTAAGGCTGATCTTCAATAACAAAATAAATAATAGAAAGCCAACCTTCACGTGGAAACTGAACAACACTCTTCTCAATGATACCTTGGTCAAGGAAGGAATAAAGAAAGAAATTAAGGACTTTTTAGAGTTCAATGAAAATGAAGCCACAACATACCCAAACTTATGGGACACAATGAAAGCATTTCTAAGAGGAAAACTCATAGCTCCGAGTGCCTCCAAAAGGAAACTAGAGAGAGCACACATTAGCAGCTTGACAACACACCTAAAAGCACTAGAACAAAAGGAAGCAAATTCACCCAAGAGGAGTAGACGGCAGGAAATAATCAAACTCAGGGGCGAAATCAACCAAGTGGAAACAAGAAGAACTATTCAAAGAATCAACCAATCAAGGAGCTGGTTCTTTGAGAAAATCAACAAGATAGATAAACCCTTAGCCAGACTCACTAGAGGGCACAGGGAAAGCATCCTAATTAACAAAATCAGAAATGAAAAAGGAGACATAACAACAGATCCTGAAGACATCCAAAACACCATCAGATCCTTCTACCAAAGGCTATACTCAACAAAACTGGAGAACCTGGATGAAATGGAGAAGTTCCTAGACAGATACCAGGTACCAAAGTTGAATCAAGATCAGGTTACTGATCTAAACAGCCCTATATCCCCCAAAGAAATAGAAGCAGTCATTAATAGTCTCCCAACTAAAAAAAGCCCAGGACCAGATGGGTTTAGTGCAGAGTTCTATCAGACCTTCAAAGAAGATCTAATCCCAGTTCTTCACAAACTATTCCACAAAATAGAAACAGAAGGTACTCTACCCAACTCATTCTATGAAGCCACAATTACTCTGATAACTAAACCACAAAAGAACCAACAAAGATAGAAAACTTCAGACTAATATCCCTTATGAATATTGATGCAAAAATCCTCAATAAAGTTCTTGCTAACCGAATCCAAGAACACATCAAAACAATCATCCATCCTGAACAAGTAGGTTTCATCCCAGGGATGCAGGGATGGTTCAATATACGGAAATCTATCAATGTAATCCAGTATATAAACAAACTCAAAGACAAAAACCACATGGTCATCTCGTTAGATGCGGAAAAAGCATTTGACAAGATCCAACACCCATTCATGATAAAAGTCTTGGAAAGATCAGGAATTCAAGGCCCATACCTAAACATGATAAAAGCAATCTACAGCAAACCAGTAGCCAACATCAAAGTAAATGGTGAGAAGCTTGAAACAATCCCTCTAAAATCAGGGACTAGACAAGGCTGTCCACTTTCTCCATACCTATTCAACATTGTACTTGAAGTCCTAGCCAGAGCAATTCGACAACAAAAGGAGATCAAAGGGATACAAATTGGAAAAGATGATGTCAAAATATCACTTTTTGCAGATGATATGATAGTATATATAAGTGACCCTAAAAATTCCACCAGAGAACTCCTAAGCCTGATAAACAGCTTCGGTGAAGTAGCTGGATATAAAATTAACTCAAACAAATCAATGGCCTTTCTCTACACAAAGAATAAACAGGCTGAGAAAGAAATTAAGGAAACAACACCCTTCTCAATAGTCACAAATAATATAAAATATCTTGGCGTGACTCTAACTAAGGAAGTGAAAGATCTGTATAATAAAAACTTCAAGTCTCTGAAGAAAGAAATTATAGAAGACCTCAGAAGATGGAAAGATCTCCCATGCTCATGGATTGGCAGGATCAACATTGTAAAAATGGCTATCTTGCCAAAAGCAATCTACAGATTCAATGCAATCCCCATCAAAATTCCAAATCAATTCTTCAACGAATTAGAAAGTGCAATCTGCAAATTCATCTGGAATAACAAAAAACCTAGGATAGCAAAAACTCTTCTCAAGGATAAAAGAACCTCTGGTGGAATCACCATGCCGGACCTAAAGCTTTACTACAGAACAATTGTGATAAAAACTGCATGGTACTGGTATAGTGACAGACAAATAGACCAATGGAATAGAATTGAAGACCCAGAAATGAACCCACACACCTAAGGTCACTTGATCTTCGACAAGGGAGCTAAAAACATCCAGTGGAAGAAAGACAGCATTTTCAACAAATGGTGCTGGCACAACTGGTTGTTAACATGTAGAAGAATGTGAATTGATCCATTCCTATCTCCTTGTACTAAGGAAAAGTCTAAGTGGATCAAGGAACTTCACATAAAACCAGAGACACTGAGACTTACAGAGGAGAAAGTGGGGAAAAGCCTTGAAGATATGGGCACAGGGGAAAAATTCCTGAATAGAACAGTAATGGCTTGTGCTGTAAGATCGAGAATTGACAAGTGGGACCTCATGAAACTGCAAAGCTTCTGCAAGGCTAAAGACACCATCAATAAGACAAAAAAAC
Organism: Mus caroli; assembly: GCF_978045245.1. Classification (NCBI taxonomy): domain Eukaryota; kingdom Metazoa; phylum Chordata; class Mammalia; order Rodentia; family Muridae; genus Mus; species Mus caroli. The sequence continues at coordinate 57,770,268 of NW_028227263.1, read as the reverse complement.
CACCAACAGATTGGGAAAGGATCTTCACCTATCCTAAATCAGATAAGGGACTAATATCCAATATATATAAAGAACTCAAGAAGGTGGACTCCAGAAAGTCAAATAACCCCATTAAAAAATGGGGCTCAGAACTGAACAAAGAATTCTCACCTGAGGAATACCGAATGGCAGAGAAGCACCTGAAAAAATGTTCAACATCCTTAATCATCAGGGAAATGCAAATCAAAACAACCCTGAGATTCCACCTCACACCAGTCAGAATGGCTAAGATCAAAAATTCAGGTGACAGCAGATGCTGGCGAGGATGTGGAGAAAGAGGAACACTCCTCCATTGTTGGTGGGATTGCAAGCTTGTACAACCACAACTGATTAGTTTGGCGGTTCCTCAGAAAATTGGACATAGTACTACCTGAGGATCCAGCAATACCTCTCCTGGGCATATATCCAGAAGATGTCCCAACCAGTAAAAAGGACACATGCTCCACTATGTTCATAGCAGCCCTATTTATAATAGCCAGAAGCTGGAAAGAACCAAGATGTCCCTCAACAGAGGAATGGATACAGAAATTATGGTACATTTACACAATGGAGTACTACTCAGCTATTAAAAAGAATGAATTTATGAAATTCCTAGCCAAATGGATGGACCTGGAGGGCATCATCTTGAGTGAAGTAACACAATCACAAAAGAACTCACACAATATGTATTCACTGATAATTGGATATTAGCCCAAAACTTAGGATACCCAAGATATGAGATACAATTTGCTAAACGCATGAAACTCAAGAAGAATGAAGACCAAAGTGTGGACACTGTGCCCCTTCTTAGAATTGGGAGCAAAACACCCATGGAAGGAGTTACAGAGACAAAGTTCGTAGCTGTGATGAAAGGATGGACCATTTAGAGACTGCCATATCCAGGGATCCATCCCATAAGCAGCTTCTAAACGCTGACACCATTGCATACACTAGCAAGATTTTGCTGAAAGGACCCAAATATAGCTGTCTCTTGTGAGATGATGCCGGGGCCTAGCAAACACAGGAGTGGATGTTCACAGTCAGCTATTGGATGTATCACAGGGCTCCCAATGGAGAAGCTAGAGAAAGTACCCAAGGAGCTAAAGGGATCTGCAAACCTATTGTTGGAACAACATGATGTACTAACCAGAACCCCGGAGCTCTTGTCTCTAGCTGCATATGTATCGAAAGATGGTCTAGTTGGCCATCAATGGAAAGAGAGGCCCATTGGAAATGCAAACTTTATATGCCCCAATATAGGGGAATGCCAGGGCCAAAAGAATGGGAATGGGTGGGTAGGTAAGTGGGGGGCGCTATGGGGGACTTTTGGGATAACATTGGAAATGTAATTGAGGAAAATATGTAATAAAAATATTAAAATTAAAAAAAAGAGATTGATCTTTAATAACAAAATAAATAATAGAAGCCAACACACACGTGGAAACTAAACAACACTCTTCTCAATGATACCTTGGTCAAGGAAGGAATAAAGAAAGAAATTAAGGACTTTCTGGAGTTTAATGAAAATGAAGCCACAACATACCCAAACTTATGGGACACAATGAAAGCATTTCTAAGAGGAAAACTCATAGCTCTGAGTGCCTCCAAAAAGAAACTAGAGAGAGCACACATTAGCAGCTTGACAACACACCTAAAAGTTCTCGAACGAAAGGAAGCAAATTCACCCAAGAGGAGTAGACGGCAAGAAATAATCAAACTCAGGGGTGAAATCAATCAAGTGGAAACAAGAAGAACTATTCAAAGAATCATCCAATCGAGGAGCTGGTTCTTTGAGAAAATCAACAAGATAGATAAACCCTTAGCCAGACACACTAGAGAGCATAGGGAAAGTATTCTAATTAACAAAATCAGAAATGATGAGGGAGACATAACAACAGACCCTGAAGAAATCCAAAACACCATCAGATCCTTCTAAAAAAGGCTATACTCAACAAAACTGGAGAACGTGGATGAAATGGACAAGTTTCTAGACAGACACAAGGTACCAAAGTTAAATCAAGATCAGGTTAATGATCTAAACAGTCCCATATCCCCTAAAGAAATAGAAGCAGTCATTAATAGTCTCCAAACCAAAAGAAGCCCAGGACCAGATGGGTTTGGTGCAGAGTTCTATCAAACCATCAAAGAAGACCTAATCCCAGTTCTTCACAAACTATTCCACAAAATAGAATTAGAAGGTACTCTACCCAACTCATTCTATGAAGCCACAATTACTCTGATACCTAAACCACATAAAGACCCAACAAAGATAGAGAACTTCAGACCAATTTCCCTTATGAATATTGATGCAAAAATCCTCAATAAAGTTCTTGCTAAACGAATTCAAGAACACATCAAAACAATCATCCATCCTAACCAAGTAGGTTTCATCCCAGGGATGCAAGGATGGTTCAATATACGAAAATCCATCAATGTAATCCATTATATAAACAAACTCAAAGACAAAAACCACATGATCATCTCGTTAGATGCTGAAAAAGCATTTGACAAAATCCAACACCCATTCATGATAAAAGTCTTGGAAAGATCAGGAATTCAAGGCCCATACCTAACAATGATAAAAGCAATATACAGCAAACCAGTAGCCAACATCAAAGTAAATGGTGAGAAGCTGGAAGAAATCCCACTAAAATCAGGGACTAGACAAGGCTGCCCACTCTCTCCCTACCTATTCAACATTGTACTTGAAGTCCTAGCCAGAGCAATTAGACAACAAAAGGAGATCAAGGGGATACAAATCGGAGAAGAAGAAGTCAAAATATCACATTTTGCAGATGATATGATAGTATACATAAGTGACCCTAAAAATTCCACCAGAGAACTCCTAAGCCTGATAAATAGCTTCGGTGAAGTAGCTTGATATAAAATTAACTCAAACAAGTCAATGGTCTTTCTGTACACAAAGGATAAACAGGCAGAGAAGGAAATTAGGGAAACAACACCCTTCTCAATAGTCACAAACAATATAAAATATCTCGGCTTGACTCTAACTAAGGAAGTGAATGATCTGTATGACAAGAACTTCAAGTCCCTGAAGAAAGAAATTAAAGAAGATCTCAGGCACATCCGGCCAGATCAGCGCCAGGGTAGCGGGAGTGCAGGGTTGCCTGACACCCGCCAGCTACCCACGACCCCCGCCGCAGGATTTTGGGACTGCTGGTGAGTGGAACACAGCTTCAGCTCCAATCCAATTGCGCGGGACCTGAGACTGCATTAGTTAGGGAAGCAGAAACCGGCCTGAGTAGGACCACAGGCCTCATCCGGCTGGATCAGAGCCAGGGTAGCGGGAGCGCAGGGTTGCCTGACACCCGCCAGCTACCCACGACCCCCGCCGCAGGATTTTGGGACTGCTGGTGAGTGGAACACAGCTTCTGCTCCAGTCCAATCACGCGGGACCTGAGACTGCTTTGGTTGGGGAGGCAGTAATCCGGCCTACGTAGGGCCACAAGCCTCTTCCGGTCAGAAAAGCATCGGGGTAGCTAGGGCGCAGGGTCGGCTGACACTCGCCAGCTACCCACAACACCCGCCACAGGATCTTAAGACTTCTGGAGAGTGGAACACAGCTTCTGCTCCAATCCAATTGCGCACCGGACCAGAGACTGCATTAGTTAGGGAAGCAGAAAACCGGCCTGAGTAGGACCACAGGCCTCTTCCGGCTGGATCAGAGCCAGGGTAGTGGGAGCGCAGGGTTGCCTGACACCCGCCAGCTACCCACAACCCCCGCCGCAGGATTTTGGGACTGCTGGTGAGTGGAACACAGCTTCTGCTCCAATCCAATTGCGCGGGACCTGAGACTGCATTAGTTAGGGAAGCAGAAACCGGCCTGAGTAGGGCCACAGGCCTCATCCTGCTGGATCAGCGCTGGGGTAGCGGGAGCGCAGGGTTGCCTGACACCCGCCAGCTACCCACGACCCCCGCCGCAGGATTTTGGGACTGCTGGTGAGTGGAACACAGCTTCTGTTCCAGTCCAATCACGCGGGACCTGAGACTGCTCTGGTTGGGGAGAGAGAAATCCGGCCTACATAGGGCCACAACCCTCTTCCGGTCAGAAAAGCACCAGGGCAGCTGGGGCGCAGGGTCGGCTGACACTCACCAGCTACCCACAACACCCACCACAGGATCTTAAGACTTCTGGAGAGTGGAACACAGCTTCTGCTCCAATCCAATTGCACGCAGGACCAGAGACTGCATTAGTTAGGGAAGCAGAAAAACGGCCTGTGTAGGACCACAGGCCTCTTCCGGCTGGACCAGCACCTGGGTACCATCAGCTACCCACGACCCCCGCCGCAGGATTTAGAGACTGCTGGTGAGTGGAACACAGCTTCTGCTCCAATCTTTAAACAGTGACAACGATAACAACTAACCCCAGAGATTACCAGATGGCGAAAGGTAAACGTAATAATCTTACTAACAGAAACCAAGACCACTCACCATCATCAGAACCCAGCACCCCCACTTCGCCCAGTCCAGGGCACCCCAACACACCGGAAAAGCTAGACACGGATTTAAAAGCATATCTCCTGATGATGATAGAGAACTTCAAGAAGGACTTTAATAACACACTTAAAGAAATGCAGGAGAACACTGTTAAACAGGCAGAAGACAATAAAGAGAAAGCACAAAAATCCCTTAAAGAATTGCAGGAGAACACTGCTAAAGAGTTACAAATCCTTAAAGAAAAACACAATAACATAATCAAACAGGTAGAAGTCCTTACAGAAAAACAGGAAAACACATCCAAACAGATGATGGAAATGAACAAAACCATACTAGACCTAAAAAGGGAAGTAGACACAATAAAGAAAACCCAAAATGAGGCAACACTGGAGATAGAAACCCTAGGAAAGAAATCTGGAACCATAGATATGAGCATCAGCAACAGAATACAAGAGATGGAAGAGAGAATCTCAGGTGCAGAAGATTCCATAGAGAACATCGGCACAACAATCAAGGAAAATGTAAAATGCAAAAAGATCCTAACTCAAAACATCCAAGAAATACAGGACGCAATGATAAGACCAAACCTAAGGATAATAGGAGTGGATGAGAATGAAGATTTTCAACTCAAAGGACCAGCAAACATCTTCAACAAAATTATAGAAGAAAACTTCCCAAATCTAAAGAAAGAGATGCCCATGAACATACAAGAAGCCTACAGAACTCCAAATAGGCTGGACCAGAAAAGAAATACCTCCCGACACATAATAATCAGAGCAACAAATGCTCTAAATAAAGATAGAATACTAAAAGCAGTAAGAGAAAAAGGCCAAGTAACATATAAAGGCAAGCCTATCAGAATTACACCAGATTTTTCACCAGAGACTATGAAAGCCAGAAGATCCTGGACGGATGTTATACAGACACTAAAAGAACACAAATTCCAGCCCAGGCTACTATACCCAGCCAAACTCTCAATTAACATAGATGGAGAAACCAAAGTATTCCACGACAAAACCAAATTCACACATTATCTCTCCACGAATCCAGCCCTTCAAAGGATAATAACAGAAAAAAACCAATACAAGGACAGGAACCACGCCCTAGAAACAACAAGAAGGTAATCCCTCAACAAACCTAAAAGAAGACAGCCACAAGAACAAAATGCCAACTTTAACAATAAAAATAACAGGAAACAACAATTACTTTTCCTTAATATCTCTTAATATCAATGGACTCAACTCCCCAATAAAAAGACATAGACTAACAAACTGGCTACACAAACAAGACCCAACATTTTGCTGCTTACAGGAAACTCATCTCAGAGAAAAGGATAGACACTACCTCAGAATGAAAGGCTGGAAAACAATTTTCCAAGCAAATGGCATGAAGAAACAAGCTGGAGTAGCCATTCTAATATCTGATAAGATTGACTTCCAACCCAAAGTCATTAAAAAAGACAGGGAGGGACACTTCATACTCATCAAAGGTAAAATCCTCCAAGAGGAACTATCAATCCTGAATATCTATGCTCCAAATACAAAGGCAGCCACATTCATTAAAGAAACTTTAGTAAAGCTCAAAGCACACATTGCACCTCATACAATAATAGTGGGAGACTTCAACACACCACTTTCACCAATGGACAGATCATGGAAACAGAAACTAAACAGGGACACAGTGAAACTAAGAGAAATTATGAATCAAATGGATCTGGCAGATATCTACAGAACATTCTATCCTAAAACAAAAGGATATACCTTCTTCTCAGCACCTCATGGTACCTTCTCCAAAATTGACCACATAATTGGTCACAAAGCAGGCCTCAACAGATATAAAAATATTGAAATTGTCCCATGCATCCTATCAGATCACCATGGCCTAAGGCTGATCTTCAATAACAAAATAAATAATAGAAAGCCAACCTTCACGTGGAAACTGAACAACACTCTTCTCAATGATACCTTGGTCAAGGAAGGAATAAAGAAAGAAATTAAGGACTTTTTAGAGTTCAATGAAAATGAAGCCACAACATACCCAAACTTATGGGACACAATGAAAGCATTTCTAAGAGGAAAACTCATAGCTCCGAGTGCCTCCAAAAGGAAACTAGAGAGAGCACACATTAGCAGCTTGACAACACACCTAAAAGCACTAGAACAAAAGGAAGCAAATTCACCCAAGAGGAGTAGACGGCAGGAAATAATCAAACTCAGGGGCGAAATCAACCAAGTGGAAACAAGAAGAACTATTCAAAGAATCAACCAATCGAGGAGCTGGTTCTTTGAGAAAATCAACAAGATAGATAAACCCTTAGCCAGACTCACTAGAGGGCACAGGGAAAGCATCCTAATTAACAAAATCAGAAATGAAAAAGGAGACATAACAACAGATCCTGAAGACATCCAAAACACCATCAGATCCTTCTACCAAAGGCTATACTCAACAAAACTGGAGAACCTGGATGAAATGGAGAAGTTCCTAGACAGATACCAGGTACCAAAGTTGAATCAAGATCAGGTTAATGATCTAAACAGCCCTATATCCCCCAAAGAAATAGAAGCAGTCATTAATAGTCTCCCAACTAAAAAAAGCCCAGGACCAGATGGGTTTAGTGCAGAGTTCTATCAGACCTTCAAAGAAGATCTAATCCCAGTTCTTCACAAACTATTCCACAAAATAGAAACAGAAGGTACTCTACCCAACTCATTCTATGAAGCCACAATTACTCTGATACCTAAACCAGAAAAAGACCCAACAAAGATAGAAAACTTCAGACCAATATCCCTTAAGAATATTGATGCAAAAATCCTCAATAAAGTTCTTGCTAACCGAATCCAAGAACACATCAAAACAATCATCCATCCTGACCAAGTAGGTTTCATCCCAGGGATGCAGGGATGGTTCAATATACGGAAATCCATCAACGTAATCCAGTATATAAACAAACTCAAAGACAAAAACCACATGGTCATCTCGTTAGATGCGGAAAAAGCATTTGACAAGATCCAACACCCATTCATGATAAAAGTCTTGGAAAGATCAGGAATTCAAGGCCCATACCTAAACATGATAAAAGCAATCTACAGCAAACCAGTAGCCAACATCAAAGTAAATGGTGAGAAGCTTGAAGCAATCCCTCTAAAATCAGGGACTAGACAAGGCTGTCCACTTTCTCCATACCTATTCAACATTGTACTTGAAGTCCTAGCCAGAGCAATTCGACAACAAAAGGAGATCAAAGGGATACAAATTGGAAAAGATGAAGTCAAAATATCACTTTTTGCAGATGATATGATAGTATATATAAGTGACCCTAAAAATTCGACCAGAGAACTCCTAAGCCTGATAAACAGCTTCGGTGAAGTAGCTGGATATAAAATTAACTCAAACAAATCAATGGCCTTTCTCTACACAAAGAATAAACAGGCTGAGAAAGAAATTAAGGAAACAACACCCTTCTCAATAGTCACAAATAATATAAAATATCTTGGCGTGACTCTAACTAAGGAAGTGAAAGATCTGTATAATAAAAACTTCAAGTCTCTGAAGAAAGAAATTATAGAAGATCTCAGAAGATGGAAAGATCTCCCATGCTCATGGATTGGCAGGATCAACATTGTAAAAATGGCTATCTTGCCAAAAGCAATCTACAGATTCAATGCAATCCCCATCAAAATTCCAAATCAATTCTTCAACGAATTAGAAAGTGCAATCTGCAAATTCATCTGGAATAACAAAAAACCTAGGATAGCAAAAACTCTTCTCAAGGATAAAAGAACCTCTGGTGGAATCACCATGCCGGACCTAAAGCTCTACTACAGAGCAATTGTGATAAAAACTGCATGGTACTGGTATAGTGACAGACAAATAGACCAATGGAATAGAATTGAAGACCCAGAAATGAACCCACACACCTATGGTCACTTGATCTTCGACAAGGGAGCTAAAAACATCCAGTGGAAGAAAGACAGCATTTTCAACAAATGGTGCTGGCACAACTGGTTGTTAACATGTAGAAGAATGCGAATCGATCCATTCCTATCTCCTTGTACTAAGGTCAAGTCTAAGTGGATCAAGGAACTTCACATAAAACCAGAGACAATGAAACTTATAGAGGAGAAAGTGGGGAAAAGCCTTGAAGATATGGGCACAGGGGAAAAATTCCTGAATAGAACAGTAATGGCTTGTGCTGTAAGATCGAGAATTGACAAGTGGGACCTCATGAAACTACAAAGCTTCTGCAAGGCTAAAGACACCATCAATAAGACAAAAAAACCACCAACAGATTGGGAAAGGATCTTCACCTATCCTAAATCAGATAAGGGACTAATATCAAATATATATAAAGAACTCAAGAAGGTGGACTCCAGAAAGTCAAATAACCCCATGAAAAAATGGGGCTCAGAACTGAACAAAGAATTCTCACCTGAGGAATACCGAATGGCAGAGAAGCACCTGAAAAAATGTTCAACATCCTTAATCATCAGGGAAATGCAAATCAAAACAACCCTGAGATTCCACCTCACACCAGTCAGAATGGCTAAGATCAAAAATTCAGGTGACAGCAGATGCTGGCGAGGATGTGGAGAAAGAGGAACACTCCTCCATTGTTGGTGGGATTGCAAGCTTGTACAACCACTCTGGAAATCAGTCTGGCGGTTCCTCAGAAAATTGGACATAGTACTACCGGAGGATCCAGCAATACCTCTCCTGGGCATATATCCAGAAGATGTCCCAACCGGTAAAAAGGACACATGCTCCACTATGTTCATAGCAGCCCTATTTATAATAGCCAGAAGCTGGAAAGAACCCAGATGTCCCTCAACAGAGGAATGGATACAGAAATTATGGTACATTTACACAATGGAGTACTACTCAGCTATTAAAAAGAATGGATTTATGAAATTCCTAGGCAAATGGATGGATCTGGAGGGCATCATCCTGAGTGAGGTAACATATTCACAAAGGAACTCACACAATATGTACTCACTGATAAGTGGATATTAGCCCCAAAACTTAGGATTCCCAAGATATAAGATACAATTTGTTAAACGCATGAAACTCAAGAAGATCGAAGACCAAAGTGTGGACACTGTGCCCCTTCTTGGACCTGGGATCAAAACACCCATGGAAAGAGTTACAGAGATAAAGTTTGGAGCTGTGAAGAAAGGATGGACCATCTAGAGACTGCCATATCCAGGGATCCATCCCATAATCAGCTTCCAAATGCTGACACCATTGCATACACTAGCAAGATTTTGCTGAAAAGACCCAGATATAGCTGTCTCTTGTGAGACAATTCCGGGGCCTAGCAAACACAGAAGAGGATGCTCACAGTCAGCTATTGGAGGGATCACAGGGCCCCCAATGGAGGAGCTAGAGAAATTACCCAAGGAGCTAAAGGGAACTGCAACCCCATAGGTGGAACATTATTATGAACTAACCAGTACCCCAGAGCTCTTGACTCTAGCTGCATTTGTATCAAAAGTAGCCTAGTCGGCCATCACTGGAAAGAGAGGCCCATTGGACTTGCCAACTTTATATGCCCCAGTACAGGGTGATGCCAGGGCCAAAAAGTGGGAGTGGGTGGGTAGGGGACTGGGGGGGGTGTATTGGGGACTTTTTGGATAGCATTGGAAATGTAATTGAGGAAAATACCTAATAAAATAAATTTAAAAAAAAAAAAAAAAAGAAGTCTGAGTCCTCAATGAGATTCCCTTGAAAAAAACCTCAAATTTTGCTAGCAAGTGGTTATCAAGTAGAGAGAGTTTAGGGTAAGAAATGAGACCGTGGGTTGACTTCTTTCAGCTCTGGGTTCCTGTCTGATAAAGACCCTTTGAAGCTTTATACATAATGCATCAAACTCTGTGAATTCACACGAGTGATTTAGATGGGCTTGTTTCCTTGACGTCTTCCATCCTCTCTAGTTCTAACATGCTTTCCTCTTCTTCCAAAGGATTCCCAAGGATAGGGATTTGATGGAGGCCTCCCATTTAGATCTGAATAGTCCAAGGACTGATTGATTCTTTGTAAATTGTCTGCCTGTGGGTCTCTGAATTTATTTCCATCTGCTACAGGATGAAGCTTCTTGCATGACAACTGAAGAAAGCACTTAAGCATGAGTATATCTATGAGTATATTAGAAGTCATTTTATCACTACAACTTTATTTCATTTCATTTTGGTTTTGGTTTTACCATAGGACTGAGAGATCTCTTGTCTTAGGTTCTTGGTTACCAAAGTGGTGTTGGGTATGGTTTTCATCTTGAGGAGTAGACCTTAAGACAAATCAATTATTGGTTGATTACTCCCACAAGCTTTGTGCCACCATTGCCCTAGCATATCTTGCACACCATAGTTGATCAATGGTTTTATTACTGAGTTGGTAATGTGCAGAGTGCCTTCCTGAACCAAAGAACCTAGCACATAGGGGTAAAGACTCTATGAAAGCACCAATTCCACTGTCCACGACCACTAAGTTGTGTAGATGTTATCTGCAGAAATCAGGCCTCCCCATCAGTTTATAGAAAACAACCAATAGCCCAGAAAACAGCCTGGGTTGTTTGGGGGGTTTCCATGGGACCCTTTTGGCCAACGAGTCAATTGATATAGCATAATCCCAGTACTGACAGCTTCATTTGGTTACAAAAAAAATGTACAGTTCATTCTCCCCATTATTTGGCAATTTCATTTAGATAGCCCTCATATATTTTAGGAAGCTTCTACTGTATCAGATTTCAATACTCCTCCTCAAATGGCCCTTAATTTTAGTTATCATTCCCTTATCCTTATCTATCCTCTTCATTGGTCCTTTTATTCCAGTATACCCATCTATCTATAACTGTCCATTTTATTTTCCTTTTCTATCTGCTTCACCATTCCAGTTCCCTTACTCCATACCTCCTCTCTGTGGTTCTATAAACCAATCATACTTTGTTATGCTTGCAGAACATTTCTGCAAAGCTCTACCCAGTAATTGCCTTAAACAGATGCAAAGACCTACAAGGAAACATTAGGCAGAGCTCAAGAGTCTTATGAAAGAGTTCGGGGAAGGACTGAGGGCCCCAGAGGGGACAACGACTTCACAGGAAGACCAACAATCAACTACTCTGGATCCTTGGGAGCTCTAGAGACTGAACCACCAATGAATGAGCATACATTGGATGGACCTAGACAAATACACCACCCACACCCTGAGCATGAACAAATGTGCAGCAGATGTGCAGATTTGTGTTCATATTGGGTCCCCCAACAACTGAAGTAGGGCCTGTCCTTGATTCTGTTACCTGATGTGGACCTGTGGACCTGTAGATCCTGTTCTCCTAACTGAACTGCCTTGTCTGGAATCAGGGAGAGGATATGCCAGATATTGTAGTGACTTGAGATGCCTCCCCCTTCTCAGGAGAGAAGGGGAGTAGAAAATGGAGTAGGGGCTGTGCAATGTGGGGCTGGAAGGAGAGGGGTGTCTGAGATCAGAAATGTAAAGTATATAAATTAATTAATGGAGAAAAATACCCCTCCCACATGTGTGTTGAGTATTGCATATTTGTACAGTTTCTGAGAACATGATAAACTCTTATTGGGTGTTTTATAAATACATTTAATAAAAGTATTGAAAAATAAGAGATATTAAATTGCTAATCAAGTAGATGAAAATATGGGAATTTGTTGAATATTCGGTTTGAAGGAGTCAACAAATAATTTGCATAGGGAAAACTCATAACTTAAACTCTTCCATTGTAGACAGGACAAATAACATAAGGAATACAAAAATCATAATCACTGGAAAGTTTTTATTTTTCTTTCTAAGAAAATATGAAATCAATATACACTGTTAATACAATTGAAATCCAGGAGAAGATAAATGATGCACCATCAGCTGTACCCATTCCTATCTGTGCTGCTTAGCAGAACTTCCTAGGGAAAAAATTATTCACTGGGCTTCTTTAAAGTTTCTGTTAGTTGCTGTTTCAATCCTCTATTTCATCTTGAAGATAAGTCCAAACCAATTGCTCTGCAGAAGTATTATTAACTTCTTTAATCACACTAATACTTTATCTCAGGCTAATGTGAAAATACCCTAAGTTTTCAGTCATGGGGATAAAAGAACAGAGGTTTATCAGAGTACTTTCAAGGAAAATCAGATGTTAATTTACTTTAAATCCTTAAATCTTAAATGTATTCTTAGCTAAAGGTTATTACAGAGTGTGCCTTTTCTCAAATCCATTTAAATGATTGCATTGTTCAAACAGGACGTTGGGACTAAATTAGCTTTTTAAAATGTTTAAGAATAAAAAAAAATATGTACATCACTAATCACTCATCTCAGAGTCAATCATTGCCAAATTTATAGCAATCAGAATGTCTGATGAACAAATTGAAAAAATTATAATTATGAAGAAAGATGAATAAGCAATTATTATAGAATGGATTACAAAGAGCAATTAGGAAATAGAGTATGCATCTTGTTAGGTATATAAATGAGCCTTTGTGATATCATTGTTTAGCCATTGCCTTCTGAGCAAGACCAAATTAGTAAATGTCCATCTCCTCATCCTACTGAAGTCTACAAAAGATAGTTAACAAACTGATTTACAATAATGTTCTGTCTTCCCATTATACTCACTTGCTCTGCTTTAATATCTGTGCCCCTCGATTTTCCTCTCAGTACTCTATGAAGGTGATGACAGTTATTTATCCTTTGAGCCAAGTGTCAGTTTAGCAATTATCATAGCTAACCAATGTGTCCTTATTTTTCTATTCAGAAATTGAATTTATAGACAAGTTTTAATTCCACACAAGATTTGCTCTCTCTCCAAAATGTTCCTCCGTTTTATTCCTATGTGATCATACAGTCTAGCCAAAGGTTCATAGGCACAGATGATGTTTGAAATACCTTATTTTTTCAACCAAACTTATATTTCTCCTTGTAGATCAAGAATCTTCAAGCAACTATATTTCCAACTGGAAATAGAAATGTTCTGGGCCTTTACCATGTACTTGCCATCATGGAACACACAGTAGCCATGCTTTATCTCCCCACATTGGATCAGCTACACAGGACTGTTCAACTTAGGCACAGCCTTATAAGAAGCCAATGATAGTGTAGGAAATCCTTTATACATTTGCTGTGCCCAAATAACATCTACCGGATTCTCTCTTCCATTTCTATTTGCAGACAGTTTTTTTCTTTTAAGTTATTGTGTGATTATTTCAGATTACCTGGTTAATTCAGGATATTCTATTTATAAATGCAAAACCTATATCGAAGAAGCCAAGTACCTTTTCCACATAACATTATATTCTCACAAGTTTTATAGATTAGATCATTGACATAAAGTATGGACACTATCAACCTACTAAAAGTATGTTTAAAATATATCGCAAATATGTTCATTTTCATTTATATGTATTTCCTTTATACATTTGTATGGTTTCCGAGGACTTTAGATAATTTCTCCTGTCATACACTTCTCCAGTCTCCTATGAAGGAGCATCCAGAAAGCTCTCTGAAAACACTGGCTACTGACCCAGCTTTTTATTGTGGTTGAAATCCCTCATGGGGTCAGTAGGTATTTACTTCTCCACCTTTAAACCTCACTCATCCCCCACCTCATCAAAGTGGTATCACAATGGCAATTGTGTGACTTTTCCTGAAGAGATATACAAAAAGGTCTCTTCATTCCAGATGCGGTACTGATGATTCCATTCAAATGATTCCATTTAAACATGAAATGTAAGCTTACTGGTTAACTTAGAGAAGCATATCTAACTCAAGCAACCGCATCATTGAAAAGCCCATAACATCATGGGTGCTGACTCATGAAAGCTATGCATCACTGGAGTTTTCACCAGGACATGGGGTTCACATCTATCACAATGTCTCATCTTCCCCTCCGAATTGCTTACCACTTTTATAACTAGCCTCGGGTGTGAGTTTCAAAGTCCTGTAAATTCTGGGAATTTCCTGAGCCTTAAAAGACTAAATGAGGAACACTCCTCCATTGTTGGTGGGATTGCAAGCTTGTACAACCACTCTGGAAATCAGTCTGGCCGTTCCTCAGAAAATTGGACATAGTACTACCAGAGGATCCCGCAATACCTCTCCTGGGCATATATCCAGAAGATGTCCCAACCGTTAAGAAGGACACATTCTCCACTATGTTCATAGCAGCCTTATTTATAATATCCAGAAGCTGGAAAGAACCCAGATGCCCCTCAACAGAGGAATGGATACAGAAAATGTGGTACATTTACACAATGGAGTACTACTCAGCTATTAAAAAAAATGAATTTATGAAATTCCTAGGCAAATGGATGGACCTGGAGCGCATCATCCTGAGTGAGGTAACCCAATCACAAAGGAACTCGCACAATATGTATTCACTGATAAGTAGATATTAGCCCAGAAACTTAGGATACCCAAGATATAAGATACAATTTGCTAAACGCATGAAATTCGAGAAGAACGAAGACCAAAGTGTGGACACTTTGCCCCTTCTTAGAAATGGGAACAAAACACCCATGGAAGGAGTTACAGAGACAAAATTTGGAGCTGTGACGAAAGGATGGACCATCTAGTGATTGCCATATGCAGGGATCCATCCCATAATCAGCTTCCAAACACTGACACCATTGCATACACTAGCAAGATTTTGCTGAAAGGACCCAGATATAGCTGTCTCTTGTGAGACTATGCCCGGGCCTAGCAAACACAGAAGTGGATAATCACAGTCAGCTATTGGATGGATCACACGGCCCCCAATGGAGGAGCTAGATAAATTACCCAAGGAGCTAAAGGGAACTGCAACCCTATAGGTGGAACAACAATATGAACTAACCAGTACCCCGGAGCTCTTGTCTCTAGCTGCATATGTATCAAAAGATGGCCTAGTCGGCCATCACTGCAAAGAGAGGCCCATTGGACTTGCAAACTTTATATGCCCCAGTACAGGGGAACCCCAGGGCCAAAAAGGGGGAGTGGGTGGGTAGGGGATTGGGGGGGTGGGTATGAGGGACTTTTGAGATAGCATTGAAAATGTAAATGAGGAAAATACCTAATAAAAAAATAAATTAAAAAAAAAAAAGACTTGTTGACTCTTTAGTATTTGGAGTCTTCCTATTTCCTCCTGGAAGAAGTGTGTTAATTCAGAGGAAATGTCTTAAACAAGGAAGGAAATACTAAAACAAGAAATGTTACAATGTAAGAATCAGTATAAAAATGATCCTTTCATTTGTAGGAAATATTTTTTTCAAAAGGTTAATGCTAGATAGTGTATAAATACAGAACGCCATCCCTTTTAACTCCCAGTAATCAGAAGTCAGTCCCTAGGAGCTCTACTTCCTTACTCTAGAATATTGTTGCTTAACCATGTTGTGTTTATCTCATCCAAGTCTAATGGGATTTGGGGCTAAGAAAAAGTGAGACCACAATCATGTTTAGACTCTTGCTACTAGAACTGGCTACTTAGGTCTGACGGGTCTGATCCACAGCTGTGGCTATTGCATCTCCATCAGCCACACATCAGTGCTGATGAATGGTTCCAATCTACATGCAGAGTATCCACCTTTGCTATGCTTTCTTTCAGGATCAACATGCATTCGGAATTCTCTCCAGGAGGAGTATGTACCCAACTCAGAACAAGCTCTAATCATTCTATTCAACACTACCACTCTCTTCTCCCTCTAGGAACTTCAGAAAAATACTTATCATTCCAAATTAATATGAAATAACCTAGAAAGAAAGTTTTGTCTGCTTTCCTTAAAAAAATCTCATATTTGAAAGGAAAATTGCTCCCCAACACCCTCCTCCAAGGAAACAAATGTCATATTTGATGATTTAGCACCTTCTAAACCTTAGTCAATACCACTGAGATCTGTTATAGACTTCCTTACCTTACAAAGATTATCATATTCTCTCATGGGACTCAGTGAAATCAGTAAAGCATTGTGCCCATTCAAAAGTCCCTTCTATATTAGTATTCTTCTTTTTATGGACACAGTTTTATCACAGTTAATTGGACTTTCAACACTCTCTCCATCATGCCACGGTTTTGTTTTATTATTATTATTATTATTATTATTATTATTATTATTATTATTATTATTAATGGCTATCCTTCTATTGTCTTTCAGTTCCTGATATTCTTCAATTTTTTTGTTTTTTGGTTTTTTGAGACAGGGTTTCTCTGTGTAGCCCTGGCTGTCCTGGAACTTGCTTTGTAGACCAAACTGGCCTTGAACTCAGAAATCCGCCTGCCTCTGCCTCCTGAGTGCTGGGACTAAAGGCGTGTGCAACCACGCCCAGCTGTTCCTGATATACTTGGGACTATCTCAGTCAATGATAATAAGTTCATTCCCTAAAAACTCATGGGACCCACTCCTTTAGGAAATGATTTCCCTCATTCTGTTTCAGATTATACAAGCTTTGTCTCAAGAAGCAGTGAGTGATTATATTACATAATTCCTATGCTTGAACAGCTGGACCTATGCCCCATAGCCTCCTGAGCTAGATTACAGAAGACTCCTTATAGAATTCCCTCCCCCAGCCCTCAATTCAAGAAGTTGAAAGGCAGAAGATTATATTATTATTATATTTCCCTGAGCTGTATTGTGTTTAAGTGCTCAATATGCATACTGAATCATGGACTATTTTCATCTCTGTATGAAACATGAAACCTTCATTGTTATGCTATTCATAGTTGCAAGGAAGTCAAGGAAATAGACACACCGTAACTATCTGTCATCTGATGAATGAACAATGAAAATGTAGTACATATACACAATGAAATTCTATTAGGCTATAAAGAAAAGTAAAATCATGAAATTTGCAGGTAAATTAATAGACCTGGAAATCATTCTACTGAGTGATGTAGCCCCAGCCCAGAAAGATAAATGTCATGTGTTCTTTCCTATTTTTAGTTCTTATGTCTGAATCTCTAGATATAAGTATATAATTTGGGGTGCTACAATCTGTGTAAGGGAGGATCCAGAGACCTGACTGGGATGGTGAGAAAATGAAGAAAAATAGACACATAAACAAAGATATAGTAAATCTAGAGTCAAGTAGACCACTCTGATGAAGTAGTACAAACTATGCAACAATGCCATCATACTTATACATAGACTAGTGGAAGAGAAATTACCTCATCTAGGTAAGAAGTCACTATGTTTGAGCAGTCTCTGGGTGTAAATACCTCCGGGAATGGGGTGGGGGGAAGCTGCAGTTGTGAGTTTTTGCACACATTGATTAAAAATGATGAGCACTTGTACATGCACAGACTGCCAACATTGTTACTCAGTGTAAAGAAAGGCTTTGCTATCCCTCTGAGCCTTATCCTAGAGGCAGGGTGAGCCTTTTCCATTTCTATGAATTTGAGACATTAGATTCTTGACATTGCTGTACTAATGTAAAAAATAATATACACATTGATCAGGACTTCATCTCTTCTTTACACGTGTGCTCACTGCTTCCTCAGCTCCCCATGGAGTAAGCACAGAAACCATCTAAGTAAAAAAGGACCATGGGAATTAGAAGATGAAGCTCTGGAGAGAATAGCAGGGGTACAGGTCCTACAAAGTAGGACATTGGAAAAAAGCACAAGGCTTAGATGGGAATGGAAGAGGAAAGCTATAAAGAAAAGGAGGGACAAAGGAAAACTAACACAAAGTCTGTTTGAAAAAAGCACAGGGAATCATTCTATTTTATGATTACCTAACACACACACACACACACACACACACACACACACAATTACAATAATCTTGTGAGACCTGGAGTGATATGGTTCTGAAAACCAATAGTTGACCTAACAAGTCACTGGATTAGACATGAGAAACCTCCAAATATCTTCACCTGAGTGGTGTCTTCAGCCATTTCTACTTAGCTTTCTCATTCTTCATCGTCTACTTCATTCCATGGGTTCCAGGTTATGTTCAATGTAAGAATGTAAAGGCAAATAAGAGTAACTATTTGCAGAAGACGTCTATATCTTAAACATTTTAAATAACCAAACATAGAGTTTTTTCCTAAATGTACACATGAATTAAAATACACAGACAGAACAAGATCAAATTTATAATCATTATAACAAGCTTATTGATGCTGAGAGAAAAAGATATTCTGAAAGATTAAGAAGCAAGAGAAAAACTAACAACCCTAAATAACACTTACCCGACTTTGACAAACTATTGGAGGACTTGGCATCAAATCAACAAAACATTTGGCCTTATAATGCTAAAGAAAGTGGTTTTAACAACTGTTTTATACTGAAGTAATTTTCACTTACAAAAGTGTTACAAAAATAGCACACAGAGTCCCAAAAGCCTTTCATCTATTTTTCATGCTAATTTTATATTATGGATATTTGCCAATACAGAAATTAAAATGAATAACATTATTTATTATACTCTAAATTATATTTGAATTACATAAGCTTTCAACTTGTGTCCTTTTTCTGTTCCAAGTTACAATCCAAAATACCACGATGTATTTGGAAGATATCAGATTCTAATCTCTTCTTTGTTCTCTGGAAATCTAAATATAATAGATGACTTATTTCTACAATTTGAAAGGTAAAATTTACAACAATTTGTAAATATTGATAGAATTTCTGTTTGATGACATAGTCAGCTATGGATTTTGTCTGAATTAATCTAGATCTTTAACTATTGATCCCCTCGACTCTACTGAAAAAGACAAATGAAATAATATCTTTTGTACAAAAATAAGTGGAACTGAAACATATTCTCTTTAGTAAAGGAATCACAACCTAGAAGGACAAATATGATATGATTTACTTTACATGATGAATTTATACTTATAAAAACCCAAATCAGTATGCCTGGCTCTCTCAGTTTCATGACCACTAGGCCTCTCTCTCCTTCTTCCCCAGTCCACCAACTCCCTGGAACCTCACGCCAAGAATGGACTACAGGCCCCTCAGGTGGCAACTAGCCCACATGTCTAGGTTCCCATAAAATACTCCAAACACCATCACCTTCACCTCCATCTACCATACCCAAACCTGTCTCCAGACATCCAGCCTTTAAAGCTAACCCAAAAGACAGAAGTACCTTCTCTAGCTCCACCACAAGGACCCCTCTTAACTGCTCAATCCAGCATCCTTACTTAGAGCAATTCTCTCTCCAGGTAATTATGTACCAATTAAGAATACTACTTCATTTGTAGCTACCTCTCTGTGTTTCCCAAACTATGAGCAGTCATTCCTCCTGGAAACTCTAAGCTGTTGGAATCATACACAACCAATAATCCAGTCCAGATGCCCAGGCTCCATTGGATACATACACACACACACACACACACACACACACACACACACACACACACACACACCAGGAAAAATCAAGACTATGTCTCTCCTAAAGATCAACCATTGTGTAGTGATTATTTCTGAAAAGGAAAAGTTAGACAAACTGAAGACATAGAATTCCAAAGAAAAATTATAAGCATGTTCAAAGATTTTTAAAAATTCAAAGATAAGACAAAAAACTGAATGAACTAGAAATAAACTTAAGATTGATGTCTAAGAAAACACATAAAATGGTTAAATAAAATGATTATGGAAATCGGAAATATGAAAATTGAATTCAGTAGAAAAATACTAAAATGTCCCTGAAACTGTTGCCTGTCTATGGAATCTATGCCTTAACTGGGCTGCCCTGTCTGGCCTCAGTGGGGGAGGATGCACCAAACCCTGCATAGACTTAATATACCAGGGTGGTGGATACCCAGGAGTCACCTTCATCCTCTCAGAGGAGAAGGAGAGGGGTATGGGAGAGGGATGCTTTAAGAGGGAACTAGGAGGGAGTGTATCAATTCAGATGCAAGATGAATAAATAAATTAATTACTGGAAAAAGAAAAAAAAATACTAAAATACTAACTGAAATACCAAAATATAAAATAGAAATACTAAATAAAAATTCAAACTAAAATGAAACTAGAAATTACAGTTTCAAGTTTAATAACAATAATAATAATAACTCAGTGGAAAGCCTGATGGCTCATATAGAAGACATACAGAAGACTGAAGACAAGACAGAGGTAGTGGATCATACATTTAAAGAAAATAACAAGATAAGTTTATATCAACAGAAAATTCAAGAATTCTGGGACAACACGAAAAGACAAAAATCAACAAATTATGGTTGTAAAGGAAGAATAATTTCAGGACAAAGATATGGAACATATCTTCAATGAAATCATAGAACAAAGTTTCCCAAACTTGCCCATTCATTTTCAAGAGTGTGTGTGAGGATTTTGCTAAGGAGATACATTTTAAACACATCAACTTATTGAAAGTGGGGAACTGATAGTAGACCAAAGCAACTGATTCAGTGAAGTCCAGCTTGGTGAACCAATAAGGTTTACCTGGGCTAAAACCAAAGTATTGATGGGAGGTTACTTACAGCAGCAGCGATGAATTAAATGCAGTTGCATTATGGAAAAAAATCTCAACATGGAAAACTCAGTAAAGCAGCTTCCCTGACTTGCAGGAATATGCCAAGTCTGAGCATCCACTCAGGGCAGCTCACCTGATGACTCCTCCACAATCATTATTTACTGCTTCTATAAGCCCGAGAAGAGGTCCTCATCACAAGTTTTAGCTTTCTCATATGTGTAAAATTCCTTTACTTCTTGGTTCTCATGTGTCTCTCCTATCCTTCCTGGATGGAATGTTTCAATTTGGAAGAAACGGTTATACAACGGAAACACAGAGTATCAAATAGATCGAACCTGAAAAGAAACTCCATACACCATATTATAGGTAAAACACTAAATATACTGAACAGAAAAGCATACTGAAAACTGCAAGAAGATACAAGTCATAGATATCATGACAGATGATTTCTCAGTGAAACTTTAAAAGCCAGATAGCTTGATAAAAGGTGATTTTAGTTCTTAAAAAACATTCTAAGATGCCCTCTTAGAATTCTTTACTTGATAAAAACTATCCTTTCTAAATAAAGAATAAAGAAAACATATCCAATGTAAAGCAGGATATAAGTTTATTACTGTTATACACTGATACTAAATCAATCCTGCAGAGAACACTGGAAAGAATACTTTGGATTGAAGAGAGGAAAAAGCACAGTGAAGAGACTGCACAGAAGAAAGACCTTAGGATAAGAGTGCTGTGCAGCATAGGAATAATAAAGTAAGAACCATAAAATCAAGAAATTAACTACAATTGGTACACACATTTCAGTAAGAATGCTAATTAATACCCTCAATTTCCCAATTTAAGACATAGATTACCTTAAAATATCATCTATAATTTTTGTTCTCTGTGATAAACACACCTCACTTTCAAAGACAGATATTACTAAAGACTGAAATTATGGGAAAATATTCTTAGCAAATCAAACCAGAAAACAAATATGCATCACTATTCTCATATCTAATGAAAACATACCACACAAAATCATAAGGAATAAAGAAAATCACTTCATTCCCACTGAGGGAGTTATCCACCAAGAAGATGAGGGCATTACAATTATAAACAGATATACTTATTAACACTATAAAACATTAAACTACAAATTAAACTCAACCAAATAATAGTAGGTGATATCAGAACCCTACTTTTACCAATGGACAGGTAATCCAGACCAAAAACATAAATAAATAAAAAATAAATAATTAAGAAAATAGAGTATTATCAGACCTCAGTGATGATATACACCAAATGAGCTTGACACATACTCAGAAAAAAATATCCCTCCCTTATAATACATTCTTTCAGATAACTCATGTACATATTTCTAATATAGATGATGAACTGGGACACAAAGCAAGGTCATAAATTATGAAAACAAATATCTCTATGTATTCCATTTAACCACAATGGAATAAAGTTTGAAACCTATTTCAAAGTAACTCCAGAAAACTCACAAACCATCAGAAGTTAAACAACACACTATTGAATGAGCCATTAAGGAAGTCATGAAGAAATTTTTGAAAGGTTTTAAAATTAAATGAATATGAGAATAAAAACATAATGAAATCCCTAGAATACAATAAAAGCAGCTTTAAGAAAGAACTAGTTTTAAGTGTTGATATAAAAATGTGAGAAAAAGTATATAAGTATCCTCAAGAGCTTTTAAAAAACAAGAACTAACAAACAAAAAATATAAAAATAATCAATTAAATGTAGTCACCTTTTAAATTTTGCCTGTTTTTTCTCTTTTAAAGTAATGTCTTTTGCTTTTGTGATTGTAATCTAATTACAATATTCTCCTTCCCTCTCCTCTCTTCAATCACTCTCAGATAATCTGACTTTGGCTCTTTCAAATGTATGGCTTCTCTAAAACAAAACAAGATTGAAAAATCCTTATCTGAACTAACTAGAAGAATGACCAAGAAGACTCAAATAATAAAATTAGAGACAGAAAAACAGATACCAATGAAATTCAGAAAACCATAATGACACATATTAAAACCTATGTTTCACAAAAGTGAAGAGTCTAAAATACATCTGTCCCACCTAAGTTAAGCTGAGATTGGATCAATACTATAAACAGACCTATAACAGTCAGGAGGATTGATGAAGTAATTATTTTAATAACTCCCTACCAAAAGTAGCCCATATCTAGATATATTCACAATTATATCAGACATTTAAGGCAGAATAAAAGCTAATACTTCTCAAACTATTCCTCAAAAATTAAAATACAAAAAATGCTCACAAATTTCTTCTATGAAGCTAGTATTACTCTAATTCCAAAAAAAAAACACATAAAGATAGGAGAGAGAGAGAGGGGGGGAGAGAGAGAGAGAGAGAGAGAGAGAGAGAGAGAGAGAGAGAGAGAGAGAGAATGAATGAATGAATGAATGAATAATGTGTTTTTCATCCAAATACTTGCAAACCAAATACTGGCACACACGAAAAAGTTATTCACAATGATCAAACTGGCTTTGTCTCAGAAATATAATAATGGCTCAACGTACACCAAATAGTAAGTGCACTAATCATATAAACAGATTTACAGACAAAATCACATGTTCTTCTCAATAGATCCATAACGAGACTTCTACGAAATCCCAACAATCTCTCCCTGATAAAAAAATCTCAGAGAGAATAGAATGGGAGGAAATATAACTTAAAATATTAAACACTATATCTACCAAACCCACAAACAACATTATTCTAAATGAAAATAAACCAAAACAATCCTATTAAGATGAGAAGTGAGATAAAGCTGTTCTGTCTGTACTTGAAATCTCAAAGCCATAAAACAAGAGAAGAAAATAAAAGTGATTTAAACATGAAAGGAAGAAATCAAAAATTCCCTCTTCATAGATGGTATGACACAATTAATAAAAGAGCCTAAAATCTCTACAAGAAAATTTCTAGAAATAATATTTACAGACAAATGACTTGACACACAATAGTCAGGATCCTTTCTCAATGTCAAGGACACTGAGAATGAAATCAGGAAACAGTATCATTAAGAATAGACTAAAATAAAATTCTCTAGAGTAAACCCATCCAAGTAGATAACACACACACACATATGTATATATATGTAAATATATATATACACACACACATATATATAATCACTCTAATTGTTTACATCTCAAATAATATTCCACTTCCCGTTTACCCCTCCATAAATCCCCCATCCCACATCTGCCCTCTCTTTTCCCCTTGCCTCTATGAGGGTGCTCCTCCACCCACCCAATAACGTCTAAAAGAAAAACTTTTAAACTCTGAAGAAGTAAATCAAGGAAGGCACTACAAGATAAAAGGCTTCCCTTGCTCATGGATTGGTAGAATTAATATTGTGAAAATGACCATCCAAAAGCAATTTGAGACTCAATGAAATTCCAATCTAAATCTCTATTTCATTCTTTACAGAAAATGTCCACATACTGGGCAAGACAACCACTATAATCACAAACTCACAGCAGCTATAGATGCCTTCACTGTCGCTGAGTAAGAATAGGCTCACCAACCATCAAGCACGATGAATGCAGCAAGGACTCAGGGAGCCTGGCCTCTCACTGCTGGACTACTTGTTATCTATATAGTCAGGAAAATGAGGGTCATTCACTTCTATTCTGTATCCACTGATAATCTAAGTTCCAATAAATAATGCCAACCCAGTGACCAAACACATAGACCTCGTTAAACTAAATAGATGACAAGGGAAACCCAAAAGTCATGAATCTGAGAAAGAAACTTGTGAAATTTAGAGAGGTTTGATAAGGGTGGAATATAAGTGTGAGTGGAGGGGAAAGATCAATAAGAATTCAGTATTTATGTGTATGTGTATGACATTTTCAAATAATAAAATAATCAATAAAGTATATATGAAAGTAGTAGAAGAAACATGGTAAAAGACAAGTGATGACAATGGAAGGTCAACAGATTTGAAGCATGTCATACATGAACAGACTTAAAGGTACTGAATGTAATCTAATGATATATCTTTTGAGTGCAGTATCATGGTATTTCTGTGTTTAATCAGCTCCTGTGGTAGTGAATCAAGCATGGATGTGACAAGGTCAATGACTGCATCCTTAGAGCTAGAAATACAGTCTGTCTGGGTCTGTTGTAGATCAACATCTCAGACCAGGTGATTGTGGTATTTCAAGTTAGAACATGTATATTTGGCACATGGTCTTAAGTAAAAAGTCTTCCTAAGTTTAGTTTGCAATTCAGTATAACTATGATTTATAATGGTAGCTATTTCTCAGATTATTATGAAAATTAAATGGTAATGCATGTAAAAGAGCTAGCTAATTGACACACAGTGAAAACTAAACTGTTTCATTATTCTATTTTAAGCCCCAATTCAAATGTCACTTCCTTTTTCTCCCAGATTGTTTTGTGTTTTTCATTATTTAAAAATTATATAAAAAATGTCATGGGGGAAGTGTCACATAATTTTAAGTACAAAAAATTATAAAACAGTAGTTATGATAGTGTGAAGTTAACAAAGAAATACTTTTGTAATATCCAGATTTTCCAAATATTCCATAACAAAAAATTTATATGTAGAATAAAAATAACAACACTATATTGTCGTAGCCATTCATACTATGGTCATTTAGCAGAGTAATGTGTACACACAGTCTCTTTGCCCATCAATTTTCTTACTGATCATTTCCAAATTACTTGCATATTCTTATTATATAATTTCATGTTTTTAACTAATACATACATTTAATTCTTGCTGTTTTCAATTTCACCCCACTTTTATCTATGTATTTTAGAGACCATTATTTCTTTCTTATGCTAACATCCAATTTCATACTTTTCTATCTCTCTGTAAAGTATCGTTATAATATTTTCATTAAACTATTATTTTTTGCCATTAGTACGTATCCTATGTATACATTCTATATACATACATACATATAATATATGTATTGCAAAGCTGAACTCCTAATTCTTTATGATTATTTTTGTAAATGTAAGTCTAATAAGAAAATGAGTTTGTACATTTAAAAAATATTTATATATTTAAAAATTGTGTCCATGTTATTGCTTTTCCTCAAGTGTTCCTATAATGCCATCAATTGATATTATATATATTTTTTAGAGACATAATTTCAGATGTCACCAGAAGTTGATCAGTAGAACAAAAACTTAGCATATAAAAATTAGTGTCATTTTTATACAGCAATAATGAAAAATTGCAGAGGTA
The DNA here is from genome assembly GCF_978045245.1 of Mus caroli. Taxonomy (NCBI): domain Eukaryota; kingdom Metazoa; phylum Chordata; class Mammalia; order Rodentia; family Muridae; genus Mus; species Mus caroli. The sequence continues at coordinate 57,744,111 of NW_028227263.1, read as the reverse complement.
AAATCAGCAAAGGAATCCACCTGCAAAAGCTATAAAATACATAAGAATAAACTTAATCGTGAGTGTAAGTCTTCTCCACCATAACACAGCAAAGAAAACCATTAGAAGAGCAAAAAGATAACCAGTGGAATTGGAATTTTAAAGTATATACCTTTGAAAAATGTTTGACAGTTTATATACACACACAGACACACACTCTCTCTCTCACACACACACACACACACACACACAATGAAGAGGAATATCCCCTATTAAGAAATGAGCATATCTCAAAACAAAAGAGAGAGGGGGGGAAGGAAGGAAGGAAGGAAGGAAGGAAGGAAGGAAGGAAGGAAGGAAGGAAGGAAGGAAGGAAGGAAGGAAGGAAGGAAGCAACGAAGGAAGGAAGCAACGAAGGAAGGAAGCAACGAAGGAAGGAAGCAACGAAGGAAGGAAGGAAGGAGAAAGAAACAACATAGATTATGAAAAAATATTCAACTTTATTAGCTGTCATGAAAATACACATAAGAAACACAGTAAGAAACCACTCCACAAAATTTGAATCACTATCACCTAAAAAGGAAAGGAAGGAATCCCTACAAGGTTCCAGGAATATCACAGATAGGAAATGGAAAGACTATAAGAGCCAGCGGATCAGAATACTGCTGTTAGAGGGAATCCCCTAGAGAAGACAGAAAAAGTACCCATGAACCCTCAGCATTGTTGCTTGAACAAGATGACTATAATAGGACACCAACTGCACTGCCAATGTGGATAGTGCAAGATTCTCAAGATCTTTCTCCTAGACAAAGGGCTACCAGTGACCAAGAGCTACTAAGAGAAAAATAAATCAGTTTTCTCCAGGAAGGAGCTCCTACATAGTCCATATTTTAATGTCCAATATTCTATCATTTGTTGCAAATGGACAGATCTATAGGATATTATTTTAGTGAAACAAAATGAAAAATAATATAGTAACGTGTTTTATCTCACATGTAAGCATTAATAATTAGTTGGTCAGAATATAGACTAATAATTACTGCATTTAGGCAAGGTAATGAGAAGAGATATGATAAGGTTCTATAGCAAATATGAAAAGACAAAAGTACGAAACTCTAGTGGCCTATAGAACAGTAAGGGTTTCAATGCCAATGCCCTCTTTTGGCCTCCACAAGCATGGCCACTCATGATAGATGCACATACACACACATAATTAAAAATGACATGAAATGAAATTTGTTGTAGGCTTCCTGAAGCGATTCCTATCTCCCGATATAGTAAATTCTCTTGAGTGTGGGTGGAATTTACTAGTCCACACAGCACAAATGATTAGATTACATATCCTAAAAATTTTTGTAGAGTAGCTCACTGTTTCTTGGTAAAGGAGGTGTGTATAAAGTCAGGTCTGTCAGAGCAGCATGCAAGATAGTTTGGAAAACCTTCTGAATTTTCCAATGGCTACATCAGTGAGCTTGAAAGGAAACCCATCCCATCTAAGTCTTGAGATGAACACTATCAATAAATTGATTGGAACCTCATGAATGACTGACAAAAACCACCTATTAAATCATCTCCACATTCGTTTATTTCATTCATTAGTTAATTAATTTACTTTATATCCCAGTTGCAGCTTCTCCTTCCACCTCTGCTCCCAGACCTTCTATCTCACCTTCCATGCCCTTATTCTCTGCTCCCTTTCTCCTCAGAAAAGAGAAGACTTCCATAGATATCAACCTGCCTTGGTATATGTAGTTGCAGTAGGATGAGGCCATATTTTCCTATTGAGGCTAGACAAGGAAGTCCAGTAAAGGGAACAGGATTCAAAGGCAGGCAATGGATTCAGAGATAACCCCTGCTTCTGTTGTTAGGGATAGTACATGAATATCAAGATTCACAACTGTTACATATATGCAGATGGCCTACGTCTACCCCATGTGGTGGTTTAGTCTCTGTAAGCCATTAGAGACACAAATTAGTTGATTCTATAGGTTTTCTTTTTGTGTCCTTGACTTCTCTGGCTCCTTCAATCCTTCCTCCCTGCTACCATAAGATTCCTAATGTTTTGCTGTGGGTCCCTGCATCTGTTTCCATCAGTTGCTGGGAGAAGCCTCTCAGATGACAGTTATGCTAAGTTATTTGCAAGTGTATCAAAATATAATTAATAGTGTCAAAATGGGCTTTCTCTCATGGCATGGATCTCAAGTTGGGCTAGTCATTGGTTGGCTATTCATCTTTACCCCAGCACATCTTGTAGGCAGGAAAAAATTGTGGGTCAAAGTTGGTATCTATATACCTTCACTGGAAGCTTTGCCTGGTTATAATAGATGGCCACCTTTTCAGGTTCTATATCCCCCATTGCTAGGAGTCTTAGCCAGGGCCACCCTCCTAGATTTCTGGGCGTTATCCTAAGTCTCTAGCTCATCCCATGGATGCTTCCTACCACTACACACCAACGATTCTAATTCTCTTTCCCAGTACTCTCTTCCTTAGTCTTTTCCCTCCTAGAACCCTCCAGTTCCCACCTCAGTTCCTCCCCAGTTTCTTCCCTCTGCCCACCCAAATATCTATTCTATTTCCCCTTGAGGCAGCATTTGTCACTTAAATCACAGCTTTTATATAGCAACCAGCCATTCATGTATATATTTGATTTTGAATTTTGCAAATTGTCTCATATAATCTTTGACTTTGAACAGAAGTATCTTGTCCAATTTTAGATGCAAGAGCAGTAAGATTTTTCTTTGTTGTTCTTAGCATAAATTTATATCATTCCGTTCTGCAAGTTCTATGCATCTCACCTAGGCTATATGTTCTCTACCCTTTTTGCCTACTTCTGCATTGTTCTGATTTATTTTTATTCATTCCTACTGTGCTAATTTGAAAGTTGTGTTGTATTTTTAGGTTTTCTAAAAGCAAGTTTTAAATTTATTTTGTGTGTATGTCTTTTGTCTGTGGAGGTGTCAGTGATGGTAAGTGTCAGATCCTCTGGAAATTGAGATACAAATTCTTGTGGAAAGTGGGATCCAAACTCTTGTCCTTTGGAAGAAGAGCCATTTAAACCACTAAACCCCTATTTTTCAGCTTTTGTTTTCAAACCATTATTTTAGTAACAAGATATCCATACTTCTCAAAGCTTAAAATTAGTTTATTATCCCATAAGCAAAACAAGATACAAAAACCACTGTTAATTCAATACAGAAATGTCTTTGATACAGAAACTTCCTGAAGAATGGAACACTAGGATAATGACTACTTTCTCTCAATACATTGGGTGTGCATCTTTGATTCTAATGTTGCTGAGAAATGACTTTGGATGGAGAGGGGGGACTGGGTGGGAGAGGGGGTGAAGAGAAGAAAGGGGACTGAGGTCAGGGTGGGGAGAGGGAGTCAGGAGAGGGCTGCGAGTGAGAACAGAATTTGTTGGGAGTCATCTCTGGGACTACCTGGAGACCTGGGACAGGGAAGCTATGGGGAGTCTGGGAGTCACCCTAGCTAAGATCCCTACCAGCAGGGAATATGGAGACAGAAATGACAATCTACTGTAACCAGGCAGAACTTCCAGTAGAGGGAGGGGGGTATCAACTCACCCACAAAACTTTCAACCTAAAATTTGCCCTACCTACAAGATGCAGTGATTAAAAATGAAGCATACATTGAGGGAACAGCCAACCAATGAAATGACTGGCCCAAATTGAGACCAATTCCATGTGAGAGAACCAACTCCTGACACTATTAATGATACTCTGCTGTGCTTGCAAATGGCAGTCTAGCATAACTGTCTCCTAAGAGGCTTCATCCATCAGCAGATGGAAATAGGCAAACACCCATAGCCAAACATTAGACTGAGCTAGAGAATCTTGTGAAAGAGTGAAGATAGAGTTAAGTGACCTAAAGGGGTCTAGGAAACTATACGATCTACAGTATCTACTCACCTGGGCCCACTGGGGCTCACAGAGACTGAACCACCAAAGAGCATGGAGGGGCTAGACATTGCCTCCACATGTTTATAGAAGATATGCAGCTTGGTCTTATGTGGGTCCTCTAACAATTGAAGCAGGGATGCTTCTGACTCTGTTGGCTGCCATTGGATCCCATTTTTCTAACTAGACTTCTTCAAGTCCTGCTGGGACTGGGTGTCCCAGGGTGGTGTAGTACCCAAGGGGGTGGCTTCCTCTCCTCTAAGGAGAATAAGGGGGTAATGGGGGAAGAGATTTGTAAAGGTGGGACTGGGAGGAAAGGAGAGAGGGGATTGCAATTGGAAGGTAAAAATAAATTAATTAATTAATGAGAAAAAAGAAAGTATTTGGTAATTTCTGCATATCTGGCATTGTTTGTTATTCATTATTTACAATGTTGGTGATAAACTCATGTATAAGTGCTCTACCACTGAGTTCATCCTCAGTTCCTTCATGCTATATTTTTAAATTATTTTATTTATTTACATTCCAAGTGTTGCCTCCTCTCCTGGCCCCCCTTCCCAGAATTCTTCACCCCTTCCCCTTCCCTTTGCCTCTGAGAGGGTACTTCACCCCAACTACCCAGCCCACTCATCCTCCACCCTTCAACACATACCCACTTCCCACTCCCCCATCCCGTACCCCCTTCTCCCCAACATCGACAACAACCCCACCTCTACCACCCTGGACATCCCCCTTCCTTGGGTCATCAAGTCTCTATAGGATTAGGTATATCTTCTCTCACTGAGGCCAGACAAGACAACCCTCTTCTACATATGTGCTTGGTGACACAGATCTACACAGACAAGCCCATGTATGCTCTTTCATTGGTGGCTTAGTCTCTGGGAACTCCGGAGTCCCAGGTTATTTGAAACTGTTAGTCTTCTTATGGGGTTCCGATCCCCTTCGGCTCCTTCAATTCTTCCCTTAATCTTCCATAGAGGTTCCCAACTTGAGTCCCATGGTTGGCTGGAAGTATCTGGATCTTTCTCAGACAGCTACTGGTACAGCCTCTCAGAGGACAGCCATGCTAGACTCCTATCTGCAAGCACAACATAGCATCAGTAATAGTGTCAGGATTTGGTGTCTGCTTATTCATGCCAAATTTTTAAAGATGTCACGTTTCTAATTTACTGTGGTTTACTATAATGTATCTTTTTGCTTACACTGTTTGTGATTTACTAGGTTGTTGAAAATGTAAATCAGTCTCTACTTGCACGTGAAACTCCTCAGCCCAAGTTCATGCCAAAACCATTTTTTCCTTCTCTTTTCTTGTAATACTGATGAAATATATTATGTTCACTAGCTTCAATGTCTAAGTCATTTTGTTTTTCATTTATAGATTCTATTTTAACTATTTAACATGATTTCAAATACATATTTTAAACATATGGGTTTTTTTTACTAATATGTCATTTTTCATACCATGTTATTAAATAACTTATACAATTTAAACAATTTTAATTACATAAATTATTTTTGTTTCTTAATCACTATACACATCTTAAATGTTGTCTTCTATTTATTTAAGCATATTTGTTATCTAATAATTTGTATCTGGTTATGTCATTAATGTACGATTTTATAAGATAGTTTCTGGTCTTTTAATTTTAATGGTTATTCTTATTTATGATAGCTTGTACTTTTGTAAATTTAGTGCTGTTTTGCCACATCCACTCCAGTGAGGTCTGCATGGCAAGTCCAAAAGCTTGGCCTCAGTCCTGATGCATGAAGTTTCACAGAAACTTATCTCTTGGAAAGTTTCTGGTGCCAATAAACAGATGTATTTCAGATATGTCCTTGCTATAGTTGCTGAATGGTTCTGTGTGCTTTATTTCAGTATTATTTTATTATAGGTGCCTCCAAGGAATGAGTTGACAAATACCTAAATTAGGTTGAACTTTGCTTCCTGGCCTTCACCAATGTCCTAGATAGTCCTTGAGCTGACCCTGGGCTTGGAATTTTGTAAGAATGTTCCACGTTCAGATGAAATGCCTCCAGTGTTGATAGTAATCAGGCATCTTGCAGTTTGCCAGATAGGAACTAAAAATCTCAGGACTAGTTAAAAATAGTAAACTTAGAAACCTCATTACAGTCATTTACGGCAGACTACATTACATATTAGAAGAAAGTTGGTGAGTTCTTCTGACAAATGGAGATTCCCTACAGACACTTAAAAGAGCAGCCAAGTTACTCCTATATGCAAGAATTTACAATGGCCTAGGAAGAAGGAAGGTTGTAGTTTAAGGAGGAACTTCAGTACTGCATTATTCATGAAAAGGTTAACCTCCTTGTGCAAGCTTTCACAAGGCTCAGAGGAATAGCATAAATTATGACTAGGGTGTGAAATCCTCACCTGGATCCCTAATGGCTGACTTCAGAAAGGGCCACCTTTTATCTCAGTTGTAACCACTGTCTGATTCCTGTCAGTTTTTATGTATGCATTTTTCTGTTTTGTGTCAGATAGCTTCAATGTACCTTGGCTGATGTATCACCTAACTTCTTTGTTTTCTTCTGTAATATAAGTTTGATGCTCACTTTGAGAAATTACATTCAGATATAGCATTCTCTTTGTGTCTGTGTCCATTTGTCACTTTTACCAACTTCTTGCCCACCTGAGTACTGAAACCCTGATTTCTAGCAGCTTGAGGGACCAACTGAGTCCAGTCCATGGCACTATTTTAGTGAATTTGTTTTTCTTAGAATTTAGTTGGAAATTTGTTTCAGGAAGAGGGAAAAATGATAAATTAGAGGTGCCCAACATCTTAATGTGTTTCTATGAGTTTAAAACAAAACATGAATTGTGTGGCTTTAGGAAGAGTGGATGATATAGAAAAATATCAGAGTAGAACAAGCAAAATCCAAAGATATTGAATTTATGATTATAAAAGAAACACAGAACCATAATATTGGGTACTAAGCAGCATAAAAGGAGGATGTTTTCTTTAATTAAAATTTCACTAGTTTTAAAATTCCTGGACTTTTCAGCAATTATTTTGACTCAATTATATTTTTCCTTGGTTGGGATGTAGTTATTTTCTTTATGTTTTCTACATATGAACATCTGTAAGATTTTGTAATTGATGTTGCTATAAATTGCCTCCTTTCTTCTGCATGAACTCCACAGAAGTCAGCTACCTAGGAAAACCGCAGACACGAAATGAAAAGACGCATTAATTTCAACATGTATGTAAACAACACTATTGAAATAAAACAAACATAAAAAGTCAAACAACATGATTCTGCTAAAAGGTTCATTACTGTTAAAAAACAAATCCCAAAAATATTCAAATGCTTAAAATATCAATGAATTTAAAAATCTAATTTTAATGATTAATTGCCCCAAAAGGGAAACAAATAGATAAACAAAATTAAGAAAGATATAAGTCCAAGTCATAGATATAGAGAAATATTCTAGGGAGGGCTGGGATTCTAAAAATCTAAATTTTGGAAATATAGGGCTCAAAATTCAAATAAAAATTTAAAGTGGTTTAGCACTATGAAAGTCAATATGGAGGTTTCTGGAGATTAAATGTAGACAAAGTATAAGATCTACATATGACACTTCTGAATCTATAACACAAAGAGTCAAAGGCAGCATAAAATATATCTTTGCATATCCACGTGTATTTCAACTTTATTTACAACAGCCAGCTAATTTGAGATTAGTATCATTCACAGATGAATGGATGAAAGAAATCTCCTATCTACATTCAGTATGATTTTATTCATCAGAAGGAAAAATTAAATTATGGCATTTGTAAGAAAATGATAAAACAAGTATCATGCTAAGTAAAATAACTAGATACACAATTACAACTCATTTGTATTGTCTTGAAGACAAAAGGGATAAGATCATAAAAGAAGACCTACTTCAAATATGAAGGGGATAAAGGTGACATGACAGGATAAGGGGCCAAAGAGAGGATGTGCAAGAATGAATGACATTATAGCCCTGTATAGAAATATTCCAGTGAAACTAATTATTTTCTATAGGTTATGCTAATAAAAATAAAACTCTATGGCCTATAATAAATGTGAGTATTACTTGCTTTTGTTCAATGCTACACACACTACACAACTCATTTAAGGGCATTGGTTAAACCAAGTGATACTGGTATAAACTAGAAATATGAGTAGGCAATATCATCTATCTCAATTCTCATGCTGTTATTTTTCATTGAAAATTCATCCCATCACTATTGAAAGACTATTGATCTCTTTTTACAGTAAGAAATTTATGTTGATTTTCTCTCAGACTCTGATCTGTCCTTTCACTGAAGAGATACTTAAACTGTCAAGTTCCAAGATGTTGGCTTCCTATTATCACCAAGCACTGGGCTTTATTTCCTGACTCCTTGAGGTCACAAATAGCCACTCTCAAATTCAGTGTGACAATTGTTTAAACGCTGAATGCCAACTTCTGAGATGTACTTAATTCTTTCAGTTCGCAGTTTTTGGCAGTGTTTGACATGGAACATTTTCAGTTCCCTGGTGGCTTGTTAATGTACAAAATTTATTATCAGGAATGTATGATTTTCAGGATATTTTCAATGGGCAGATGTTGCATGAAGCTAACTCTCTGTATTATCAGTCAGTAAGGGAAATCCTTATGTTGTCCACAAACTTAATCAACTAGAATATATTGGATATATTAGCTTCAGTTTTTTTTTCTTTACTAGGCCTGCATGTTCTCAAGAACCAATATTTTATTTTAATATCTGTCACTAATAAATACATTCACTAATGAAACTCAAGAAGAATGGAAGAAATTACAGAGACAAAGTGTGGAACAGAGACTGAAGGAATGACCATACAGAAACTGCCCAACCTGGGGGATCCATCTCATATACAACCATCAAACCTAGACACCACTGTGGATGACAACAAGAGTTTGCTGATGGGAGGCTGATATAACTGTCTCCTGAGAGACTCAGCTAGTGCCTGAAAATTACAGAAGTGGATGCTCACAACCATCGATTGGATGGAGCACAGGGTCCCCAATGAAGGAGCTAGAGAAAGTCCCAAGGAGCTGAATGGGTTCGCAGCTCCATAGGAGGAACAACAAACCCCCAACAAAATAAAACACATGGTGGGACTCATGACTCTAGCTGCATATGTAGCAGAGGATGGCCTAGTAGGTCATCAATGGGAGGAGAGGTCCTTGGTCCTGTGAAGGTTCTATGCCCCAGTATAGGGTAATGCCAGGGCCAGGAAGCAGGAGTGGGTAGGTTGGGGGTGGGGGTGGGGGATAGGGTGTTTTCAGAGGGGAAACCAGGAAAGGGGATAGCATTTGAAATGTAAATAACGAAAATACCTAATTAAAAAGAACAGAAAAAAAAGTGTTAAAAATGGATATTAGCAACAGTGCTTGACTTAAAATTTCTTCTCCATTCTTGATGACTAATAAAGTACATTATTAGACATAAAATAGGACATGGTGGAAATCTTATTTTGAAATCTAATTATGTTAAGTTCAATTACTTTTATATTTACTTTATTTTTTTACTTCATTTAATTTGGTGCTAAAGCTCAAATCTAATACCACTGAGTTCATTGAGCTAGATCCCAAATCCTTGAATGTCCAGGTACTTTTGAATGTTCTTGTTAATTTAATGTTCTATGAGCCACAAAGGAAAGTTATTAATTCAATTATTCATTCGGGTGTACTACCTCAGTAAAATCTTCATAAGTACAAACTAGTTGTCCTTTCAGCAGAAGAATAAGAGAAATAAATCTTGTTATTTAGCATAGTTTTTTTTTCACTTTCTCATTTTTGTGGCTGGTTGCTATGGAAACCTCACTATTCTATCTGTAGAGAAGTCACATAATTCATCTGCAGTATACCATATGGAAAATTTACTGCAGCCAAGGAAGGGAAGTAAAAGTTCTACCCACCAATGGGTTTAACACTCCAAAGTTTGAAGGAGCTTCCAGTGGACTCTACTATTTATGTTGGTAATATCAAACCACAAAGAGGTATTTGTCCTGAGAGTGGTATATACATCAGTGTTGAACTAGAATTTTTAAGGGTTAAGAAAACCAGCTGTTACATGCTAATTCAGAATTTGTCTGAATTAATGATCACCATCCCTTCCCACCAGTGTTTTTTTCTCTGTGTCAGACAGTTCATTGTTATTGTTACAGAACATTTCTGGGTTTCTAAGTCTATTTTCATTTATCTCTTGGAAAACCCAATGGTTATTTTTGAATGATGTATGATGAATGGCGATTATATATAAATACAGATGGATGTTGAATAATGAGTTAATAAGTTTAATCTTTATTTATCTGATGTTGTAATTAATCTGGGAAGATATTGATTACAATTTTCAGGTAACACACATAGACACTAGACCTTTATCTAGTGCCTTACTATATTATTTGATTTTCTAATATTTCTATAAAGACTGATGTTCCTAGCTCTACTTGACCCATATGGACAAGAAGTCAAAAATACTACTATATCTTTCACTTTTATCTAGCAAATGGATCATACATAACACAATAAATGGACCCAGGCACTCATGAGTATTTTAACTTTCAATCAAAGGTTAATCAGATTTCAAATCAGCCCACTTTCTCTTATTCTGATTTAAATTCTAACAAGATGCTTTAAAAGTTTCTGCTGTGTGCTTGTACTGAGACAGAGTCTCATGTGGTACAGATTTATCTCCAACTCACAATTTAGCCAAAGAGGAACCTGGACTTCTGGTCATCAGACTAATTTCCTGAGTGCTGTTGTGATTAGAGTCTTACAATACCATGTTATGGGGCACTAGAAACTAAATTCAGATTTACCTTATCAACTGAGCAGCATCCAGGTTATTCTTCTTTAGCTCTCCTACAACTACAGTGCTTCTCTTTCTAGGAGCTCTAAGTAGAAATTCTGTGTGTAGTACTGGGATTAAACCACAGGCTTTGTTAATGGTAGCCATTATCCTTCCTCTAACTTTATCCCCAGGGATTGTTAGTTACTATTCTTATTTCTGTGACAAAATACCTCCAGAAAAAACTCAAGGAAAGTAAGATTTATGTTGGTTGTTAGGTTACAAGCACTTGTTTTGTCAGTGCAGCAAGAGAAGATTATCCTTTTCAATTCAACATTACCAAAGCAAAGGAAGTACCAGTAGGGATACAGGAAAAGATACATCTGAAAAACATGTACTCTGGGTGTCCTTCCCCCTCCAACCAGATCTCATCTCTTAAAATTTCCACAACTTCACAAAATAATGCATCATCTGGGGACCAAAAATGAATTTATCATACACATAAAATGTATACATGATAACAAAAGACATACAACCACTAATGTTGAGCACTATATATGAAATCAAACTCCTTATCCAAACGACCACATTTGTTACCTATGTGATTTCTTGATATTTACTTAAGTACTTTTCCATTTTCAAATTTCTGAAACTGACAAAATGAAAATATTTTCCTCAGGCGACTCTAGAGAGAAAAAAAGGACTTATTGTGCCAGGCCATGCAAGTGCCAAGCAGTTCTTAATAGTGACAATTACTATCTTATGTTAAAAGAGAATTCTAATTTTAGGTATATAAATATTATTTTTTCTTTCCCTTTGAGACAATCATATCTACTAGAATAGTCACTTTGAAAGTGTGGTCTCCAAACAAACCTTGGCAGAACAGCTAAGAGCACAATTGAAAGTCACCTTGCTGGAGTTGGGATGTCAGCCCAACCCCTAAAGCTTTTGCTGTCTAAGAATGAGGACCTGAATTTAATCAACAACACCCACATAAAAGCTGGACATGGTAATATATGCCTGTAACCCTACACTAGGGGGACAGATGAAAACATTCCTCCTGTGGGCTCTGTAGCCAAATCAGTGTAGCTGAAGGGTCAATGAGAAATCCTGTCTCAAAAAAGTGGAAAGAATGAAGAAAAATAATCATAGTCTTCCCCTGGCCTCCACATGTGCCTCCACACATAAACACATCTATACACAAACACAGAGAGAGAGAGAGAGAGAGAGAGAGAGAGAGAGAGAGAGAGAGAGAGAGAGAGAGAGAGAGAGAGAGAGAGAGAGAGAGAGAGAGAGAGGAGAGAGGAGAGAGAAAGAGGCAGAACAGTATAAGTCCTTATTTCCAGGCTAACCTAAGTAAAAAAGTAACCCTGAAGATGTAGCCCCCAGATATCTATAATATAACAGGAATAATGTACACCTAAGTTTGGGAAACAGTGTAGGGAAGTAGAATCAAATGCTTGTTCTACTTTTACCCAAGGTTAGTTCTGCCTGAGGATGATTTTGGAATCTATCCACAATGCAGTGATTTTCCTAGAGTCAGTTTGCACAGCTTCAAATAGAGATTGCAATCACGCTGTTGCTTTGAGTCCATGTAATCACCAAGATTCTTGATTAATAGCTAATCATTTCATCTTGACTTCATTTTAGATGATCAATTATTTTATAATGATTTCCTCTTCTGTGGAATGAGATGCAACACTGTCATTATCACAGCTATTATAAAACACTGCTGGAATTTCTCCAGAGTTGAAATACAGAGAACCTTAAAAAAAATGGGAATGGGTGGGTAGGAAAGTGGGGGGGAAGGGTGGGGGGGACTTTTGGGATAGCATTGGAAATGTAATTGAGGAAAATATGTAATAAAAAATATATTTAAAAACAAGATTCCCCTAAAAGCAAGCTAGCCTCACTTTCAGCATTAAAAAAAAAATGTAGTATTGAATGAAGATTTTTCTCTACCCTAGCTCTCCTTTGCTTTAGTAAGATCTATGGTGGAAATGATATATCAGAAACTTTCAGATTAAGTCAGATTCCATTTGAAATTGAGTAAGATACGTGAAATGAAATTAAGCTATTTCAGGAGAAAATATTGAATTAAATTTATTTTTATCCATGTTGATTTTGTAGATGAGAAGACATAAACAACTTAAGTCTTAATATTGGAATTAGTAAATTGAATATATAAGTCACATGTTTTATGGAGGATACTCAGGTATTACTTAGTGGAATTTTTAAGTCAAACCTTTTAAATCTCTAGAGAATCTTTCATATTTACAGGAATTTGGGGATGTAGTTCAATAGTAAAGAATATACTTTGGAGTTTTGGACTCAGTCACAGCCTTGCTCCCATGTTCAACCAAGTTATAGACTTTGTAGCATTTACTGGAACTACTGGATTCCATAGTGATATGGAAGCTACTTATTTAAGCAGGTAGAGAAAAATCCAAATTAGGTGACAGATACTACCATTGTCATTCTATCTCACTCTCTATATCTGGTGTATAGATACTGCATACCTCATAAAGGAGGTAAGCAATAATCCTCACATATTGATTTCAAAACTGACAAAATATAATAATCTAATGCTTACATGTTATATAAATGGGCACTCTGTTAGTATTAGAATTCTAGCACAGCAGTTTCCAAAATTTTCTTACTAAAACCGTGGTTCTTGAGATGTAGAGTTAGTTCAGCTCCTAAAAGGGCTTTTTGGACTAATATGAGGACATGAGTTCAATATCCAAAACTCACATTGAAAAATATAATAAGTATTTTTACATTCCCTCATAATTCCACCACCAGGAAAGTATAGACAATCGGATTCCAGCGATTCACTATACCAACAAGTATGGCCATATTAGTGAGTTCCAGGAGATGCCTAAGGGATAACATTTGAGATTTTCCTTTGGCCTGCACATGTACTTACATATATATGTACCCCACATACAAATGAGCACATACACATATGTAAACCTACACAAAGATATAGAACTTGCTACATTCTGGACCAGAGATGATGTGGGTCCATCAACGTTCAATTTTTAACTAGCTCCTTGGGTACTTACAGGGTTCAAGAAAAAGAACATTAGGAATCATGATCCTGTCTCTGTCTCTGTCTCTGTCTCTGTCTCTTTCTCATACACATACACACACGTGTGTGTGTGTGTGTGTAGCAGTGAGTTAACCTGTACTATGTGCACACATGCACACACACATATATACATGCACAAATGTATGTTTATACATACATGCACACAAATATGTATATATATACACATATGTGTATATATTTACATGTATATGTGTGTATATAAACATACATAAACATGAAAACACAAATGCACACACACATTTCAATATGACTTCAGGTTTAGGGTTGAGAGAATCAACAAAGGGTATTCCTCTCACCTTATATCAATTACCTCTTGAAAAACAGAACAAGTCTCAGTTTTCAACATGGCAAAGGACTTCCCTCCTGCAACTGGCCAAAGGACTTCCCTCCTGCAACTGGCCCTATGCTCATTAATATATTACATTAACTTTTCTGGGGATAGAACATAGACATGGGTGTGCCTTGAGAATCCTCATCTCATGCTGAAATGCTACTGGATATAAACCCATGGGAATCTGTGCAAATGAGTATTTCTACTATGGTCTGGTTAATATGAAATACCTTCTACATTTTTGTAGAACAAGTATCTCACTGACATCTAATGCTTTATTCCTTCAATTTTTCATTCTTATAAAGAACTGTGAAGTTAAAAAAAATTATTTTGCTGCATATCCTACGAAGTGCAGGGTCTTCAAAAAGAAGCCCATTTCATGTTATAAAATAAACCCCTCATATGCAGAGAATTTCTTTGGAATATTTGCTTTATGGTTTGCTGAGATACATGATTTTTAAAAGTAAGAATCAATGTTATAGTTCCCATCTTCAATGGACCAATTAGGCAGACATAAATCACTTTATCTATCTAATTTGTAACAGCTTAATTCATTGCTGGACAAAATTCCTTCATAGTGACAAAGCAAGAATTGCTTCCTAGCAACATAAAGTAACAGACATGAGGATTCAATCTGCAGCACAGGGACAAAAGATAAGATGTCTATTTTGTAGAAGAGTTGATCAGAAGGTTCATGATAAACCTAAGACCCCAAAGACTAAAAGTTACATATGTACCCAGTAGATAGCCTGATCAGACTGTCAGAACTGAGCCTTTCTTAGCTGAAAATATCTACAGATACCATTTACAAAGAATCCCCAAACAACGTTCACTTTATTTTGATTGAGTATGAATAGATGTTCAACTCATTGCCTCGAGGAAACACAAAGGAGGCACAGGAAGTAGAGTCGTCTTTGCTTCTTCCAAATCCTTGAATTTTCTTATATTTTCAGAACTTATTAAATGAGACAAAGTAACCTCAAGGCCAGTTTGTACCTGAGATTCACAGAGAGCTACTTACTGGTAATGGATATCGTGGGCAAGATCAACAGGGGAAATAAATGTGTCCCCGCCACAGATATTTCTGTATTTCACACACAAAAAAAGGAGGGTGAAGGAACTGGTTTAAGTTAGAATAAAGCAATGACGGTGTGTCCTTATGTTCAGAGTTAGTAACGCTCAGAATGTATTTCCTCAACTGAGTCCCCTATGTAGTGAATGGCATGACAATCAATTTGAACATTTGTTAACAACCTCCAGGCTCACAGTGTGACCTCTGGCAAAATGAAGAAGCACCAGAATGAGATAAATTTCTTAGAGGACTCAGCAATGAACTCATTTCGCCGCTCATAATAAACAGCAGTAACTCAGATGGCTCATTATAAGCAAGCCAAATAACCTGCTATTTGAAAGTAAATGTCTCAATTTTCTCAGATTTCTAATGGTTCTCACAATTCAAAAGACCACTACAAAATTGATTGTATCTTTATGACACTTAGGAACTGGACATGTAAAATGCAGTAATATTTATTAAGAGAAGGCTTTTAAATAAAGACTCTTGGTTTAAATAAATCAATAAAGGTTACATTTGTGGTATTTCCCCCATAGAACTTAAAAATAATAAAACTAGTAAAATCAAGTCTTAAGCCAATTGAAATAAAGGAAACCATATGTTGAGTTAGAGCATAAGAAAAATGAATTTTCATAGTAGAGCAGAGACTAGTAGGTTTTAAATGGCACTGTAGCAAAGAGTGGAAAATGAAGTAGCATTCCAAGTAGAAGATCTTAAGTATAAAATTAATACAGATGTTCGTGAGTTCTTGAAAACAAGGATTAAATATCAGACACAGGAATATGCACATGCATATTGGTGCAAACTTCAAATCTTGGGCCTTTAGAGGGTTGAGACCCATGGATCCAGTGTGGAAGTCAATCTTGGCTCCTTAAGAAGATATTCTTACAGGCTGTTGTGAAATGTCTTCTTTAAGATCATATAGTTAACAATGTAATCCTTGGTAGTTTGTGCTCTTCTGGAAAGTTATGGAACATTTAGAAAGTGTTAATAAAGTAGAGGGTCAGTGAGGGTCAAACCCTGGGCAGATACAGCACATCTACTCTCTGAGGCCTAGACTTTCTGCTTCCTAAATACCTATCTAGCCAGCCATTTGGTGCTCTCACGGACACAACCCCCAGCCACATACCTTTCTTGCCATGGTGGCCTGTGCGCCATGACCAGTGATCCTGAATAATTCTCTCTTCCTTTAACTTGCTTGGTTTTGGTCACAATGATGAGAAAAGCAACTAATATAGACCACAAATCAAAAGAAAATACCCAAGAGTATATAACAAAAAGGTATTTTAATCCACAAATTTGTCCTACTTTTGCTCTCTATCTAGTGTTACAAGGTTGAAATTTTAAGGAGTTAGGCATTTTATTCTATTTATATTTATCAAAGAAAGATTAATAAATAAACTGTATTGACCATTCCCATGTGCTCTTGCTCAGTGAAAAGGACATGACTACTGTGTTACAGATTATTGCAACAAACTTATCACTCCTAGGACCACTGTTTGGAAGAAGGTTTGTTTTGTTTTGTTTTGTTTTGTTTTGTTTTGTTTTGTTTTGTTTTGTTTTGTGATAATGGGAGAAGTGAGAAGGAGTAATGTGATAGTATGTAGCAAGGGCTAAAATTCGTTACATGTAAATATGCAAGAGGGACAAAATAAACAACATTTTTAAAAAAACAAGTTGGCATGTAGTGAAAATAAAGCAGTAGAAGTGTAGTAATACTTTTGAGTTAAAGAGAAATAACATACAAGTCAAAAATATAAATATTAATAAGTTAGAAATTTGCTCTGAGTCTCACAGTAACTGACAATCTCAGCTTTCCCAAAAGTCTGAACTAATGAAGAGGAGATTTTCTCCTCTTTCTTATTTGATTGAGTGCTGAGAAGAATTATGGAGAAATTAAAGGCATGAAGGTTTAAAGAGGAGATTTTTAATATAGCAATTTCAATTCATGCCTGAATTCCTTTTGTATGCTTCAAAACACAAACGAGATATAACATGTCACAGTTGTATAAATCTCCCATCTATCTTTCTAAGTTGAAAGGAATATGAAAGGCCTTGAGAAATAGAAAAATAATACTACAAAAATGCTATTATGTTTTCTGAATTTTATGCCCTGCACACTGTTACATGGAAAACAAAGAACTTGAAGCTAAAAGAGAGAAAAATAAAATTAGTTTGGAGAATAGAACATCTGCCTTCCAGAAACATTTTTATGTTTCCAGAGCTTTCCTATGGGTAATTATTGCTTTCTCTAATTAGTGTTTTAGAAATGAGAGTACTATCTCCAGGCTGCTGAAATGGACAGGCCCCAGGTTGGGGTATGGCTTCCTGTCTTTCCCCATGTATTGGTGTTGTAATTTAGATTATGAATGTGGAGGGCTCTCCTTCAGGCTGTGAAGACTGGTGATAAACAGGAGCTCTGACCAACTTAACCTTGTATGCTAGAAGCACAATTGATAAGACCTCTGGCTTGTAACCCCAGCCAATAAAGCGGGAAATCCTTGCTGTCTCTCATGTTTAAACTTTTCCTTATATCCAGGGATGGCTGTAGACACTTTTGTAGCTTGAACAAAACAGCAGTATGCTGTCATTCCTGAGACTTCTTGAAAAAAATCATTTACACTCTTACTTTCAAAAATTCACTGTCATGTTTTAGAGGTGACTCTAGAGAGCAAAACACGCCATTTTGAAATTAGAACAGTGACTGCATCTACATTACTTGAATTTATTTTTATAAGTGGATTAACATCTATTATATGATTAAATGAGTTTAGTTTGTTAATCTAACTGTGTTTGTCTCAGATCTTGTTTTCATGTCTTTTATTCAAATAACAAATTTGGGTAATTACAGTTGTTTTTCTCCTATATTAGTTTAGCATCAATATTCTCCTTTTCTCCTATATTCATGAATTTCTTTTAGCTACTAAACTAAGAGCACAAAATACTTAATTCAATTCATTTCCTCCTCTGGTATATATACATGAGTGCATAAATATAGATATTCATATATTACATACAGATATATGTGTGATTTTCAGGTAAATTTTATTTTTGTTTCAGTGCAAATATAAAAGTAGATATTAATCATGTGCCACATGATTATATATATGTATATATACATATATATGCATAGATAAATACTGAAATAAAAATAATAAACATATAAATTATTTGCTTTATTACTATTTATAATGGGAGTTCTTAAAATCTGCTCTCAGCAATTTGAGAGTATAAGATACTGTTAGCAAAAATTATGTGAAGCAATTCTCTGAACTTATTGTAACATTTGTACATCATGTTTCTAGTTCCTTTCCCTACCACTGAACCAACCCCTACTAACTGTATTATACACCTGTAAAAGTAAACTTCCTCCATGCCACCACAGTAAGTTGATCTCTCTCTCTCTCTCTCTCTCTCTCTCTCTCTCTCTCTCTCTCTCTCTCTCTCTCTCTCTCTCTCTCTCTCTCTCTCTCTTTCTCCCTATCTTATATTACATAAAGTTTTCTAATATAATTAATATTCTTATAGATTCCCTTCTGTGTCTATATGGACAATATCTCTGTATATATTTATCACATCTATCTATTCTTTTGCTGATGAACATTTTGCTTGATTCTACCTTTTTCTTTTCAATCAAATACCAGTCTACACATATGCAAGGCATGAGTTCTACTACTGACCTATAAGTGTGGTCCTGATTTAATTTTTTAGTTAATAATAATAATGCTACAGTAAACAAAGGCATGCAAATATCTTTATCAATCTGTGGGTATAGATGGGATTGTTTTATTTTATAATGACCCTACTTTTGATTTTACAAGAAACACCTATACTGTTCTTGACAATAACTACATTATTTTGTTTTCAAATAATGTGCAACTATTATCCTTTCCCCACCTTTTGCAACATTTCTCATCTTTTATCATCTTGATAACACTAATTCCAGCATTATCCCCATGTCCTGCTCTCTGGGGCAAGAGGGAGAGAGCTGATGGAAGTTATGTAAAACTACCTTCTCCTCTTCAATTTTCATCTTGAATAGAAGTTAAAGTCTTCAGTTTCCACAATCACAAATGACAGGTGCAAGGAGTGATTTATTATTGGACTTCCTTAGACCATTTCAAGTGAATTATATCCCAGTTACAATCTTTGACAGACTAAGGTGGGATGGGACTTTGGTTCAGTACAAATGAAAAAATAACTCAGTGTCTCAACTTATCTACCTCCATTTGATGTGCTAGGAGAGAATATAATTGCTTCTGTCAGATTTCAGTTAAGTCAGATATTGATCAGTTAAGTTCTGTCAGATATTGGTATATACAAAAATATACCAAAAATTTTAGCAGATATATTTCCACATAAAATATGTTAATTGGATGAAGAGAAATAGCAAGGTGAAGGAGACAGAAAAATTAAGTGGTAGATTACAAGGCAGTCAGAGGACTTCAGATACAATGAACATCCTCCAATATGGGTGGGTCTCAGTCAATCAATGGAAGACTTAAATTCTGCCCTTGATCTCCATACAACTAGTTTAACATTCCATTTTCAAAATTTCAATTGCTTATGGCTATACTTTTCTAAATCAGTTATTATTTTAGGTGTGTGTCTAAATTATCATATATACGGAAACCCTATAGGTGAAACAAAAATATGAACTAACCAGTACCCCAGAGCTCATGTGATACATATGCTCTAGTTGCATATGTATCAGAAGATGGCCTAGTCGACCATCTTTGTAAAGAGAGGCTCATTGGTCTTGTAAACTTTATATGCCTCAGTACAGGGGAATGCCAGGGCCAAGAAGTATGAGTGGGTGGGTAGAGGAGCAGGGGGAGTGTATGGGGGACTTTTGGGGATAACATTGGAAACGTAAATGAAGAAAATACCTAATAAAAAAAAGTAATGAAAGATAGAAAAATCTGGACCATGCTAAGAGCAAACTACATGTAAGAGGAGATACATTGTAGAAGTGAAAATGTTTTTTCAGACACACTATGAAAGGTGGCTTTCAGGAAGAGAAGGACAGCATTCTCCCAGAGTAGTGCTTCACTCGAGCATGAAGCATGAAGCCTCGGGGCTCTTATCAGGCCTTGCCACCTAATGATACTTTGAACTTATTTATGACAAAAGCCCTACTGTTCTTTCTGCTTCTTCGTTGTCAGGTAGCAATGGATCAGTGACCCTAGGCTATTCCTACCACTGTACCAGAGAAGGAATGCTTATTTTCCAAGTCCTCAGGTCAGAGGGTGAAGAGCCATGTGTCCTATGATGAACCATACCCATAGTCTCACCTGAACCAAATTTTGATGATTTAGATGATCAGATCTGAAACCTTTTTTTAAGTAACATTTGAATGGAATCCAGAATGGATGATGGATAAGCCCATGTACTTTGAGATATCAGGATGGTGTGAAGGTATCTTACAATTGGTATAGATTTTAATTTAACCTGACAACTATACTTGGTAGAATGTTGTCTCTGAAAATGGTGCATCTTTCCAGAATGTCAGAATATGGCTTTATATAGAAATAGAATTTTTGTAGATTTAATTAATTAAAGTTATATTATATTGGGTTAAATAGGCTTAAATTTGATATGATTATTATTATTATACATGGAAAGAGACACAGAACTGCAGCTATGCCAACAAGGTAAGTGGCTGTATAAAGACAGAATTAAAAGGTGCAGGGATATAACTGAAGTGCTCTACAGTGAGGAAGGGTTGCTTGTAGAGTCCACCTCCAGTGGAGGGAGAGGACACCAAGTGGAAAAATGGGGTTGCCATCCCACAGTCAAAAACTCTGACCCAGAATTGTTCCTGTCTGAGGGAACTTCAGGGACAAAAATGGAGATGAGCATGAAAGAAACAAGGTCCAGTGACAGACTCAAATTGGCATCCAGCTCAGAGGGAGGCCTGAGACCCTGGGACTGTTCCTGATGCTGTGGTGTTCTTGCAAACAGAAGCCTAGCATGTCTGCCCTCCGAGAGGTCCAAAAAGCAGCTGAAATAGTCAGATGCAGATACTAGCACCCAACCAATGGACAGAATCTGGGAACCCCTGTGGCTGAATTGCAGAAAAGCTGGAAGAAGCTGAGGAGGGGGGGCAGTCCATGGGAAGACCAGCAGTCTCAACTGACCTGGACCACCAAGGTCTCTCAGACATTGAGCCACTAACCAGACAGCATACACCAGCTAATATGAAGCCTCTGACACATATACAGAAGAGGACTTCGGGGTCTGGCCTCAGTGAGAGAAGGTGCTCCAAACCCTCTAGAGACTTGAAGACCTAGGGAGTAAGGATGCCTGGTGGTGTAGGGGTAGGGGGTTGGGATATCCTCCTGGAGATGAGGGAAGGAGGTATGCGATGGGGAGTGGTCAGAAAACAGACCAGGAGGGGATAAAGTGCAGACTGTTAAAAAGGATTAAAGAGTTTTTTAAAAGATCAAAATTAAACAATTAAAAAGAGAAAGGTTTCCACTGCTTTCTGCTAAGCAGTAGAAGCAGAGAAGGGAAGAAGGAACTCTTCAGGCACTTCAGCTGAGAAAACACCTTGATTCAAAGACAGATAAGTTAACATTTCTGTGGTTCTGTTACTAACTCTGTTATAATATGGCATATACCGTTGGGAAACTAGTTGATTATGAAAAGCTTGGGGCTTCTGTTACATAATTACAGTTTTAGGTTTCCTTGTTTGAGTACAGAAGTCTGGGCTTGTGCCATGGTACTTGAAGTATATCCTTAACTTTAAAAGAAAGCAAACTGGCAGTATTTCAAAGTAGTTTCTTTTATATTACTGATGGTTTTGTATCAGTGTTTTTCCAGTATCTTCCCAATGCTTGTTATTTTGGTCTTTGTAATTGTAGCCTTAGGGGAGGATGTCTCCTGATGTCCCACTGTGATTTTAATTAATGAAGTATTTAATCAAGTATTTTCCTTAAAAATTAACTCATCTGCTATATTTGCAGGTGTTCTTTCTTTGCAGGATGCAAGCCTTTTCTCTCACATGCAGACACACACACACACACACACACACACACACACACACACACTGTATTTTTATTTTCCTAGTTTCTTTCAAAGACCTGGCTTTCAGTTTTTGTGCAGCCTGTTTATCTGTAGTGTTGTGTGTTTTCTTTTATAGTTCCAATTCATTTTCAGTTTGTTTGCTTGTTGTTCTAAAAGCTTGCCTGCGATACGGCCACAAATGTTGTATTAATTTTTTATCTCCCAGAGTATTGTCAATTTATATTTGACAGTACTATCTAATTTCCTTTTAGCATGTGATGTAAGATGCCTGGCTTTTTGTCACTTACCTGCTCACTTCTGTCCCTACCATAGTCCCACATACCTGGCTAGCTCAGCTCTGAGATCAAGTAGGCACTAAGACAAGAGTTTCTTCTTCAGTGCCTTATTTGGAGAGGAGCACAAAGCAAAAGGAAACAAGATGTTGCTCTCCAGCAACTCCAGATGTGGCCCTACTCTCTCAGCCCCATGCCCGCTCTATCTTCTATACAGCCTCTAGCCTTTTACATCTTTGTGTATTAAAGAAAATCTTGTTTTCTTCTCTGTCATTGTGTAGAAATGACTATGACCATAATTTATAAACTATGTGTAGTTGCTTCACTTGGTCTCTGAGCCTGGATTTCCAGACATTCGAACCATTACAGCCAAGATGTCCGGTATGAAGAAGAAGCTACCATGAATACCTCACATCTGTTAAGCCACTCACAAAGACTAGTGAGTAATCTCTGGTGATTATGTGACGTAATAGAAACACAGGAGTAAGTTCTACCTAAGTGCTGACATATAAAATCATAATACAGTAAAATAACTTTTGTTCTAAGTCACTAATGAATGGCAATCTGATCACATCTTAACGAAATGGATCCAAAATAATTCCTAATCAATAGCAAACCTCGCAGGATGGATTAGCCCAGAATGAAATCAGACCACATCTATGACAGGAGCTAAGCTTCTCCCCCCAGAACAGAGGCAATCATCTCATGGAAACCTGATTGCCTCCCATAAGTGATTAGAGGGGTAACCACTCCAGAACCTCTGACAGGACTAGAATTGCAGTGATTATTTGTATGATCAAGATTACTGACTGTGACATATACACAACCCTCAGCCTTCCTCATGGGTTCCCTCAAATAGAAACTCAAAGTTCATGCAGCACAGACCTGAGCCCACGGAACCCTCCTTTCTCCTACTCCCAATGGGCTCATGTTAATATAAATTCCCTTCTATGCCTTCCTCACATTGTATCTCTTCATTATCATTTACTTTAAATTCATGTTGTTTTGCTTTGGAGATGGTCTCACTCTTTAAGTTAGGCTGGCCTGAAGCTTATTAGTCTCTGTTGGACTGAAATTGCAGTAATTTTTCTTTCTCTCAATAGTGCTAGGATTATAAGTATATTAACCACACCCAGTTGAGTGTTTAAAGACTTATAAGAAAATATTAGGAAACCTCAAATAAGATAGAATGCTAGGATTGCATCTTTATTAAATCTAGTACATTTTGGAAATGAACAAACAGTCTGGAAACTGTACGTCATGAGAGAGACAAGTATCTGCAATCTTTCAGATCAACTTTGACCTTATTCTTAGAAGTCATATGTCATTAGGATGCTACTGGACATCATAATTTCCCTATTGTATTTTTTCTCTTCAACTACTTTGTTTTAATCTGTGAAGTTAAACATTTATAATGCATATTGATAGTATCTATTCACTGCCATCCTCTAACTCTCCCTATTGCTTCTCACCAACCCCTCCCCCACCTCAGAGTTATTTATACTCAGCACACTCAGCCAACACAGATCTCTTCATTCACTATAAGAGAAGCTTCTGTGACTAATGCTCATAACAGCATTATTATACAGATATAAACAAAGATGTTTAGAATGCCGACAGCATGATCACCGAAAAATATCAGCAGGTTCCATCTCCATGGACTTTTGGTCAGGTTATAGTAACACAGATTAAATTCTTCCTGTGGAGTAGACATTATGTCCAATCAGAGAATGGTTGGTTAATGCCTTAACTACTATGCTACTACTGAACATCCAAAATGACTAGTTTCTTTAGCAATAGTGTCTTACCCTACACTTATGGTCAGCCATTAATCTCCTTGAATGGCACATGGTGACAATTGTACAAGACTAGTCCATTGAGACTATTGAAATGACATTTTGTTGTAAAATTATGGTAACAGCAAATGTCAGGTACTGTACTATACTGGAACAGATAGATAAGAATACTGGCCATAATGAAGGAAATCATGATCAGATCTCAAGTATGGACTGGAATCAGAACTGTGGAATGATGATAGATTAGCAATAGATACCAGTAAGAATGAGTTTCATTAGAGAGATTATGGGCTGTTGAAACTGAAAAATTGAAGTAGAATTGGAAACATACTATCTCTGTGCTGTATTCTCAAAAGAATATTTTGTCACAATCACTCTGGAAATCAATCAGGTGGTTCTTCAGGAAACTGGAAGTAGTTCTACCTGAAGACTCAGCTATACCACTCTTGGGCATATAACCAAAAGATGCTCCACCATACTACAAGGACATGTGCTCCACCTTATTTATCCATCTCATAGGAGGGCACCAAAGCCTGACACTATTACTGATGCTATGGTATGCTTACAGACAGGAGCCTGGCTCTATCTGCAGCTGACTAAGACAGTCAACATTACACACAACCATTGAACTGAAGTTGGAACTCCTATGGTTGAATTAGGGGAAGGATTGAAGAAGATGAAAGGGAGGGTGACCCCATAGGAAGAGCAACAGTATTATCTTACCCATACCCCTGGGAACTCCCAGAGACTGAACCAACAACCAGGAGTATACATGGGCCAGTCTGAGGCCCCTGGCACGAGTATAGCAGAGGTCTGCCTGGTCAGGCCTCAGTGGGAGATGAACTTAATAAAGACTTGAGACCCTAGGGAAGGGGAAGCCTGGTGGGGAAAGCTCCATTTCAGATGTAAAGGGGAGAAGGAATGGGATGAGAAACTGTGGGAGGGGTACCAAGAGATGGGGCAATGACTGGAACGTAAACAAATAAAATAATAAAAACATTAAAAACAAAAGAAAACATCAGTAAGGAAGGAATAGAGGAGCAAGTTTCTATGTCTGTGTAGCTGGAGTTCACTGAGTAGAAACCTCTGATGCCCTTAAGGAAAGATAGTCACAGTTTAGTGGCCTCAATGGAGATAAAGTAGAAAAGAAGAACTCACAGATATAATTAAAAAAAGACACCAAATTTTTCTTTTTGGTCTTGCCAAGTTGTCTACTAAAATATTGTATTGTTCTATTTCTTTTAATGTCTCCTGACCAATATCAAGATTTTACCACTTAAAATTTTCTGCTGGTTTCACAAGGAAAACAGAAATCTAGTTTTAATTAGCACTGTCTTGGTTACTATTTATATTCTCCTCTTTGTCCCCCTGTACTATTGTTTGTTCATATATTATACTTTCAGAAAGGTTGCAGATTCTAGGCTATATTCCAAGATGATCTCTCTTCTTGGAGCAAATTTTCTATGTCATTTTCTCAGAAAATATTTTTACTAGTCTTTTGCCCTTTTTGTCTTGTTTGGATTTGGAGAAAAATGTTTTTATTGTTAACTACTGAACTTTATTTTTTTCTACCACAAAGCCTTCCACTTTTTAAGTCTTAAAGTTATCTCTATTTATAATTAAAAAAAAATTCCATATGTTTCTCCTGGTTTTATGCTTATTATTTAGTTGATTTTGTTTTGGTGATGTTTTTATAGTTTGGTTTGCTTACTTGCTTTGGCATTTGAACCCATCAGAATTAACTTTGTTCCATAGATTGAATATTTAAAGTTATTATTTGTGAGGTGAACAATTATTATTGTAACCACCATGTTCAAGTTGTTTCAAAAAATGGCAATACTACTAACATTTTCCTCTCTTCAATTTTTGAGATTTCAATTTAAAATTTTCAGCTTGTTTCACAAGAAAACCAAAAATATACTTTAATTATAACCTTCCTCCCTTCCCATTTCTTTCTGCAAACCATCCTCTACCCACTCTGCTCTCTTACAAATTCATGGCTTCTTTTTTCCATTAGTTGTTATTGGGCATATATATATATATATATATATGTATATTGTGTATGTTTTCATGACTGACAGTTTGGCATTAGACAACCAACTGGTGTTTTATATATATATATATATATATATATATATATATATATATATATATATATATGTGTGTGTGTGTGTGTGTGTGTGTGTATATATATATATTGTGTATGTTTTCATGACTGACAGTTTGGCATTAGACAACCAACTGGTGTTTTCTCCCCTGGGAAATCCTACTTCTCTTGCTCCCAGGTTTATTCACTAGCATGAAGCTCTTGGTGTATGGTTGAGAACTACTGGGTTTTGCCCAGTGCAGTTTGGAATATTCTTAGACATAATTCTTGTTCTGCTCACGATTGGGTGGATAATGTTGTTGGGACTTTCCACATACTTCTTCTAGTTTTACTAAACAAAAATCACAGCAATGGCTTTGATCCTCTGGTTCTAACAATCTTTTCAAAGTCTTTAATGAAGCTGCTAGGGCCTTGGATGCAAGAACGTTTTGTAGCTATATCCACAGGAACTAGGTCCTACAATTCTGCATTTTGATTGGTTGTGATTTTCTATAGTTGTCCTTATCTGCTGCAAAGAATAAGTTCTTTAATGAAGGGTGAAAACTACACTTATCTGTAGGAATAAAGACAAAGTTTGTAGATTGTTTTTAGGAATTATGATGGTTTAATAAATTGGTGTTTGTAGATTCTCTTCCAATAACCATGATTACAACTAGTACTGAGTAATTGCTAGGTTCCCAGTACCGGGTATGGTATCCTTGTTGAGAGAACATGAATCCATTAGAGCACTATTGCTTACCAACAAGATATGCATGTCACTATCACATCCATAGGGATATTGTGCCATGCTGGTCATTGTTGTGGTTCAAAGATATCATATCTGAGTAGGATACCAATAGGTTCCCTCTCTTCTTTGGATGCTTGCATGGTGCCTTCTGGTACCAAGAATGCTAGACCTCAAAAAGGGGCACTGAGATCAGTTCCAGCTCAGGGCTTCTGGACCCTGTTTCTACAGTGCATTGTGTCTTCACAATAAGGACTTATCTTCTTCCTCTGAAGAGTAAAGGAGTGTATCCAAAAGTGTTTGCTTTGCGAGTCTCTTAGACTTCCCTGGTCAACAACTCTAAGGCTTCCCATGTCTTATATTAGAGTTTTTTGTTAGGTGTTTTTTGTTATGCTCTTAGAAAAAGGGCCAACACTCCAGATAAGAAAAGTTCTTTAAAGCTGTAAATGTATATTCATACACTGAATTGCATGCATTATATATTTGTTTGGTAAACAGATAACAGTATAACTCATTTTTCAGCAGTCCATACTGTTATTTTACCTCACGTCCTCCATGTCCTGTATTTAACCCCTTTCCCTCCCCCTTCCCTAAGGAGCCAGCCTTTTCCCATTTTTCCCACTAGATCAATTGTTTCACTAGTCATCTTTACCCCCATCCTGACTTCTTTATTAACCTTCCCCCCTCACTAAAGAGTTCCCATTGTCCCATTCTTTCTATCAGCTATTTTAGGCCTACCTCTCCTGTCCTTTCAATCTATTTTGTGACACTTGTCCATCGTTATAGTTCAATGACTGAAATGTTAAAGCAAACAAATTGGTAAGTGATAGCCAAACATGCATTTTCTTACTGTTTTAATTCTTTCATAATTTTTGTTTTGTTTCTTCCAAAAATTTTGAATTTTTTGTTACAGTCTCATTCAAAATCATCCATGTGATTAGTGACTGCCATCAAAATTAAAAATTAACTTTGAAAGAAATTATATGTGTAATTGATTTTAGAGTGTTTAATTCTGTAGTGGAATAACTGGCCTCCTTTTGGCTATATGTATTCTTTCTTTTCCAAATAGATAAATTCTATTCAGTTTCTAACATACTAATTATTATGGTCTTTCTTTGTAATGCTGGGTTGGACTCTCACTGGTTAGGATAAAGTTTTATTTTAATCTCTCACATTACTATGCATATCATTTTAGTGGCATTGACTTAAGTATAAACTGTGTATTTTTAGCCATACTGTGATTTGATCAATGTTGTACGTGTCACTGAACTTTTAGTGAAAAACACTAAATGGGTATTTTTTTTTTCTCCATCTCAGAACAAAAATACCTGTCTGGTGTTTAAACAATATTCAATAAGTTTTTGTTGAATTTGTATGAAAAAATTACATCTCTAAATGTAGGATAGCTATATTTTATGTTGGGAATTTTGATACTATTTTTAAAATGAAGTTTTTTATCTGTGTCTCTTCAATTAACAAATACTTCTCAATTCTCAAGCAGGTGTATTTTGTGATTTGTGATGATGCTAGATGCTCAGAATCACAAGTGAGAAATATCTTTGAAACTAATCCCTTAGGCATTTTCACAGGCACAGGCACCATCAATTCATTTTTTCAATAACACCTCAATATAAAAATTAAAAACCCAAATATTGAGCTGAAGGAATGGCTTAGAACTTAAGATTGCATACCACTCTTGCAGAGGACCTGAGTTCAGTTTTCAGCATCCACCTCAGGCAGCTTATGATGACTCTGACTTGTGCACCAGCGTTTTAAATGCATATATGACTCCACACAAGTATATATAACTAAAACAAGTCTTAAAAATAAACTCAGATATTTTTGCAGTCTTTTCTCACACTCCACATATTTATGTGACTTATTAAAGATTTTATCATTATTTATTATTACATTGTACATCCACTATAAGATTCAGATGGAGGCAGTGTGGGAAATTTTGTAAATAATTAAAGATGAAGGAAAAAGATGCAGGGCTGTACATCCAGAGAGAGAAAGCCTAACCTCAGCTGTGGTCTGAGATCTGATGCAGCTCATCATAGCCTCTCAAATGAGATATGTAGCTATTCACCTGGCAAATGTGTTCTTGAATCTACATTAGTAGTGAAAAGATGTATTTAACTGCTGCCACTAGAAAATTACAAACTTACTCTAGCTGAGGCCAATGCTAAGCCTTCAGTACAGGGCAATTTCTTAAGGAGCCCATCCAGCCAAGTGGGAGATTGACTACATTGTTGAAACTGAATAAGTTATTTAACCTTAGCAACATGGAAACTTTGGAGGGAAAGCCATTCATAAGACATCAGAAAATAGAGCCATTCCCAGTTAGGGAATTTTCATAAGCATGGTCCAGGAATCCCAATCCACAATTTAATACCATAAAGCTTTCAGTTCAGTGCCCTATGACCTGAGACTTTGACCAAGGATGAATTTTGATTAACCAGAATTAATTGTATTTGTATGACTCTTGTTTTCATGGCACTTATTTGCATGGCTTTATTGGTAAGGCAGAAATTATACAATGGAGTTTAGGTATAGAGTTGTTCATGCTAACTTCCCAGAACTGTACATGGACTAGTATGGATTGTCTTCTTTCACAACATAAAATTAATGCCAGAAAATTGCATACAAAAAATGGCTCTAACCATAACATTCTTCTTTACAATAGACTTCCCACAGTCCCTTGGCTTTTGGATAGATAATGCTCCACACACTACTCAGCATGCAGTTTATTTAACAAAGTCATTTCTTACTATGACCTGAAAGGTCAATTCATCTACTGCCTGCTAATCTCAGAATACATATTTCCTTTTCTGATGCCCACCAATTTAGAACATATCTCTGGTCATTTTAGCAACCATTGTGGTCAATAATGAAAGCAAGACAATTGGTATATACTTATAGTATCCATTCATTTTATGTATGCAAGCGCCACTGCAAGCAGTCTACAGAGCAGTGGAAAGGTCTAGGTAAACCACAGATAATGTGCCACATCAGGACTGGAGTGTATACTGTTATAAGATACAGTAAATTCATCACCTTGCTATGAAATTTCTAGAGGATGAGGAAAAAAATTATAGCAGAACTCTAGAAGTGAAATTGGTACTGCTTCTCGTCTCCACCATCCCTAATGATCCACTTACAGAGTTTTGCCTTCTGTTACCCAAATTTTAGTTACACTGAAGACATGATTATTAATGGGTAAGTGCTTCAACTAGGGATACTATGAGGAGACCCCTGACCTTGAAGCTATAAGTACAGTCTGACCACTTTGTTCTTCTAATATCTTTGAGACAGCATGCAGAGAAAGTTTCATTAGGGAAAATTGATGCTGATTGCCATAATGGCTGAAAGCTGTTGCCACAAATTGGAATGAAGCAAAATTATCTGAAGTCCTGGGAGTTAACTTGGGTGCCAATTTATTCTCTGTCCAGTGATGAATCAGCAATTGTTGCCAACAAAGCCACAGTAATTAAGGGCTCAGATCATTTGGGAATATAGATCTGGGTCACCCCACTAGACAAATTACCAAGACCAATTAAAGTACTCACCAAAGGGGAATATCTGTTTTTAGAATAGTGATAGAGGAAGTATCAGAATATACTCAGTGATAACTGTAACTATGAGGCTTTTGTAATGCTTTATTTCTTCTAATCCTCTTATGTTGTCTTTGCTATGATTATGGCTGCCAACAAGGAGATTCCAAAATTGATTGGGATTAAACAAGAGTACAAATGGACAAGAGTGCTCCAAAAGGGGAAATACAGAAATCATCCAAGCACTGTAAAGAATTTTCTCAGATGCAATTTTTATTTCAGCTATGTTTGCTTCAGCTAATTGGATGCTGTTTCAGAAGCTTCAGAAGATTACAAAAGAAATCTTCAGGTGCAATTATCTTAACTCTTGCTGTGCATGTTGTTCATGTTGGAAGCCAAGAAGGAGGTCTTTTATGGGCATCACCAAATGTACATAGATTCAAAATAGTATCCATACATATTTAAAAACACTGTAACAGAAGAAATTGATCTGAGACATAGCAAATTCTTTTTGGATGGTCATTTAGATCAATCAAGAAGCCAGTGACACATTTCTGGGCTGCTTTTGTACTTATCTTCTGCGTATGACTAGTTCTTCCATTTTTCTGGTTAGTAGTACAATTACACTCATCTGCAACACTCTTTTTAAGATTAATTAAATAGGCTCCTGTCAGCAAGCTCTTATTAGCCTCCACAATAGTGTCTGGGTTTGGTGGTTGTACATGGGGTGTATCCCCAGGTGAGGCAGTCTCCTGATGGTCATTCCTTCAGTCTCTGTTCCACACTTTGCCTCTGTAACTCATTCCATGGGTATTTTGTTCCCAGACACTATTATGGAGGCCAACAAGAGCTTGCTGACAGGAGCCTGATATAGCTGTCTCCTGAGATGCTTTGCTTGTGTCTTACTAATACAGAAGTGGATGTTCACAGACATCCTTTGGACAGAGCACAGGGTTCCCAAATGAAGTAGCTAGAGAAAGGATCCAAGGAACTGAAGGGGTTTGAAGATCCATAGGAGGAACAATAATATGAACTAATCAGTACCCCCAGAGCTCCCAGGGACTAAACCACCAACCAAAGAAAACACTTGGTGGGACTCATGACTCTAGCTGTATATGTAGCAGAGGATGGCCTAGTTGGTCATCAATGGGAGGAGAGGCCTTGGTCCTGTGAAAGGTCCATGCTCCAGTATAGGGGAATGCCAGGGCTAGGAAGCAGGAGTGGGTGGGTTGGTGAGCAGGGGGAGCAGGGAGAGGATAGGGGTTTCAGAGGGGAAACCAGGAAAAGGGATAACATTTGAAATGTAAATAAAGAAGATATTTTTTAAAAAAGAAGAAAGAAAGGAAGAAAAAAAGGCTTCCCCTCCCTCCTTTCCTCCCAATTCCTCCATCTCACCTCTTTTTGCCCTCATCTTCCAGTCCTCCCTTTCTCCTCAGAAAATGGGAAGCCTCACATGGATATCAACCACCTTGGTATATCAAGTTGTAGTACTACTAGGAGCATCTTCTCCCATTGAAGCTAGACAAGGCAGCCCAGTTAGGGAAAAGGGATCCAAAGGCAGGCAACAGAGTCAGAGGCAGGCACTGCTCCTGCTGTTAGAAGTCCCACATGAAGAACGAGCTTCATAACTGTTACATACGTGTAGAAGGTCTAGATATGTCCATTGCATACTCTCTGTTTGGCAGTTAAGTCTCTGTGGGTACAAGCTTTTGTCTTGGAGTCAATTTACTGTGAGATACACAGTGAGAACATTAGACCCAACACAAATGCTAGGCAATTCAGGGATGTATCCGGTTCTATAGACAACTGTGGTATTAGGTAAAATCTTCCTATCTTTTAACAACAGCAACAACAACAAAACTGTCTTCTACTCTGTTCACTGGCTCATTTCTTAATTAGACTGATTAGATTCCCTTTCTAGTAATCTTAACTTTTTAATATCAAATATTCATTTATTATAAAATCAGAAGCAGCAATAATATAATTTGGATTTAATATATGATATATAAAATATTTTTATAAGAGATGAAAACTTGATATATTATATTGGAGAGAGCTGTGTGTATCCTATAATCAGCCTTTAATTTCATTTCCCTGGTTACCTTGGCAGGCTATTATTTATAGACTTTACTATCACAGTGGCAGAGGTTGAAAACATAAGAAGCATTCCTTCTCTTGCTTTTAAAGATTAGAACACCAAAGCCAGGAGAGATTAAGTTACATGTCTAATCTTGCAAGGTCATTTATCACAAGCATTTAAATTATAACTAGATAATCTAGAACAGTGAGTAATTATGTTTCAGGAAAGTTTAAGCATAGATGCATAGAGGAGCCTGGGAATTTTCATCAAGGGCTCCTGAGAACCCTTCTAAGGCTAAATTCCTACACTCAGATAGAGCACCATATCCAATGAATTAATTATTCCACATATTTTCCCAGTATAATACAGGTGCCTTTACCATATAATTTTAAGGAATAGCTAGAGGTAATTCATTGGTATTTTAAAGACATCAGTGCCTCTATTCTGCAGAAGAAACTCTAGAAGCATAAAATTGCTATCTGTCCAAAACACATCACTGATCTTGTGTAGAATCTCTATACCTGTGAAAGTCCATGTCAAATGAAATATTTGACAAGCTGGATTGTGCTCTAGAAACTGAGTGCAAAGGATCTGCCTGTATTTCAGGGTCTAAGAACATATTTTAAAGTGTCAGTATAGATTAGAACTGAATACCAGGACTCACTTATTTTCAGCAGTATGAATTGAACATAGGGCATTGTGTATGCTAGGCAATTGCTCCACTACTGATCTAATTCCTGGGGCATGGTGATGTTGAACTTGTGATTTTTTTTTTTTTTTTGCCTTTTCTTCTCAAGTGCTATGGTTATAGGCTCATAACTTACATTTAGTTGTCCTGAAAACTGTGTGTCTGAGAAAGAGCTAGAGTGAATGTGGCACAATATATTAATGCACTAAAAAGGGCAATGTTTGACTCACTCCAGTAGTTTCCCTGACATAGCTAGATCCTCTCTAAACGGACCTATCTCACTTAAGTCCTGGGTCACATGTTTTTTTCTCAAAAATAGACATTCTTATTTTCTGTATATTGTTTTTGCTTGTCATAGCATTAATTCCATTAGAAAATTCTTATTTAACACAATACATAGTAAGCTCTAGTTAGATGGTGAAGGTATAAAGACTATCATGTGCAAATAATCAATTTGGTTATTTCTATATGCTATTTGAGCATCATAAAACTGAGTTTAAAGATCTCACTATCAAAGTATCTTAGAGTGAAATGGGGAACCAAATGTCAATTAGTGATCAGCATAAAATTCATGATAGAGGTGCACAAAGACAACATTCACTTACCTATTCAGCTGATAAAGGATTGTTTTCTGCAGGTAGCATGTCTGCACTGAATACTGGAGAACTGAGAGAATTACCTAAATTATAAAGAAGAAACAGCCTTCAAGACAAGTATAATATGTGAAAGGTGGATTTGGTGTAACACAGTAAATGACAACTATATCATAGAATCTGGCATAGTCTGACAAGAGAGATTGGTCATTCAAGGGAAAGTCACATGACAACCTATAAGGAGTAAAGCACAGATTTAGGGAGGATAATGATGTGTTGAGATTAGTCAATGACCAGGCAGTTATATATGGGTTTTTTTTTTGTTTATGTTTTTGTTTTTTTTGTTTTGTTTTCGTTTTTTAAGTTTTTTTTTTTTTTTTAGTTTTTTCGAGACAGGGTTTCTCTGTGTAACCCTGACTGTCCTGGAACTCACTCTGTAAACCAGGCTGACCTCGAACTCAGAAATTAGCCTGCCTCTGCCTCCCAAGTGCTGGGATTAAAGGCGTACATCACCATGCACGGCTTTTTTTTTTTTTTTTTTTTTTTTTGTATATTGGAAGATAACTTTATTTGTTCTAGGGCATTGGCCAGAGTCCCCTTAGAACTTCTGAAACTGCTTCTTGGGGCCAGCAGCCTTGGTGACCTTGAGCACATTGAATCGAACAGTCTTGCTCAGGGGCCTGCACTCTCCAACTTTAACAATGTCTCGGATCTGTACATCCTTGATACAGGGGGACAGGTGCACAGACATGTTCTTGTGTCACTTCTCAAATCGATTGTACTTTCTGATGTAATGGAGATAGTCCTGGCGGATGACAATAGTCCTCTGCATCCTCATCTTCATCACAACACCAGACAGGATCCGACCTTGGATGGAGACATTACCAGTTGTCTTAGTCAGGGTTTCTATTCCTGCACAAACATCATGACCAAGAAGCAAGTTGGGGAGGAAAGGGTTTATTCAGCTTACACTTCCATACTGCTGTTCATCACCAAAGGAAGTCAGGACTGGAACTCAAGCAGGTCAGGGAGCAGGAGCTGATGCAGAGGCCATGGAGGGATGTTCTTTACTGGCTTGCTTCCCCTGGCTTGCTCAGCCTACTCTCTTATAGAACCCAAGATTACCAGCCCAGGGATGGTCCCACCCACAAGGGGCCTTTCCCCCTTGATACTAATTGAGAAAATGCCTTACAGTTGGATCTCATGGAGGCATTTCCTCAACTGAAGCTCCTTTCTCTGTGATAACTCCAGCTGTGTCAAGTTGACACAAAAATAGCCAGTACACCAGTGAAGGGGCATTCCTTGTCTATGTAGACAAGAAATGGCCTCTTTGGGCATCTTGAAGCCTAGACCGATGTTTTTGTAGTACTGGGGGAGTTTTTCCTTGCCAGTTTCTCCCAGCAAAACACGCTTCTTATTTTGAAAGATTGTAGGCTACTTTTGGTAAGCACGCTTCATCTGAATGTCTTCCCGGCAGCCGGGGAAAAGGAGAAGCAGGGCCGGTCCTGGCTTCCTTATTAGTCAATGACCAGGCAGTTATACATGTTAATCATTACAATTTTTATAAACTAGACAAAAGTTCTTCAGATATCCCCATAAGTTTCTGCTACATCACACCAAAACTACCTTTCAATATTTTCATAGTGTGCTTTTTATAGCTGTGATAATACTATGATCAAATGCAATATGTGAAGGAAAATGTTTTATTTTTTTCAGATAACAGTTATAGTCTCTCATGAGTGGAAATGATGCAGGGACTCAGAGCAGAACACAAGATAAGAGTTAAAGCAGGGGACATGGAGGGACAATGCATAGTATTTTGCTCCTGTGCTCTTATACAACCAAGTACCATTTGTCCAATTGTGGCACTACCCACAGTGGATTTGAGGTTCCCACATCAACTATCAATCAAGAGATATCTCACAGACTTGACCACAGGCTGATCTTATGAAGAACTTTTCTCAATTAAGGTTCCTTCTTTCTAGATAACCCCAGGCTGTTTCAAGTCAACAAAAATACAATCGAATACACTAGCCATCGCTAATATCATAAAGCTAAAGAGAAGATTCCCCCATGTTGGACTTTCTTTCTGTTCCAGAGAAAACTTCCTATTAATTTTCACAGGAAGGAAATGCAAATTAACAAAAGTACAGTGGCAGCAGTTTTCACAGATGGTGATGTCTTCGACTTTCCCATGTCTGTTTCCTTTCTGATGTCACTCACTGGCTCCTGTACAGTTATTTTCCCTCTCACAGTGACAAGAGAATGGACAGAAACAGGAGAAGAAAGTTTACTTGATATCACAGTTTCAAAGTCCATCAAGGAATGCACATCAGAGAGCCCCATATCTGCAGGAGACATTGTTACTTTTCTATTGCTGTGATAGAAAGACCATGGCAGAGGCAACTCATAAGAAAAGGTGTTTCATTCCAGAGGGTTAGAGTCTATCATGGTGGAGTGAGCCCATCATGGTGGAGTGAAGGCATGGTAGCAGGATCGACTCAAGCTCACATTTGAAATCATAAGTAGGGGTCAGAGATAGTTAGGAATGCTACAGGTCTTTGGAACCACAAAGCACGTTCCCAATGACACATCACCAATAATACCACCCTTCCTAGCTCTTCCCAAACAGTTCCCAAACTGGGGATGAAAAATCCAAACACAGGAACCCATGGGACATTCTCATTCAAACCACCAAATGTAGATTCTCACACTAGGAAACAGAAAACAGGTATAGAAGCCAGATCAGGAGAGAAGCTTCAACGTCCATCCCATAGTGCCAACTCTGGCAGTTCCCACATTATAGAGGTTCTAACATTTCCCAAAGTAGCGACATTACCTGGCAACTAAATGTTTAAACACAAGATTATGGAGGCCATTTCCTACACTCAGCTCACAATATGCAATTGTTGGCCCCATCGTCTGTCTCATGGCCTTCTCATAATGCAAAATAAATTCAGTCTAACTTCAAGATTCCATAGATTGGTTTTCATATTTATTTAAGAAATACCTTTTCTATCTATTTTTCCTCACTGGCTGTATTAATTTACACTTTCACTAGTACTATGAGAGAATTCATTTCCCTACACATATTCCTTAGTGTTCATCATACTTTTTTTTTCTTATACTAGTGTTTTTGAAATAACCTCACTGTGGTTTTGATATCTATTTCTCCCTTTAAATTGATTTTAAGCATAAAACAAATGTTTCATTCTGTTCCACTATCATTTCTCATACACCTTTTCCATCTCTTCATGTCTCTTCTTCCTTCTCATAGTGTCCTTTCCACTTTTATGTACTAGATATAAGTACATATGAGTACATCTTAATTTAAATTTAAATCTAAAGTCTACTTGTCAGAGAAAAGACAGTATTTGTCTTTCTCTGACTTATTTTACCTGACAACATAATGATACTATTTTCTTACAAGTGTCATAATTGCACTGTTCCTTTTAGCTGAATAAAATTCCATTGTGTGTATTATCACATTTTCCTTTTCTATGCTGCCCAGTGCAGCAATAAGCTTGGACGCACAGGTAACACCAGAGTATACTAATTTTGAGTCCTTCAGATATAAATCCAGGGATGGTATTGTGGAATGGTGTAGTAGTTTTGTTTTTAGGTTTTTAGGAAACCTCATGCCGAATTCTAAAGTAGATGAAGTAGTTTATATTGCTACCAATACTATGCAAGATCTCATCTTTCTCTGCATTCTCACTTGTATTTTTTTATTTGTTTTCTCCATAATACCCATTCAGAATGGAGTGAGATGAAATCTGAGAGTCGTATTAATTTGTACTTCTCTGGTGACTTAGTGGTGTAGAATTTTTCAAATACTTATTGCTCAAATTTGTATTTCTTATCTTGAGAACTATTGACCCAGCACATTAGACTATTTATAAGTTAAATAATTTATTTCCTGATGTTTAATTTTTGGAATTCTTTATATAGCCTAGATAGTAATTTCCTACATGGAACATTTTGCTGAGAATTTTTGTTGTTGTTGTTGTTGATGATGATGATGATGGCGATGACAATGCAGGCCCTTTTTTCACTATTTCTGAGTAGAAGATTTTAACTAACAATACCATATTGTCAGTTCCTTTATTACTTGGGTCTTTTCAGAAAATCCTTGTTAATGCCTATAGCTTTAAATACCCTACATATGTTTTTCTCTAGCAATGTCAAATGTTACTCTAAAGTCTTTGGCAATATTGAATTGATGTTTTGTACTGGAGAATAGGTAGGGATCCAATCCCATTCTTTTACATGTGGATATATAGTTAGCTTAGCATCATATGTTGAAGAAGCTGCTTAGTTCATGTGTGGTTTTGATACATTTGTTATATATTAGGTGTCTATTCCTAATAATACTTATTTATGGGTCCTTCCTTCATTGCTCCATAGTTTTTAGAGTCTTTTCATTACTCCAGTGTTTCTTCTATGACTCAAGAACAATTCTTATATGAGATCCCTAAAGTTCAAACACAAGATACATACTTCCACTATACATTAGTACAAAGGAAACCTTCCCATTGTTGAAGGGATGAATAAGATGAAACAAGGAACTACTTGAATGAAAATAAGAGTAAAATCTTACTAAAGATCTTTATGTTCAGTACCCAGAGTAATTAGTACCTGAGCTCCAGAGGTTCTAAACAAATATCTCTATGGATTTACCATTGTAGCACATGTGGCCTACTTTGGATAGTGGCCCCACTCCATGCACGCAGATTTTGTAGTTTATATTCTATGCTTCATTGAAACTTCAACTTCGTGTAACTTTTTAACTAAACCCTCATTAAGATTAATACTTTTGGAAGCAACTGTTTTTCACTGATCTGAATAATATTTTACTTCATTGCTTGAGTGTGCCAAACTTGTGTTTTATCTTTTTTTTAGTAGAGGACAATTAAGATTGATTTCTGGATTTAATATTGGCCAGATGCTGTAAACACTTTCTAAAAAGTCTTCTCATATATAGTGGTAAGTCATTCTTCAAAAAATTAGCTGGTCATTAGAATATATAAGTAAGTTTTTAATGTACAAAAAATATACTTTATTTAAATGATCTGTTTTGTTCTTGGATTTTGTTCTTTTTTGAAATAAGTATGTGTGTGTGTGTTTCTGTCTGTCTCTTTGACTCTCTGTCTGTCTTGCTATATATCCAACATTGACCTTGAACTCACAACCCTCATGCCATTGTCTACTCAGTATTACAAACATGAATCACTATACATATCCAAAAGTAGCCTTTTTCACTCAAATGATGATAATTGTAAATCACATTTTGTAGAGGAATTTTAAACCAGCAACACGGCTGCTCTGCATAGAATAGAAACATGCCCTTATACACACTATTAGTCCATGAGGGTCAGTTTGTAGAAGGAAGTAGCTATTTTTGAATATAGTGCCACATTGAGATATGGCAGAGTGATAAATCAGAGAAAGATATGACAGAATGAGTCAGAGATCGGATAAACCCAACTCTCAGGAGAAAAAACAAGGGACGATGAGCTTCTTAAGAGTAGCTCAGGGTAGGGCCACAGGCCTCATCCAGCCGGATCAGCACAGGGGTAGCTGGAGCGCAGGGTTGCCTGACACCCACCAGCTACCCACAACCCCCGCCTCAGGATCTTGGGACTGCTGGTGAGTGGAACACAGCTTCTGCTCCAGTCCAATCACGCGGGACCTGAGACTGCTCTGGTTGGGGAGAGAGAAATCCGGCCTACATAGGGCCACAAGCCTCTTCCGGTCAGAAAAGCACCTGGGCAACTGGGGCGCAGGGTCGGCTGACACTCGCCAGCTACCCACAACACCCACCACAAGATCTTAAGACTTCTGGTGAGTGGAACACAGCTTCTGCTCCAATCCAATTGCACGCGGGACCAGAGACTGCATTAGTTAGGGAAGCAGAAAACCGGCCTGAGTAGGACCACAGGCCTCTTCCAGCTGGACCAGCACCGGGGTACCGTCAGCTACCCACGACCCCCGCCGCAGGATTTTGAGACTGCTGGTGAGTGGAACACAGCTTCTGCTCCAATCTTTAAACAGTGACAACGATAACAACTAACCCCAGAGATTACCAGATATCGAAAGGTAAACGTAATAATCTTACTAACAGAAACCAAGACCACTCACTATCATCAAAACCCAGCACCCCCACTTCGCCCAGTCCAGGGCACCCCAACACACCGGAAAAGCTAGACACGGATCTAAAAGCATATCTCCTGATGATGGTAGAGGACTTCAAGAAGGACTTTAATAACACACTTAAAGAAATACAGGAGAACAATGCTAAACAGGCAGAAGACACTAAAGAGGAAGCACAAAAATCCCTTAAAGAATTGCAGGAGAACACTGCTAAAGAGTTACAAATCCTTAAAGAAAAACAGGATAACATAATCAAACAGGTAGAAGTCCTTACAGAAAAACAGGAAAACACATCCAAACAGATGATGGAAATGAACAAAACCATACTAGACCTAAAAAGGGAAGTAGACACAATAAAGAAAACCCAAAATGAGGCAACACTGGAGATAGAAACCCTAGGAAAGAAATCTGGAACCATAGATACGAGCATCAGCAACAGAATACAAGAGATGGAAGAGAGAATCTCAGGTGCAGAAGATTCCATAGAGAACATCTGCACAACAATCAAGGAAAATGGAAAATGCAAAAAGATCCTAACTCAAAACATCCAAGAAATACAGGACAAAATGAGAAGACCAAACCTATGGATAATAGGAGTGGATGAGAATGAAGATTTTCAACTCAAAGGACCAGCAAACATCTTCAACAAAATTATAGAAGAAAACTTCCCAAATCTAAAGAAAGAGATGCCCATGAACATACAAGAAGCCTACAGAACTCCAAATAGACTGGACCAGAAAAGAAATACCTCCCGACACATAATAATCAGAACAACAAATGCTCTAAATAAAGATAGAATACTAAAAGCAGTAAGAGAAAAAGGCCAAGTAACATATAAAGGCAAGCCTATCAGAATTACACCAGATTTTTCACCAGAGACTATGAAAGTCAGAAGATCCTGGACAGATGTTATACAGACATTAAAAGAACACAAATTCCAGCCCAGGCTACTATACCCAGCCAAACTCTCAATTAACATAGATGGAGAAACCAAAGTATTCCACGACAAAACCAAATTCACACATTATCTCTCCACGAATCCAGCCCTTCAAAGGATAATAACAGAAAAAAACCAATACAAGGACAGGAACCACGCCCTAGAAACTACAAGAAGGTAATCCCTCAACAAACCTAAAAGAAGACAGCCACAAAAACAAAATGCCAACTTTAACAACAAAAATAACAGGAAACAACAATTACTTTTCCTTAATATCTCTTAATATCAATGGACTCAACTCCCCGATAAAAAGACATAGACTAATAAACTGGCTACACAAACAAGACCCAACATTTTGCTGCTTACAGGAAACTCATCTCAGAGAAAAGGATAGACACTACCTCAGAATGAAAGGCTGGAAAACAATTTTCCAAGCAAATGGCATGAAGAAACAAGCTGGAGTAGCCATTCTAATATCTGATAAGATTGACTTCCAACCCAAAGTCATTAAAAAAGACAGGGAGGGACACTTCATACTCATCAAAGGTAAAATCCTCCAAGAGGAACTATCAATCCTGAATATCTATGCTCCAAATACAAAGGCAGCCACATTCATTAAAGAAACTTTAGTAAATCTCAAAGCACACATTGCACCTCATACAATAATAGTGGGAGACTTCAACACACCACTTTCACCAATGGACAGATCATGGAAACAGAAACTAAACAGGGACACAGAGAAACTAAGAGAAATTATGAATCAAATGGATCTGGCAGATATCTACAGAACATTCTATCCTAAAACAAAAGGATATACCTTCTTCTCAGCACCTCATGGTACCTTCTCCAAAATTGACCACATAATTGGTCACAAAACAGGCCTCAACAGATACAAAAATATTGAAATTGTCCCATGCATCCTATCAGATCACCATGGACTAAGGCTGATCTTCAATAACAAAATAAATAATAGAAAGCCAACCTTCACGTGGAAACTGAACAACACTCTTCTCAATAATACCTTGGTCAAGGAAGGAATAAAGAAAGAAATTAAGGAATTTTTAGAGTTCAATGAAAATGAAGCCACAACATACCCAAACTTATGGGACACAATGAAAGCATTTTTAAGAGGAAAACTTTTAGCTCTGAGTGCCTCCAAAAGGAAACTAGAGAGAGCACACATTAGCAGCTTGACAACACACCTAAAAGCACTAGAACAAAAGGAAGCAAATTCACCCAAGAGGAGTAGACGGCAGGAAATAATCAAACTCAGGGGTGAAATCAACCAAGTGGAAACAAGAAAAACTATTCAAAGAATCAACCAATCAAGGAGCTGGTTCTTTGAGAAAATCAACAAGATAGATAAACCCTTAGCCAGACTCACTAGAGGGCACAGGGAAAGCATCCTAATTAACAAAATCAGAAATGAAAAAGGAGACATAACAACAGATCCTGAAGACATCCAAAACACCATCAGATCCTTCTACCAAAGGCTATACTCAACAAAACTGGAGAACCTGGATGAAATGGAGAAGTTCCTAGACAGATACCAGGTACCAAAGTTGAATCAAGATCAGGTTAATGATCTAAACAGCCCTATATCCCCCAAAGAAATAGAAGCAGTCATTAATAGTCTCCCAACTAAAAAAAGCCCAGGACCAGATGGGTTTAGTGCAGAGTTCTATCAGACCTTCAAAGAAGATCTAATCCCAGTTCTTCACAAACTA
Source organism: Mus caroli (assembly GCF_978045245.1). NCBI lineage: Eukaryota > Metazoa > Chordata > Mammalia > Rodentia > Muridae > Mus > Mus caroli. The sequence goes on along the minus strand of NW_028227263.1, from coordinate 57,701,231 downwards.
TTCCACAAAATAGAAACAGAAGGTACTCTACCCAACTCATTCTATGAAGCCACAATTACTCTGATACCTAAACCAGAAAAAGACCCAACAAAGATAGAAAACTTCAGACCAATATCCCTTAAGAATATTGATGCAAAAATCCTCAATAAAGTTCTTGCTAACCGAATCCAAGAACACATCAAAACAATCATCCATCCTGACCAAGTAGGTTTCATCCCAGGGATGCAGGGATGGTTCAATATACGGAAATCCATCAACGTAATCCAGTATATAAACAAACTCAAAGACAAAAACCACATGGTCATCTCGTTAGATGCGGAAAAAGCATTTGACAAGATCCAACACCCATTCATGATAAAAGTCTTGGAAAGATCAGGAATTCAAGGCCCATACCTAAACATGATAAAAGCAATCTACAGCAAACCAGTAGCCAACATCAAAGTAAATGGTGAGAAGCTTGAAGCAATCCCTCTAAAATCAGGGACTAGACAAGGCTGTCCACTTTCTCCATACCTATTCAACATTGTACTTGAAGTCCTAGCCAGAGCAATTCGACAACAAAAGGAGATCAAAGGGATACAAATTGGAAAAGTTGAAGTCAAAATATCACTTTTTGCAGATGATATGATAGTATATATAAGTGACCCTAAAAATTCCACCAGAGAACTCTTAAGCCTCATAAACAGCTTCGGTGAAGTAGCTGGATATAAAATTAACTCAAACAAATCAATGGCCTTTCTCTACACAAAGAATAAACAGGCTGAGAAAGAAATTAGGGAAACAACACCCTTCTCAATAGTCACAAATAATATAAAATATCTTGGCGTGACTCTAACTAAGGAAGTGAAAGATCTGTATAATAAAAACTTCAAGTCTCTGAAGAAAGAAATTATAGAAGATCTCAGAAGATGGAAAGATCTCCCATGCTCATGGATTGGCAGGACCAACATTGTAAAAATGGCTATCTTGCCAAATGCAATCTACAGATTCAATGCAATCCCCATCAAAATTCCAAATCAATTCTTCAACGAATTAGAAAGTGCAATCTGCAAATTCATCTGGAATAACAAAAAACCTAGGATAGCAAAAACTCTTCTCAAGGATAAAAGAACCTCTGGTGGAATCACCATGCTGGACCTAAAGCTCTACTACAGAGCAATTGTGATAAAAACTGCGTGGTACTGGTATAGTGACAGACAAATAGACCAATGGAATAGAATTGAAGACCCAGAAATGAACCCACACACCTATGGTCACTTGATCTTCGACAAGGGAGCTAAAAACATCCAGTGGAAGAAAGACAGCATTTTCAACAAATGGTGCTGGCACAACTGGTTGTTAACATGTAGAAGAATGCGAATTGATCCACTCCTATCTCCTTGTACTAAGGTCAAGTCTAAGTGGATCAAGGAACTTCACATAAAACCAGAGTCACTGAAACTTATAGAGGAGAAAGTAGGGAAAAGCCTTGAAGATATGGGCACAGGGGAAAAATTCCTGAATAGAACAGTAATGGCTTGTGCTGTAAGATCGAGAATTGACAAGTGGGACCTCATGAAACTACAAAGCTTCTGCAAGGCTAAAGACACCATCAATAAGACAAAAAAACCACCAACAGATTGGGAAAGGATCTTCACCTATCCTAAATCAGATAAGGGACTAATATCCAATATATATAAAGAACTCAAGAAGGTGGACTCCAGAAAGTCAAATAACCCCATTAAAAAATGGGGCTCAGAACTGAACAAAGAATTCTCACCTGAGGAATACCGAATGGCAGAGAAACACCTGAAAAAATGTTCAACATCCTTAATCATCAGGGAAATGCAAATCAAAACAACCCTGAGATTCCACCTCACACCAGTCAGAATGGCTAAGATCAAAAATTCAGGTGACAGCAGATGCTGGCGAGGATGTGGAGAAAGAGGAACACTCCTCCATTGTTGGTGGGATTGCAAGCTTGTACAACCACTCTGGAAATCAGTCTGGCGGCTCCTCAGAAAATTGGACATAGTACTACCGGAGGATCCAGCAATACCTCTCCTGGGCATATATCCAGAAGATGTCCCAACCGGTAAAAAGGACACATGCTCCACTATGTTCATAGCAGCCCTATTTATAATAGCCAGAAGCTGGAAAGAACCCAGATGTTCCTCAACAGTGGAATGGATACAGAAATTATGGTACATTTACACAATGGAGTACTACTCAGCTATTAAAAAGAATGAATTTATGAAATTCCTAGCCAAATGGATGGTCCTGGAGGGCATCATCTTGAGTGAAATAACACAATCACAAAAGAACTCACACAATATGTATTCACTGATAAGTGGATATTAGCCCAAAACTTAGGATACCCAAGATATAAGATACAATTTGATAAACGCATGAAACTCAAGAAGAATGAAGACCAAAGTGTGGACACTGTGCACCTTCTTAGAATTGGGAACAAAACACCCAGGGAAGGAGTTACAGAGACAAAGTTTGTAGCTGTGATGAAAGGATGGACCATTTAGAGACCGCTGTATCCAGGGATCCATCCCATAATCAGCTTCTAAACGCTGACACCATTGCATACACTAGCAAGATTTTGCTGAAAGGACCCAAATATAGCTGTCTCTTGTGAGACTATGCCGGGGCCTAGCAAACACAGGAGTGGATGTTCACAGTCAGCTATTGGATGTATCACAGGGCTCCCAATGGAGAAGCTAGAGAAAGTACCCAAGGAGCTAAAGGGATCTGCAACCCTATTGTTGGAACAACATGAAGTACTAACCAGAACCCCGGAGCTCTTGTCTCTAGCTGCATATGTATCGAAAGATGGCCTAGTTGGCCATCAATGGAAAGAAAGGCCCATTGGACTTGCAAACTTTATATGCCCCAATATAGGGGAATGCCAGGGCCAAAAGAATGGGAATGGGTGGGTAGGGAAGTGGGGGGCGCTATGGGGGACTTTTGGGATAGCATTGGAAATGTAATTGAGGAAAATATGTAATAAAAATATTAAAAATCAAAAAAAAAAAGAGTAGCTCAGGAAGAGAGAATGATTGGTCATTTGTGAGTCAGTTCCATTGAGTTCAATTGAGTGCTGAGCAGTTCAGTTGGGTCAGTTCTATTCAGTCAGTTGAGTTCAGTGCAGTGGAGCTGAGTGCAGTAACATTGAGTTTGTTCATGAGTTCATGGAGTTGAGTGTTGCATGTCAGCAGAAGCATTTTAAGCCAGAGAATAAAATGGAGCCAAAAGATTAGACCAAATTGCCAAAGCTAGTTTTAGCTCATGAGAGCAATTCAGTTAAAAGCTGAGAAAAGTCAGATTGAATCAGTCGGCATGGAGAGGAGTTTGAGCCAGAACAAATGAGTTGAACCACCCAGAGTTCAGATTGAACTAGAAAGGTTGGGCTTATTCAGCAGTAAGCCTCTGAGACAATTAATTATATCTGGTCAATAAAAGTTACTTTAACAAAAGTTACAGTTATTATTTTTTTAGAAATCCAAAGAGAAAAAAATTTTGACTAAATCTTAGAACTTTATTTTTAAAAGCTAGTATATATTAACTAGAAATAAAATTAATATACCCCAATTTATTTGGAGTATTTTATTTTTATAGATCAATGAAATTCGAGAATCTGCATGTCTAAAAATCAGATCATGTTAAAAACAACTTTTATGAACATGTGAATTATGGTGATAATGCTTGTCTCCTTAAAAGGTCATGAGTATTAGGCAAAAAAATTATAAAATTGCTTATTTAACCACAGCCCTCTAGTTTTTCTTTGTTTGTTCGTTTTGCCTTGTTTTTTTGTTTTTGTTTTTGTTTTTGTTCTTTGTCTTTTGGCAAAAACATAAAAACATCTAGGATTGTACAAGTTTTATTGTCATCACTATGATATTCAGAAAAGTCATTCTTTTCTACATGTTCTGTCCATCTTCTCATGCTTAATATGTGTTATGTCTCCAGGGGTGAATGTCAAAGGACAGTGCCCAGAATCCTCCAAATATCACCATGCCTAGTACTTGAAATATGATTAAAGCTCTCAAAGTTTCTACCTGTATTGCATACCAGCATTTGTAACTTGTGTCACAAGCTATGCTGTCAGCTGGTACAGATCTATCACTGGTGATCCAGGTCAGAGCCCTAGAACATGACTTTGCTTAGCATAGGCATTTTAGTAGAAATGATATAAAGTTTTGAAATTGAATGACACTATTTGTGCAATTTATTTTGCCATTCATGTGATGTCTTCTCCATAGGGCTATACTTATAAAACACTGACTTGTACTCAAACAGCCTATCTCCCAATCATGGTTAATTCCACAGTATTAAGATTATTTTTACTTGGTATGAGAAAATGGCCCTTCATATAATTTCTTGATGGCTGGTCTGTCAAGTGTTCCATCTTAATTGGGAAAGGCAAAGGAAACCTTATGCAGGATCAAGTATTTCATTTTCCATTATCAAAAAAAAAGAGGTTTCTTCCAAGTTCATAATAGAATATGATTCCCAGAAATGAATTTAAGCTTATCTCAGAAAACTTCAAATTCTAATCTCCAATTATAATTAGTATAAAAATTAATTTTACTCTTATGTATGTGCTATGAGAATATATTTGACCCCGTAACATTGTTTTAGCACAATCTAATATATTAAAAATTATACCGCAGTTAACTTTGCTGTGTATCTAAAATTTATACCTTTATTTATTCTTACATATGCTTATTAATGTTTTGCCTTCATAAATGAATATACACCATAGGTATACCTGGTGCGTGTGACAGTGAGAAGAGGGCATTGGACCACCTGGAACTGGAGTTACCGACAGTTTTGACACACCTTGTGGATGCTGGGTCCTCTGCAAAAGCAACAGGTGCTTGCAACTGCTGGGACCCTTTACTGTGTATTTCGGTGCATATATACTTTTCTAGTAGTAACTGTAATGTATGTCTTATTAAATTATAAAAAAGGTGTGAAAGAAATCAAAGTTATATACATCAAAATTTTCACAAATACATGTAACCTAAGAAGTGATTTTTCCCCCAGCAAAAGTAAAAGAAAAAAAAGGATCAAAATAGACGTCTTTAGATTTTTGTGACATCTGTGACATTTTTTTTGTTATTAGAAATTAACACAATCTAAATAGCCTAATGTCATTGCTTTTATATTTAACAAATATTCCCTAAAGTTTGGGAGCTAACATAAGCCATATTATATTACAAAATTGACAAAGAGTATATGTTCTTATGGGCTAGTAATTTTTCAGAGACAGTCCCTCAACACACATATTCTGTAGACCAAGAAACACGTTATGATGACAGCTGCCTAAGGAGGCTGTGCTTGTGGGCCTTTGGTTGGTAAACTAGAAAGCACTTCAAAGAAGCCAAAGAGTATAGGAATAAAAGAACATCTCTACCAAAAATATAGATATGGGAATCAAACCACTCCAAGACCAGTTAGGCAATCACCAGGATTCTGCAGGGCAGAAAGCAGAGAAGCAAAAGGGAGTGTCAAGTCCTAAAGGTTTTGAGCATCACTAGAAGACCATCTTCTTGTGCTTAATGACCATTGTTGTGTTCTTCTCTTTCACACCGTGAAATCACCACATTTCCACGTTTCTTCCTAGAGTATAGACAGGAAAATACCAGTTCTCGTGTCACAATATTACATCCCCTTCCTTTACAACCAAGAAAGCACAATGGTGTCACTGAGTGAGTGTGATCTTGTTTTTGGACTAATCTACAGTTATGATGAGAAATAATAAGTATTATAAATCTTTTCTATTTTAATAGTTTTAATTACAATATAACAGTATATGTTGATTATATTTCATTAAACTCAAAAATAACAACATAACGTGATAGTACTGACTTCTTTTCTCGAAAACTGTAATGTCCCAACACCATAGTTATACTGTTACTCTGAGAATGTGTAATTGAAAAGTATCTCTAGTAATGGAATCACATGATCAGTTGTTTACTAGTTGAGGCCAGTAATAACGTTCTTCCCAGCCCCCTAAAAGGGAATGTTTAAAGCATTGGAGATGTAAGGTTATTTACACTGAAAGCTAGCATTTCATTTGTAAGAACTTGCTACAACTTTCTCTTTGTAATGTGTTTGGATTTTATAGACTTTCCCGGGCCAGAATGACTTTGGAGAGATGTATGCCACAGAATACATCCTGTTTTGTTGTTGTTATTTGAAATTGATCTCCCCACCTTGGTTAAAAGTCTCCAGTCTAGTAATTAGGAACTGCTGTGCTCACTTCTTCCTAGCTAAAGTCTCATACTGAGAAAATTACATTTTACTTGGCTTGAGTTCTACTCTTGAGTGATGCTCAAGTTAAGCAGGTGTGCCTGGTGGCATTTCATGCCTTTGGTGGATAAAGTGTTGTGCATGAGATGGCCTGTGTAGACTGAGCTCCTGGAAATGCAGGATCACTGATTGCCATTTTCTCACTCACTTTCAGTAGGAACATGATGTAATTTCTTGTAACCTTTTGCCTACACCATTTTAGTGGCTTCCCGCTAGTCTCTGGTAGAGCTCAAAGTGGTTTCCTAATCGAGTTGGTTAATACTGCAGTTCAACAGATAGAATCCTGTAATTTTCCTCTTATGGGTTTTTCATGGTTTGGAGAAATTAAAACAGGAGGTTCATGAATCAGTTCCATGTACCTTTGCAAGTGTCTTCGCATAGTGCACTCCTCCACACTAACCTATTCAGCAAATTCTCGTTCTCTCTCTCTCTCTCTCTCTCTCTCTCTCTCTCTCTCTCTCTCTCTCTGTGTGTGTGTGTGTGTGTGTGTGTGTGTGCTGTCTGCCTGTCTTTGATGATTGAGCAAAGGCAGTTCTCTGACTGCCTGAAGCCATTCTATCAAACCATGCATAAAAATGCATGCTCAGAACGACTGTGTATTCCAGTCTTTTATTATCTCACCATTAGTGAAAAAGATGAATTTTACTCATCTATTCCTTATTTCACTCATCTGCATAAAGGATTTCTTTTGTTGTTGTTGTTGGTGGTGGTGGTGGTGGTTTTGGTTTTGGTTTTGGTTTTGACTTTGGCTTTGGTTTTGCGTTTTTTTGAGACAGGGTTTCTCTGTATAGCCCTGGCTGTCCTGGAACTCACTTTGTAGACCAGGTTGGCCTCGAACTCAGAAATCTGCCTGCCTCTGCCTTCCAAGTGCTGTAAGGTGTGCACCACTACGCCCAGCTTTGCATAATGGATTTCTATGAGCTGTCCACTCTTCCTAGACTTCACATGATCTTCCTCCCTCTTACTGTCTCTACATGGTCTATTAAAACCCTCCATCTTTCACCAGTAGAAGAGAACAAAACAATGCCCCAAAGGAATTGGATAATTTTGTTTGTTTGTTCAACTTAATTATTTTTTTTGTAATAAATAAAGCATGGGATATAACCATTTCTAGCGGACGATAGACGTCCAATAATCAACTCCAGTTAATTTATGCCTAAATTAGTATATTGAAAATCTGTGTTATATTGTAATCAAATGCATGACTATTTTTAATATCAATGGTCAGGAAAGAAAAGAAAAAGAATACTTCCAGATATAGATATCAGGAACTAAGAGTCTTCGTAGTTGTTTATTCTAGATATTAACAAATTCCAGCTATCACCAGATGCAAAGGCATACTATATAAAATTCAAATTTTCTACAGACAAAGCATTTGAACATTCTAACTGAGATACATCTAGATCTCTAGATCTAGATGCTGGGAAAAAGATGATGCTATTTGAATGAATTGAATAAAAAAATTGTATAAAATTGAATTAAAATTACTTCTTGTCGATCAGAAAAGATAAATAAATAGAAAAATTAAATGCTTTTAGTCAAATAAATAATAACAAACATTGAAACAAGGAGAATACTCATGCAAGCAAGGTTTCAAGAGATCAAAAACGTTGGTAAAATGGAAAGGGCTACAGTTTGGGAATTGAATGTCCTAGAGTTCAAGTACAAATACTTTGGCATCAAATAGGCTGACCCGTACTGGGAGATTATGTTGATTTACCATAGGACTGCTTTTAGGATATATGGGGTAACCTATACAAATTTTCCAGTCCAAAGCAAGTTTCTAATAAAGTGTATCTGTTACTCTTATTAGTATGCCATGGCATGTTCAAAGAATTTAGGGATAAGAGTATAAATCCATAATGGCATATTGCAGGAGATCCCTGAATGCCCCTAAGAGGACACAACTGAGAAATAATCAGGATGTAGCCCCAGGATGTGTGCATGCTTCCAGATATCTGATTGCAAAAGTCACTATCATAAATTAATCTAGGAATTGCCTACTGCTGTGCCCTCATTGTAGCAATAACCTCATCTATTCATTACCTTTGTCCCAAAGATATAATATTCTAATAAAGAAAATGAAGAAGCAACTTTTAATACTTGATTAAAATTTAAGATAATGTTCTTCACTCTCACTGCAACATTCAATTTTCTGCAATGCAACTGATTATAACTAGTCATTTTTATGCATGAAAATGTATGTGTTGATAAGTCCATATAGGTCCAGAAGATAAGTGGATTTGTTACCTATAAAACATTTAAATTAAAGAAAACAACTCAATACTTTATTCTTTTTATCATGACCTTATACTAGACATTCTAAATAATGTGAATGATAAAAAAGTCTCTCCCCAACTAATAGAAAACTTTACCCTCTGCTCAGTTCATTGCCTTAGAGCAATGTCTCTGTCATCTATCTATTCCTCAGTTTTCAACAACAATTTTTATATTTTGTTCAATTTTTTGGATCATCTACATAAACCTTATGAAAAAAGTAGGTTTAAGGTCTCATTAAAGTGATTCACCAGTTTACATTACTCTTTTTAAGGATTTTAATTCCCAGCTTAGACTTGGTAAAATGAAATTTTAGATTCCTTATCTGAAGAACAGGACAATAACCTTTATTCATCCAAATTAGAAGTCTAGATGTGTGGTGCAGGTTAGCAATGAATAGACAAAATTCCTGGGACAATGTTTTCTACTTAGGCTTCCAAAGTGCACTACTTATTGTGATGTGATTAATTATGAAGTCACAGATCTATAAAGTACATCATATAGCTAATTCCGAGGGAGATATACATCAATAAACAGACAAGTTCTATGCAGTGTAACAAGAGATTGGGTGAAGTTACCTGCAGCACACTCCAGGAAAACTGTGTAGGGTTGGGGGTCACAGGCGCTGCTGAGTCAATCCATTCTGATTGGAATTACTAATAGATATAAAGGAACTTGTAGTGAACAGACTCTTACAAGGAGAAATGGGATGACTTCAAAAAGGTTTATAGGAAGTTGCAAGGCCTAATTCAAAATGAACAATTAATTATTTCTTATGAAAGCATATTCTAAAGTATCACCTGGCTAGGCACACTGTACTTGACTCTCAACACTTCTACTGGATAAACTTCAGTGCTACTTTCTCTAAACTCAAGTAACACATGCTGCAGCTTGCTCAAGGAAGAGGTTCAGAGAATAAAGGGCTATTCACAGTTTCTGTTCTAAAGCTGCGGCTTGCTCAGGAACATCATCAATAAAATTTAGTTTCTAGCCAATATAACCTTTATTTTTATCCAGGCATAGGACCAGAATTTTTAACTTGAAAAATACAAGTATCTCTCAAGTCATATTTACAATGCTACTTTTCTTGTCTACTTAAAGTGGAGGGGTTGGGGTCATTCCTATGTAGGAAAGTATGTCTTTTAAAGTATGCTTCTTAAAAATGATATTCTATTTATGAATGCACCATATTTTAATTATTCATCACTTGATTAACATCTGGGATGTTTTCATTTTCTCACTATTGTAACCAGAGAAACAATGGACACTTATAAAAGTAAGCAGTTACCTCTATAGTAGAATATAGAGTCCTTTGGGTATGTGCCCAAGAATGGTAAATAGCTGGATCATGCAGTAGTAGGTCTGTTTTCAGCCTTTTAAGGAACTTATACAGATTCCCATAGTGCCTATTTGCACTGTCACCACCGGTAAATAAATGTCTCCCTTCCCCCACACCTATGACATTAATTTTTTTTTTAGAAATTTTAAAGTAATTTTAATTCAGATTAATCTGGTGGTTAAATAATTTTTAAATGTTTCTCAGCCATTCGTGTTTCATCTTTGGCAAACTCTGTTTAGTTCCATGCCCCATTTTATACTGATTCATTTTTCCTCCTGATGCTTAAGTTTTGTCTTTTCTTTTCCTTACTTTTCTTTCTTTCTTTCTTTTTTAATTCTTTGTGTATTCTAGATACTGTCCATTTGTCAGACCCATAGCTGGTAAAGAATTTTCCATTCCATAGACTGCATCTTCACTTAAATGATAGTGACTCGTTATTCCAACGTGTTTTAAAGAGTTTCCTATGGTCCCATTATTTAACTGTTAGTCTTAAAGCCTATATTATCAGGGTCCTGTTCAGAAAGTAATTTCCTGTACAGTTGAGTTCAAATACATTTCCAACTTTCCCCAGTATCAGATTCAGAGAACCCAGGCTTTTGTTGAGCTTCTTGATCCATTGGAAATAGTCTTATGCAGGCTAAGGAACAAGGATCTGGCTTCACTCTCCTCCAGGCAGCTAGCTATCCAGTTAGATTCTCACGATTTCTTTAAGATTCTGTCTTTTCTACAGAATGTACTCTTGGAATCTTTGGGAAATGCAGATGGCTGATGTAACAGCATACTCTTATATGTGGGTCCCTAATTTTTTTTTAATGTTTACCTTTTTTTAATTTGTTGGGGGAGATCATCCAATGGTGTATATAAAAATTATTGTTACCTATTTATTTGTTGAAATTACATTTTTAATATTTTGTTTTAAAATTACATACACATATATGTATACACACACACACACACACACACATATATATATATATATATATATATATATATATATATTATATCAAATTACCTATAACTAAACACAGAATGTAATTTGTCTACTGTAAACTTCATTGGTCCTTTTCTTTTCATCGAACTCTTATCTTGTCATTACATTTGCAGTATCTTTCTCTGTTCTGAGAAAAAGCTCAGTTTGTTTATTAGCTGAACCCAGAGCATCACAACACCACACAAGTGTGCTACCACTGATCTATATCTCCAGCCCTTCATTTCCTTATTAAATGTTGTGCTATCTAGTCTCACTTAGTTGCCTGAGCTGGCTTTGCGCTCACTCAATAGTTTAGACAGACACTGGATTTTTTATCTTTTTGCCTCAGCAACCTGAGTAGCAGGTATTTTTATTTTATTGCAATTTTTAACATGTTTTATTGTGGTATATTACAGATTTAAATTTTTATCTATCTTACTCTAGTGTGTGCTTGAATGTGAAAACCTAAGGTTGCTTCTTCTATGTAGCTATATTTACCTTCCCACAGTGGTATATGCTGTCTTCACCACATTTTACCTCATCTCTGCTTATCTTTCCACATTCCGATCACATCTATAATATATAGACCCATGTTTCCTCTTCTGTGGATTATTGCTATAACCCATCACTGTCACCTCTCTTTTGCTCAAGCATTGCCAAATCACTTTCTTCATGTGAAAGGGTATTTGTATCACATATTATCTCCACAGACTCAGAAGTGAAAGCCAAATATGTCATTCAGGCCCCTCTGGTAGCTTCCTGCAAAAACCTTAGATGAGAGTTACCACAGCAATCACCATGAGATAACAATCAGTCACTATGGCAATGAGACTATACATTCGTGATCTTTAGAAAACATCTGTAACGTCCTTAAGACTATGGCTACTTTGGGGAGAGAGGGTCTTTAACAGCATGTGTTTATCCTTCTATAACGTCCACCTGCTCCCATGGGCATTCACACTGAAGTAATAAGGAGAGTCAGGTTAAAGAGTAGGGCATATGTGGACTTCCAGCAAGACTTAATGGAGTATATTTCAATACACTTCCAGGTGACTCAAATCACTTCTCCAAAAGCCATTTTAGGTAACCTATCCTCTGTCAGGCCACCTCCCCATGAGTGTCACCTGTGTTCGATCATATGGATGATTTATTCTTTGTTCTCCAAGCCAGTCTTTCTATATGCTATTATTCTTCACATCTGTCCTTTCCCTACTGACATCATACAAGACCACTGGTTTGCATAGGCCTGGGGACTGTGGGAAAACATGACAGCGATAAAAGGAAGCACTAAGTACAGATAGATCCAGGTCCCAACACTTCATTCCTCTAGGGAGGAATGAAGGACATAGCCAGTCTGTGTGTCTCTTCTCCTTGAGTTTCTTAATTCCCTTTCCTGAATCTCCTGTTTGAGTTTCTAGGTAGCTTTGCAGATGTAAATACCAAAAACCTGGTGATACTTTAGCAAATCTGTTAAATATGGTCTTGGCCTCTTTCTGTTATCTGAGCTCACACAGACCCTAATCCAAGAAGCCCAGGGGTAGGTCCTCAATTCCATTCCACTAATAAATGTGTTTGTTATATACCAGTACTATGGTTTTGGTTTTTGATTTGTTGTTTTTGTCTTGTTTTGCTTTGTTTATTTTTCTTGTTGGTGGTTGTGGTTCTTGTTTGTTTTTCTTTTCTGCTACAGGTCTATGGCTTAAACTGATAATCTGAGAAGGCAGTACTTCCAGAATTTTCTCTATTGTTGAGGATTTTTTGTCTATCATAGGTCTTTTGTGCTTCAACATGAAATTTAAGAATTTCTTTCCATTTCTTGGAAAAATTGTATTGCAATTTTCATGGAAATTTCCTTGAATCAATAGATTCTTTTGGTAGGATGATCATTTTTAAGACATTAATTCTAACAATTCATGAGTATAGGAACCCTGAGAGCTTCAGTAATAACAGGTCTGGCAAAGATCTATCCACTGGTGCAATAGTGGCAGGAATGTCATGATGAAACCAATCACTTTCTGATTGTATTTAAGGCCATCTCACCAAATGAAACCTATTCTTTGCACCATCATTATGGACAAGAACCTGTTACTAAATAGATTTAATATTAAACCAACAAGACATATTAAAGCTCAAGCCAGATAAATTTCTAGCATGAAAAGCAGGGGTAGACACAAGATTCCACTGCTAGCTAAGGAATATTGGCAACTGGGAGGTCCTGGGAAGAAAATCAGGTTTGTTTGGTTTTTTTTAAAGGTATAGCTCCTGTAAGTCAACAATTCTTCTGTAGGAGGTCACATATTCAAAGCTTATATAAGGAACACAAATTAGATTTGATGGGTTTTAAAATAATAGGAGAGAAAAGTTGAGTAGGTAGGTAATGGGGGAGGGGTGAATCTGGAAGGATTTGGAATGTGGTAAATATGATCAAATACATTGTATAAATTTCTCAACTCATAAAAACAAATAAATCCAGAATCAAGAGAAGTGTGTTAGAGTGTAAAATTAGTAAAATAACCCAAGAATGTTTTGAAATGTATTAAAGTTATTAACTGATTCTTCATTTTTCAAAAGAAATATATTAAAGATATTTCAATGAAAAGTCATAACTAGAATATTCAACCATCCATACAAATTATCTATGAATTTAATATTCATTTTCAATTAATTATAACCTACTGTGTTTTGATACTAAACTAATCATAGGGATGTATATATGCACAATATATGTTGCTTTCTCACAAGTCTTCTACATACCAGAAAGAGATATATAATCAATAGACTGAAATAAAGTGGTATATTTTAAAATAAGATTGTCTATGATTAGAGACACAAAAGGTGAAGCTTTCAAATTGTTCCCATGGAGAGAGGCTAGGGATACAAGGGCTATACATTAACATAATAAAAGCAATTTATAGAAATCCTATGGTCACCATCAAACTAAGTGGAGAGAAACTCAAAGCACTGGCACTAAATTCAGAAACAAGACAAGGATGTCTATCTCCTCTGTGCATTCAGTGTAGCACATGGGGCAAAATTTTTCAAGTGTTATGGCATCAATGAGAATGAGCCACAGGATAAACTATTGCATAGAGTCAAAGGTTGTGAGCTCTAGAGTTCCCTTAAATTTTCTCCATCCAAGGTGAGAAAAGACATATAATATGGCCAAAGTTGAGACGACAAATGTATCTGGACTGAAAACAAGAGTGGAGAAAATGGTTGATTTTTTTCCTAGATCCTTCTCTGGGTTTAGTTTCTGCTTCTCCCTCCTTTCATTCTAGGAGTGTCTATGAGACATAAGGTGAGTAAAATTAAACTTATTCTATATTTCTTTAGTGTAACTTATTTAGTAAGAGACCATCCATCCAAATTCTTTAAGTGGAGGTGAAAAAGGAAGAAAGAGAAAGAGGAGAGAGAAAAGAGGGAAGGGGGAGAGGTTCTGAGACAGGTTTGACTTCAACAGACAACAAAGGATAAGCATTTGAAGCATGATCTTGAGCTTGGCTTCCTGATAACATTCATGGCACTCCACAGTCCTTTCAAAGATCAGGCACAAAGCCAGGACTTCAAAGAAGTTTTCCAATGAAAGGATTTGGTAAATGAGGCCACACTGATGCAGCAATTTCAAATTCAATATTCAGAAATAAGCTGAAGAGAAGTGTGGTCTACACACTTGACCTGATAAAAGTCTGCTTCATAAGCTGAAACTTAATCATTTTCAAAGCAGCCATCTTGTAATACATTTTAATTTATATCTAGAGCTATCCTAACCAAAAAACTTTCTTTTAGATAAAAGCAAAGGTTATAGAAAGACAAATTATATAATAAATCTCAAAAATAAAAGAAATAATGAAAATAACACAGCTTACATTTCTTTTTTAAATTTAGGAATACAGTGTGCTTACTTTCCTCATTTCTAATATTCAGAGATAAGTTGGAAATCTAAACAATGAGATGCAGTTGAATTCAGTTTTCAGCTCAAGACACATTGTGCCTCCAACAATTATAAGCAATTTCCCTTGATTTATTCTTTGTTTTTCCCTTGTTTGTTTGTTAATATTTTGTCCTCATTAAAAACAAAAACACAGGAGTGAAGAACTTACTGAATAAGAAAAAAGAGAAAAAAGTTCACTAGTTTTTATTTAATTTGTCATCAGCTAAATTTTAAGAACATCTCTCTAAAATTGATTCTTTTTGAATTGCCTTTAATCTGTTTTTGCAGTTCAGTTGCTATCACCCTCCCATTCTGCCCCCAACAGTTCCTCATCCTATTCTTCCTTCCCAGTCTCCAAGAGGATGTCCCCACACCTCCAGACCTCCCTACACCTCACCATACCTCCCCATTCTCTGGGGCCTCAAGTCTCTCAAGAGTTAGTTGTGTCTTCTCTCATTGAGGCTAGACCAGGAAGTCCTCTGCTGTGTATACGTCAGAGGGCCTTGGACAAGCTAATATATGTTGCCTGGTTGGTGGCTCAGTATCTGAGAGATCTCAGGGGTCCGGTTAGTTAAGACTGCTCTTCTTCCTATGGGGTCACCCTCTTCCCTAGTTTCAGTCTTTCCCTAAGTCAACCACAGGGCTTCCAGCTTCTGTCAATTGGTTGGCTGTAAGTATCTGTTTCCATCTCCATCACCTGCTTTTTGGGCATCTCAGAAGGCAGCCATGCTAGGTTCCTGTCTGTAAGTATATCATAGCATCAGTAATAGTGTCAGGTCTTAGAATCTCCCCTTGACATGGGTCCCAATGTTCTTCCCTCACCTTGGTCATTAAGGTATTCTTTAATTCAAGTATGACTTCTTCCCAGAAAAAAAAATACGCAAACTAAAATCATAAACACTTTGACAAGAAGGTTGAGCAGTAGGTTCAATGAGACCATGAAAATATTATTTTATAATAGAAATAATATACCTTTCTGCTCAGTCCTCTGTAAAGGTTTAAAACTAATCAAAGATCTAACTTCTTCACTGAAGTCTAATTCTTCTGTCTCAAAAGCAAAACAAGATAAGAAATCAAGTTTCTATCACAAAGAATGTCCTTTGAAAGTTAAGGTGAGAATTAAAAACCAGCACTGTGAAGACAATGAGTAAACATTCTACCAACCACCCAATGGCCTCTGAAGTATTCTGATATCATGTGGAGATTCCACAAAGACACCCCTCATTTAACTTGAATTCCTTGTGTATATGTAAATTTATTCCTCTTGGTCATTCTCCCATGTATCATGGAAAATAACTTTCCTTATATGTAGCTCAGTTCCTTTGTGAATTATCAAATTGACTCCTTATATTTTCTTTATGTGGTTATGCACTTACAGAGAAGAAGATATTTTCCAAAACTTTATTGACCGAAGCAAGACAGCCACATTTCATGACTGTTCCCAAGACATAACTCCTTGCAGAACAAGCTTTATAGTATCTGCTAGATTCAGTCTCATCACCATGCCAGCATAATGTGTCCTTTCACTCACACTTTTAGATGAGGTGTGCATTTATGTTCGTCACTGCAAAATAAATTAGCTGCCCAGTGGTACTAACTTGTAAGTTCTTAAGATCTTAAATCTAGGGAGATGAAGTTCAGTTTAGGGAGAACAGAGCTGAAATCCTCTAAGAGTGATTATCTAGAGTCAAGTGCTATGATTGTATGAGGATTCTGAAAAAAAAGGAAAGGAAAGAAAGGGGAAAAATTAATAATAATATACAATCAAGCTGATGGTTTTAAAGAGAAAGTCCTGGGTTCCAAGTAGGTATCCTAAGTCTTTTGATTACTGTTGAGCTGTGTATCTTGTGTTTCTACAATTCTTAAAAGCATTTTCTTATGAGTAGAAATTACGTATTCCACAAATGCTCATAGATTTGAAATTTGATTCCTAGATACAGGCAAATTGACAGAATATTTGATCATGGATGCTCATGTCATTGCATCTGAATGCATTCTTAATCATATCAATGGATGAATTGACTATGAATGGACTATGGGGAAGTAGGGTCTAGTATAGGAATGGAACCCTTGAGTAAGTAGGATCTATCTTGTCTCTGAATCTTTGTGCTCTCTCTCTCTACTTCCTGATAAGCATTTTTTATCCATCGTGCCCCTACCATGATCTGTCTGCCTTGACCCAAGCTTAAAAGCAACACAGACACATGACCATGGCCTGAAACATCTGAAACTATGAATAATAATCATACTCTTTTAAGTTGATTTGCTCAGGAATTTTGTCACAGTAATGGGTCTTGACTAACACAGAATGCTACTCTAGTCAACCATCACCAACATCTTCATAGCTCCTCCTACAGGATCTCAATCTGTACATATATGCCAGTGTCTTCCAGCCTCCCAATACTCCAGAGACTAACCACTGATAAGACACAAATACTTTATCCCAGCATCCCTCTGCTTCCTATAACATCCTGCATAAAAGCACTTAAAAAATGGCAGCATGAAAAGGATACCCATTCCCATCAATATTAATAAAATCACTATATTCTTTGTTTTTATCAGAATTTTTAGCAATAATTTTCTAAGCAATTAAATGCAATACAAGGTTCTGCTTCAACAGGTAAAGCCAAAATGGGGCTCATAATTTTTCCTTTAAAATACATTTTTAATTGAGCTCCACTAATCCACTTATCATAGTGTCTCTGGTCAAGGCTTAAGGCAGTGAAGCTAATACTTTATTGAAGTCCCTTTAGAATAAATTTCAGGCAAAATGATGTCAGAGCACTAAAAATGTCAGTTCTTTAGATTGTGTGCAATGAAAAGCAGTGAGGGGGTGTAAGGGTAAATGTTAGCTGTTAGAGTAGAAGACTACAAATGCAGTCAAGAAGAAATGGAGTATTCTAAAATGTGACAAGTGGCATTATGCTTTTTATATTAGCTATTAACTGCTGAGACTCATTAGGCACAGTATGCAAGAGGCAGTAATTGAAAGTTCAAATACTCAGCAGCAGTGCCACAATGGGTCTCCTATTTCTATCATCCACCATAATTATGAATCATCTTCAGTATATGGGACTTATAGAAGAAATGTTGCCCTTGAAAACAAGCTTGATTTCTTCAAGGTGGGTTCTACCTTGTTTTCAGATATGGTTTTTAATTGAAATAGAATGATATCACCTCCCCCTAATTTTCCTCTCTCCAGCTCTTCCAAGATATCCTCTCCTGAACTCCTCCCATAACTCTCACTCTCAGATGTATGGTCTCCTTCTTTGGCTTAGATTATTACTGCTACATAATAGATAGAGATCAACATTTTCATTCATTCATTGAGAAAATTCTGGTTTCAGCCTGTTTGACACTTCTGAAAATCTTTCCAAGGAAATTCAAGGATACAGGAAAACTGAAGGATTCCTCAATCCCAATTCTTCTCAATTTTCTTTATTATTTTATTTTTATATTTTAATTTTTTTGTTGTTGTTGCTGTGAACACTTTTCTTTAAGTCCTATATTTCATAGTTATCAATTCCCTCTTTGCAGGTGTTATTGTGGCACCCAAATAAACTTTTGTTGATATTGCTCTTTGGGTAAATATTATTCTATAATTAAAAATTTGTGGTCTTTCCTGCCAGAACTATCTGGAAGAAAT
The DNA here is from genome assembly GCF_978045245.1 of Mus caroli. NCBI lineage: Eukaryota > Metazoa > Chordata > Mammalia > Rodentia > Muridae > Mus > Mus caroli. The sequence goes on along the minus strand of NW_028227263.1, from coordinate 57,682,762 downwards.
GTTATCTCTATGTATAATTTCCTTTATGTCTTACTTTTTTCTTCCTCACTCCCTTCCCAAGTAATATCCATTTATACTTCATATCTTAGTTCTGTTACTATGTCTGGACGGATATACAGAGAGAAATTCTGCTATTTTAGAGGTTTATCATTTTACCTTTAAAGAATGATTTTATAAAAACAGGTTTTTTTGGAAATGTACTCAGCCTGATGAAGGCCTCTAATGTCAGAAATCACGTATGCCTTTGCCACATTCTAAGTCCCTACCACAGTTTGTGATACAAGATAGGCATCATTTTTCTAATGAACAAAATTGAGTAGCTGATTATCAAATGACATAAACTGTGTAACTCAACATTTTCTCAGTCCTGTGGTGGTATAGGCAGCTTTTCAAATAACTCGCTGCAATCTTATTTTTTTTAACTATTTTTATTAGATATTTTCTTCATTTACATTTCAAATGCTATTCCCAAAGTCCCCTATACCCTCTTCCTGCCCTGCTCCCCAACCCACCCACTCCCACTTCCTGGCCCTGGCATTCCCCTGTACTGGGGCATATGATCTTCACAAGACCAAGGGCCTCTCCTCCCATTGCCTACTAGGCCATCGTCTGCTACATATGGAACTACAGACTCAATTCTGGGGGGTAGTTCATATTGTTGTTATTCATATTATTGTTATTGTTGTTAGTTCATATTGCTGTTCCTCCTATAGGGTTGCAGGCCACTTTAGCTCCTTGGCTACTTTCTCTAGCTCCTTCACTAGAGGCCCTGTGTTCCATCCAATAGATGACTGTGAACATCCATTTCTGTATTTGCCAGGCACTGGCATAGCCTCACAAGAGAGAGCTATATCAGGGTCCTGTCAGCTAAAAACAATGAATTCATGAAATTCTTAGGCAAATGGATTCATCTGGAGGATATCATCCTGAGTGAGGTAACCCAATCACACAATCACAAACTCACTGCACTCTGAAAGTGTGTGTGTGTGTGTGTGTGTGTGTGTGTGTGTGTGTAGAGGTAAGGTAGAACTACTTGTAGAGGTCAATTTTCTCTTTCTACCATGCTTGTCAAGGGATCAAGCTCAACTAACAGCAAACACTTACCTGGTAAGCCGTTTCACAGGCCCCACACTATTCATTTCATAAAATTTCTGAAACTTTTATCTTGTTTCTATGTTGTAGTCATTTGATCTGCAGGAATCCTGCCTATCTCCTTGCTCTGCTTCCAGGGATCATTAGCACCTATTCAATTGAAAGGCGGCTTCAGACTACATTTGTCACTAAAAGTGGGACTGCCAGAGTCTGTACCTCTTTGACGGGACTTTAGTGAAGATTTGTTTCTTTAGGAGTTGAGGCATTTCTTCTTGCTGTGAAGGCAAATCAATGCGGCTATAGAAATGCCAACACTTACAGATGCCTTCCAATTATCTATGAAGCCTGGGTGACAGGAAAGAGTAACAATCTTTGCTTGAAAAGTTGCCTGAGCAAAAAGCCTAGACATTTTCAAGTGCACTGAACAGATGAATAAATAAGAGTGCCTGAGTGAGTCCCCAGCCAGGCAGGGGACTTTCATCATGGCATGCTCTGCCAGGCACTGTCATTATTCTTAAGATGGCCTTCTCATGGTGGAAACCATACAGAATTATCTGAAACAGATCTGTTAGTTTCCATGAATAGGGACTGAGCATGTAGTGACTCCTGACCAAAGCTGTAACACCAAAATGGTTTTGATTTGACATAGAGCATTTCATATTTATTTCTTTCAAAAGTAAAACTGTGAGTTTAATGCCAGTTCCATCATGTTCTAGGTGTTTCTAATGATAGGCATCATGTTGTCCCTGGTGAAACATGAACAAATGTTCACTTTCCAGAGATCTGGCATGAATGAGAGGCCAAAGGAACAATTCTCCCACTGCATAGAGCAGGGAGACAGTGAGCAAAGAGGGTTGCTTACAGAAGCATGGGTGAATCAGAGGTGGCTGAATCACTGAAAAGCTCACAACAATGTAGGTGATAGAATGACCAAAGTTGTGTCTCTAAAACTCTCTGTATACCAGCAAGGATCTTAGCCAATCACTGTCTCTCCCCTTAGCTGCCATGTACTGGCTTTAGAATCAGTCTTGTGAGTCTTGTAGCTTATGATATATTCCTGAGCCTTTAACATTCCATGTATTCCCTGAGTATTAGGGAGCTCTCTTCTCCTTCTGGTAAGGAAGGTTTCAACCTGGAAAAAAGTAGCTATACAAGAAATACAAAAATTATGTGAGTGCTCTTTAACTATATAATGTTATACCTGTTCACAGCTGAGAACACTGAGCCCAGAGATGAGTGACTTACCTAAGAATGCACTCTAAAACTCTAAATCTCATTGTCTGAATACATAAATCCTCATATACGGTATCTCTGTAGCCTCCACCTTTAATATAGATTGTATATATGTGTGTGTGTGTGTATATATATATATATATATACATATATTTATATATATATATACATATATATGAATGTGTGTGTGCCTGCATGTGTGTGATATGTGTAAAACTCAGAAGTTTGGTTGTCTTTTTTTTTTTTTACTTTATGTATGGATAAAATAATGGAGTATAACTGAAATCCACATATGACACTTTTATGACTGAAGATGTCAAACTGAAAGGAACTTGGCATACTTTGTATAATAGTAGTAATAGTGACAATACCAGGGGCATAATAATTCAATGTGAGTCTATATAGCACTTAGGATTTCACTGATGCTTAAGAAACAGTATCAAAAGATGGCCTAGTCAGCCATCACTGGAAAGAGAGGCCCATTGGACATGCAAACTTTATATGCCCCAGTACAGGGGAATGCCAGGGCCAAAAAAATGGGAATGGGTGGGTAGGGAAGTAGAGGGGAGGGTATGGGGGACTTTTGGGATAGCATTGGAAATGTAATTGAGGAAAATATGTAAAAAAAAAAAAGAAAAGAAAAGAAACAGTTTCACATATTTACCACCTCAAGAAATACACAAAAGACAGTGATGGACACACAAAGTAAGGTTGCATTTACACCCTGCCAAGTCACCAACAGAACCATTAGCCACCTACTAAAATCTGTGAATAAGTAAAGAAAAATACACTTTCTTGTTTACGGTACTGTATTTAAGAAGTCTTTCATTATAGTCACTCTCTTAGTGAATTTTAACTGTTAATTTCACACAGCCTAGTGTCACCCACAAATAGTCTCAAATGAGAGATTGTCTAGATTAGAATGGCCTGTAGGCTTGTCTTTGGGAGGTTGTTTTGATTGCCAATTGGTAAAGAAACTCCAAGTCCACTATAAGCAACATTATTCCCTGGGCAGATGGTTCTGAGAGGTGTAGGAAACCTAGCTAAACATGATCCTGAAGCTAGAGAAAGTACCCAAGGAGCTAAAGGTGTCTGCAACCCTATAGGAGGATCAACAATATGAACTAACCAGTACCACACAGAACTGTGTCTCTAGTTGCATATGTAGCAGAGAATGGCCTAGACGGCCATCAGTGGAAGGAGAGGCCTTTGGTCTTGCAAAGATCATATACCCCAATACAGGAGAATGCCAGGGCCAGGACGTGGGAGTGGGTTGGTTGGGGAGCAGGGCGGGGGGAAGGTTTAGGGAACTTTGGAGATAATATTTTAAATGTAAATGAAGAAAATATGTAATTAAAAATGTATATAAAAAAACAAAACAAACAAATAAACAAAAAAACCCATGATCCTGAAAGTCAGCTAGCAAGCAGTTATCCTACAGTTTCTAAAAGTTCCTGCATTACATTTTCTCAGTAATGGACTATGACTTGGAAGTGCAAGCCAATGAGTAAACCTTTTCCCCAGCATTTCCTTTCCGTCAAGTGTATTATCACAACAGTAGAAAAAAGGTAAGGAAAGGAAACTCAGTCACCTATTCATATCCTAATTACCAAAAAGTAATTACAGAAAGTAAGGATATGACTCGCAGTTTAAAGAATCTCTGTAGGGCCTTACTATAGAAATCCACTGGCATTTGCTTTAAGAAAGGATTGCAGAAAGACCAGATGGAGGGATTGATAGCATATTGGGTTCATAGTACTCCAAAATAAACCAGAATTCCCAAATGGCAGCATCTCTGTGAATAACAAATATTATAGCCCAAGCTATTTTATGAGACCCCAAAGCTTTTTCACCACAAAAGGCGTTCAAAGTGAGCCCTGTGATGTCACAGCAGAACGTGGTTTCTGTGACTTTCCTTCTTCACTGTCATCCTTGCTGACTTTCAGGACAGATTGTTTCTTGACCTGTGTCTCCCATCATACCTAGGGCCATTGCATCTCACTGCTTTAAACTTTGCTTATTTCTGTTGCAATTGCTCCTGCCATTGGCATGTCAAGCTTTTTATGCCTCTTAAAGCTTTTGAAGTTTCCCTTATGATAGCCCCAGGATCAATACGGACTTTTCTTTTACCATGAGCGCGCCATGAGACTTAATTAACGGCTTTGATATTTTCTTATACTTAAAAAAAAAATCTTTCAAAGTATTTTTACTTTTTCAGAACATTTTTATCTTTAAACAAATCAGTTAGGCAAAAATGTTTGGTATCTTCATTTTATCAATGAAATACTTGAGCCATAGTAAAAAAAAAATATGCTTACATTTCTATAAGGAATAGCTTTGAAGCTAAGTCACTTCCATTCTAGTCTAAAATTAAAGCAAAGTTCTGTGTCTTTGATACCCTGTTGGAAACCATGGCAACATAGTCTTTGACAGAGTACTCTAATAGAGAAGAGGGTGATAAGAGACAAAAGAGGAAGGTTTTAAGTTTCTATAAATTAACATTCTTTCTTCCTTTTGAAAATTTGTATAAAACATACACACTTCTTCCAAAATATCCCCCTTCAGTTATCCCCCCACTCGATAATTTTCTGAGTTTTATCTTCCCAACCTTTTAAAATCTCCCCCAAAATATATTATCCTTTCATCTTGTTAAGTATTGAGCGTGATTTATACATACTCTGGTTTAGCCAGTACTGTTAGAACTTCTCCCTAAGTTTTCTCCTTTCCAATCCTCTCAAATACTGCTCTATCCCAACCTTTCTACAAGACAAATTAGTCTTCAATATTTTCTAGATGAGTTACATATTTCCTTTAATTGGTCATACCTATACATACATATGAGAAAATGCATATATATGTACTATATATATGTATATATATGCATTTAATGCAAGTGTTTTTATTAGCAGATTCTCATGAATTTCTGGAGATTCCTTTCTTCCCTTGCTTTGTGTTTCTAATTTGTTCTGCCCAAACTCAGCTGCCTAAGCATCTCTAGTCTCTTATTCAATTTCTTATCTTTCCACAAATGTTCTAAAGCTCAAGTACATATAAAGGTCAAGTGTAAATGTTCACTACATTGCATACGTGTGGTAACAGGGAGGAGTGGAATTATAGCATGTGTATAGAAAAGACATTTAAATTTCAAATTGAAAACCTATGCTGAGACCAAACAAAACTGATTTTTCAAGCAGATGGCTTATTAATACTTGACTCTATGTGTGCTATTTCACTTATTACTGAAACCTGTATGTTTTTCTACTTTGTGTCGTCTGCCTTGATTCTTCATTACTCAATATGATGACTGTTTAATCTGATCACAGGCCTCCTCACTTTAGGTATATTCTTGCATAAAGTGCTCTTTGTGAATGGAGAGCCTTAAAGAAGCATGCTAGCTGTGTCTTATTTACACTAGATGTCCAGTGTCTTCAATCGATTTGCTACTCAATGTATTTGTAAATGGGTGGCCCTAAAAGTAAATCTGTTCAGGGTTGAATAAGTTTAATGACAACAAATAAATAGCTTGGATATCTGGACATATCAGCACATATATGGACAAACATAAAATGAATTTTTCCATCAGTTTCACCTTGTCTCCTAAAAGGACTTCTCTCCACAGTTCTGAGTCCATCTTTCCTCCACATGCTTTATGTTCCACTTCTCACTTTGCTGTACAACATTCGTTCAAGCTTAAGCAGCAGCAATATCCTTTATTTCTAAAAAAAAAAAAAAAAAAAAAAAAATCACAGCCGTGATTTTGTTTTCCATTGTTTTGTGAGTAATTGATTTTCATTGAATGGTATATAATAGAGAAATGCCACCACATCAGAGTTCCACTTTCAAATAAATGATACATGATATAAAAAGCAATTAAATATGAAGATTATAATCCTTTCATCAGCCACAATCTACATGTATATAATGTGGCAAGTTAGAGAAGATAATGGGATCATAATTGGCTTGGAAAATGAGGTTAGAGGAATAATACCATGAGACAGGCTTCACAGGGAATGAAGGAAACACATTTTCAAGGTCATTGGTGCAAAATAATGAAAAAGTGGCCATTAGAGAGACTTCTTGCAGGATATGTGCCTTAGGGAACCCAATGATAAACTGAAATGAAGGCTAGAACAACCAATTTACCAATTACACATAGAAGAAAGAAGTTAACTACTCACTTTCTCCTCTGAAAAGCTGGGGGCCTTGTAAGTAATGGGTGCCAAAAGAAAACAGACGCACCATAGCTTTACTGAGTAGCAAGGAATCTGAAATAGGAGAGAAGTGAGCTCCCAAGGCAGATCAGTGAAGGGAATATGGGGAACAAGCTGCTGCATAGTTAGAATGAGATCATTAGAGGAACATGATTATAATCAAGCTACTTCTGTGCATGACAACAGGATCCCACATCTGCTTGAAACTGCAAGCTCTGAAGAGACCGCTGATTGAAATTGGGGAAAGTGGTAATAGTACATTAGAGCCAGATAAACAATTATGCCTTGAGTTAAGAAATGAGTGTGCCCCAGAATAGAGAGAGCACTGTTGTAGAAATGGGTTCAAATGGTAGTGTCTCCCTTGGCAGCTTGCATAGCACCTTCCTCTAATATAAGAACAAGTCCTCAAGAAGGAAGCATCCAGGTCAGTTACAGACTGATTCTTCCAAACTCGATGGACAAAGTATGTGGTACCTTCAACAATAAGGTCTTAACTTCAAATTCAGGAGGCAACCAATGGTAAGAGAGATAAGACCGTGTTACTTTGGGAGTCTCTAGGATTCCCCTGACCAAGAATTCAAAGTGATATTTTTTTCATACTTGTTACTTGATACACCCATTTACTCTCAATTTTATAGGTACCCAAAAAAGAGCAGTATAGATCCCACCAATTGATATATAAAAAGAGGTAGAGAAAATTCAACATATACCCAACCCTAGATAAAAAGTTGCAAGTTGTTGATGCCTGTTAAGAGAGGAATAGTGTCTTTTTTTCTCTTTTTAATCTCTTTTTTTAATTGGATATTTTATTTATTTACATTTCAAATATTATCGCTTTTCCTGGTTTCCCCTCATCAAAACCTCTATCCCATCTCTGCTCCCCCACCAACCCACCCACTACCACTACACCCCCTGGCCTCCCCCTACACTGAACCATTGAGCCTTCACAGAATCAAGGGCCTCTTCTTTCATTGATGCTAGATAAAGCTATCCTCTGCTACATATGCAGCTGGAGCCATAGGTCCCTCCATGTGAACTCTTTGGTTGGTGGTTTAAGACACTATGGCTGATACCAAGAAGTGCTTGCTGACTGATATAGCTGTCTCCTGAGAGGCTCTTCCAGAGGCTGACAAACACAGATGTGGATGCTCTCAGCCAACCATTGGACTGAGAATGGGGACTCCAAATGAGGAGTTAGGGAAAGGACTGAAGGAGCTGAAGGAGTTTGCAACCCCATAGGAAGAACTACAGTATCAATCAACCAGACGACCCCGCCCCCAGAGCTCCCAGGAAATAGTGTATTCTAAGGATGAGATCCCACACTGATTGATCTCAAGAAACAAGTACATATAAGCAAAGCTTAATGGACTCAGTTGATTGTGTGTGTTCATGTGCATGTATTCACTTGTGAATAATAATTAGAGAGATTATTAATTTAGATGGAGTTGTGGGGGTGACAAGAATTATGTATATATGTAAATGCAGTGTTCATATATGACATTCTCAAAAAGACTGTGTGAAGTCATGGTATGGAAGAAGAGTCTGAAGCTTACACACACACACACACACACACACACACACACACACACACACACACAAATATATCCTTATTTCCACAAATAAGTGTAGCTCTCATTCCTTGAAAACTTGAAACTTCTCCTTGTAAAACATAAACCATTACAAGAAACCATAATCAATCAAAATGCAACTTTGTGGAGCCCAGTTCTAACTGATAAATCTGCAACACAATTCCTACTCCTGAGGCTCAGGGAACATCACAAAAGAAGGAGCAGAAAAAAATTGTAAGAGCCAGAGGAGTAAGCTGTCTTGTATGAGATTGTGTTTTCTAGAAATGTCCAAGAAACTGTATCCATGAAGTCTCAGCACATGGCTAATGAAATTCTGAACAACAATGAAACCAACAGATATGCTGGGCTAGCATGGAAGGAGGAAATCTCATAACTCTCCAGTGCTAAACAAAGAATAATTACAACTAGGAAATGTTGAGAGTAGGAGAAGATAGTCTTCTCCACAGAAGAGGACCTCAATTGGTTATCCAATGACAAAATCCTAAAATCATACTATACAAGTAAAGTTTTACAAACTAATACTGTACTTATATATTTAGGGGGAAAATTATATATATATATATATATATATGTATATATATATAATTGTATAATATATATTATATTTATATATTTTGTGTAGTTATATGTAATATATTATATATTTATATAATTTATGTAATTAGATCCAATTATACATGGTATATATACATATGTAATTACATAAATATATTGTGTACGTGATATATAATTAAAATATATAATATATTATATAATTGTATATAAAATTTCCTCCTAAATATAGAAATGCAATTAAAAGGTGGCAAGAGATCATAAATTTGAGAGAGAGAAAGTTTGGTCATGGCTCCATGAAAGCAGTTTGATAGGTAAAAGAGAAAAGGGGGAAATGGCATAAGTATGTTTTAATTTCCAAAAAGGAAAAAAATTATTTTAAAATCCCTATGCAGTACTTTAACTTCCCCAAAAAGGATACACTTAAGATACAGAATTTCTTTATAAAAATGAGAAACTTCTCAAGGTTTGTTATAAAAGAATATTGTTTTTTAATTAGGTATTTTCTTCATTTACATTTCCAATGCTATCCCAAAAGTCCCCTATATCCTCCCCCCACCCACTCCCCTACTCACCCACTCCCACTTCTTGGCCCTGGCGTTCCCCTGTACTGAGGCATATAAAGTTTTCAAGACCAAGGGGCCTCTCTTTCCAATGATGGCCGACTAGGCCATCTTCTGATACATATGCAACTAGACCCACGAGCTCCAGGGGGATACTGGTTAGTTCATATTGTTGTTCCACCTATAGGGTTGCAGACCCCTTTAGCTCCTTGGATACTTTCTCTAGCTCCCCCATTGGGGGCCCTGTGATCCATCCAATAGCTGACTGTGAGCATCCACTTCTGTGTTTGCTAGGCCCTGGCATAGCCTCACAAGAGACAGCTATATCAGGGTCCTTTCAGCAAAATCTTGCTAGTGTATGCAATGGTGTCAGCGTTTGGAGGCTGATTATGGGATGGATCCCTGGGTATGGCAGTCTCTAGATGGTCCATCCTTTCATCTCAGCAAGAATATTGTTTTTTATTGGTAATGTCCAAAGACTTTTGTTCTTCTCCTTTGCCATTAACAGGATGACACCCAAACCAACATGCATATATGAAGCTATAACTAACTTGCAACAAAATCTTCCCAACAATAACTACAGAGTACAATATAAACAAATATTAATATGACAGGCAAAGTAGGATTCATGTCAGCGTTTTATGTCCACAAATTTAGGAAATCTATGAAAGTAGATAACATACATGTTTGGGTTTTTTTCAACAGTTTTTGAATTGTACAATGATTTGGCTGTTCTATTATCAGAGACTAAGTAACAGATCATAACCTTTAGTCATTAAGTCTGATTGGCTGCATAGTTACGGAAACATCAGTTCCTCAAAGAAAGATGCCCCAGGTCTGCTGACAAAGTAAAGGAAGAATTATGCAGTATAAGAGATTTAAAGGAAAGATGCTCTGGGTGTGAATCCTAACTGTCATTACTACCTATAGGTAGTATAGTTTTTATAGCTAGTTCCTTAGGTGCCTCAGCTATAAAACAGGAAATTTTCATCTACATCACAAGTCTCTCTCAGGCTTACACTGAGTTATATTTGTTACATGTATATCTGACATTCTGTAAGTGAGCAATGCTGCCTGCAGACGGAAATGGAAAGGTTGGATGTTGGAAAAGTTGTTGTTAGGAAGAACTTATAACTGTATGAATTTGTAGAAACTTTTACCAAACTTCAGGCTCACTGAAATATGAGTCATACAAACTTTCACAGCCCTGTTTCCTTTTAAATACAAAAGGTATAATTGTCTGCAGTTGGCAAAGGTTCTTATCCTGAATGTGAAATTTGAGAAAATCTAAAATGCAGTCTTGAGTTGTTAAAATATGATCTAGAAGTATAGGGTTTATCTCTTTCAAGAAGTGATTTAATGTAAAGTACTTCAGCACCAAAGAGAAGTTTGGACATTAAACTTGTCAGCCTGTCCCTATGAGCCTGGTGCTGAAAGAGTGTGGACATTCTCGGGCATGGGACAAGGCTGTATATTTGGATAGTACTTCTTCATTTCTATCTATCAATGTCCTCCCCATTTATCTTTTTCTCCATTTAAACAAGAGCAATTAGTTTTTGAAGATCTGAAGTTTAAGCATAAAAGTTTTACTGTAGAATTACTCAGATAAAATCAAGCCATCATTTGTTACCCAAGTCATTCCTGACAGTTCTCTGTTGAAAAAAGAATGACTTGGGTAATTTATGTTCTGTTTCCACAATTTCACAGTTTTTCTTGTAAATACAGATGAGAGCAGAAAAATGTGTGTAGGGATAGGAAGCCCAGTTCTCTGAGTTAGGAAGTGATACCACTCACGCTCAACCTTCTGCATCCACCTTTGTAAGTTGGCAGAAAGCTGAAGTTCCTAGAACTAAGTCATTTCCATTAAGACTGTTTTCCCTCCAAAAATAAAACACCTAAACTTGGAATCTTTCTTTTTATCTCCCTGTCTTGAAGTTATTTGATATCTAAAACCATGGGAGATAGTGTGTGCTTATCTTAAAAGATGACAGAGTCTCAAAACATTGGGGATATGGAACCTGAAGACGTCACATCCTGTAGCCGGACAGGAACCCCAGTGGAGCAATAGAGACTCAAACCCACCCACAAAGCTTTTAAGCCAAACTTTATCCTGTCTACAAGAAATACAAGCACAGGGAATGGAGCAGAAATGGAAGAAATAGCCAACCAATAACTGGCCCAACTTGAGAGCTAAACCATGGGCAAGCACCAGTCCCTAACACTATTAATAACACTGTTATGCTTACAAACAGGAACATGCTGTCCTCTGAAAGACTCCAATGAGCAGCTGACTCAAACAGATACAGACATGCACAGCCAAACAGTAGCTAGAGCTTGGAGACTCTTATGGAAAAATAGGAGAAAGGATTGTAGGCACTGAAGAAGATAAGAACACCACAGAAAGACCAACAGAGCCCCTGAACACTTGGAGTCTCAACAATGAACCAAAGAACATACACAGTCTGGACCTAGGCCTACCAGCACATATGTAGCAATGTACACCTTGGTCTTCATGTGGAGGCTATCCCTAAAGCTGTTGTCTGTACATGGGATGGATATGTTCTTCTAGCTGGGCTGCCTTGTCTGTCCTCAGTGGAAGAGGAAGCACCTAGCCTCTCACAGACTTGAAGTTCCAGGGTGGGAGAACTCCCAGAAGGCCACCACATGTTCAGAGGAGAAGGGAATGGGGGAATGATTGTGGAAGGAGGTAACTGGGAGGGAGTCAGTGAGCAGGATGTAAAGTGAATAATTAAAAATAAAATTTAAATTTTAAAAAATGTACCAATCATTCTTTAATATATTTTTAAAATGGCAGCATCTGTTTAGGTAAGCTTAAATAAGACTTTGTATTTATAGCAACCACTTTGACCAAGACAAATATCAGCTGACAGGAATAGAACTGATGATGTTTACGTCTTCAGCAGGAATTGAGAAAGACTGCCAGAGAAGAAAGCAGTACTGGGGTAATATAGAGCCAGTAACTACATGAGTGAAGGAGGGTAGTAATAAGGCTCATAGTACTGGGTATAAAAGTCTATATGATCACATTAACCTGCTTGGGAAATGTTCTCAAAGGATATTTTTCCTGAAACCTTTGAATCCAAGGAGGCAGTTTTCAGAACTAAGGAATCCCCCCCCCAAGAGCTAAGTAGAAGGAGAAAAGGGCTAAGCAAAACTATTTTTTTCTCATTTGTAAGTGGAAGTTAAAAAAAAAAAGAGAGAGAGAGAGAGATTAGAAGCTAAGACAGAAAGATTTCCATATTTAGTTCCAAACAAGACTGTGTTAGATTAAGATCTGACCTCAGAAATGAGCAAATAAATTTGGCTTGAATATAGAATATTCTAGAGATTGAGAATGTGAAGCCCTGACGCAGAAATAGAAGGAGGCTGGATTCAATTAGTGTAAATTGTATGCATGCTCTGATATGTCACTATGAACCTGTAAGAGTCACATGTATTTAACAAAATAGTTTAAACGGAAATATTGGAGTGTGGCAATAAAGGATATTGCCAAAAACAGTGGACAGGGAAAGGGCAGTAAATGATTTGGATGAAGGATCTGATATTGGCAAAACCATGCAGAGTCTATTGCACAGGCAGAGTAAGAAGCTGAGGTTTGACCTGAGAATCATGGGATACCAAAACAGGCTTTGATACAGGCATAAGACAGTCAGACGAGGTCCTGGCTTGTCCCAGAAACTAGTCTGCCAAGTTACTTGAACATAACATAAAAGCCAAATAGAGATGGAAAATATTATTGAATATGTGGTTTAAATCCCACAGTTCCTGTGCTAGTAGAGCCTCAACTCACTCTAGAGATGAAAGGGATGCAGAAAAATTCTCAAAAACTAGGATTGGATACATGGTAAAATTTATATTTTAGGCTCTCTGCTACAGACTGACCTTAGAGACTTGAGATTCTGGACAGAATTGTAAAGTTGGCAAAAACACCAAATGGGTACTTGCCACCAGGATTATTTTGGAACCATAGGATCCTAAACAATTGAGGCTGAGATGCATGCCACTTCGTCAGTCATTTCTTCTGAGATATCTCAGTTGTGACTTAGGTACTTTGGTCATGAGTTCAAAACATTAAATTTAGGAGGCATTCATGAGGATCTAAATATGGAAATCTTGCTCTTTTTTTCACTTTTCTGTCACTGTGATAACCAATCATGACCAAGAGTCATGTATGAAGGAACAAGTTTATCTTGGCTCACAGCTCCAGAGAACTAAGAGTCCATTCTGGCAGTAAGGCATGTCACTTGCCACGGTCACAGTGGCAGGAGCAAGAAGCTGAGAGAGCACTTATCCAAACACAAAAGCAAAGCAGAAGTGCTGGCTGCATCCTGCACAGCTTCAGGAGTTAACAAGAGTGGACACTGAGAAAATGAAGAAAGGACAGACACACAGACACACAAAAATGTTGTCATCAGTTGGACTGGACTTTTTGATAGAGAAACTGCAGTCCCTGGAAGATCAGCATCTATTTTATATGCAGTTAAACCAGGAGGCAGAGTTGTTGCATAGAGCTGAACGAGAAGGCAGAGTTATTGCACACAGTTAAACAAGGAGGCAGGGTTATTATATGCAGCTGAACAAGGAGGCCAAGTTTATGGTGTACAGCTCCTGATCAAGGAGTCAGGTTTAGCTAATTTCAGAAGAAGCAGACTTGTACTGGAGCTGTTTTCATGTTGTAAATATCTGACAGTAAAAAAAAAAAAAAAAAACCCTGATGAACATTTATTCTCATGCTGCCAAGATTTGTACTTGGGTGAGGAGGGAAGGCTTCACCATTTCCCTTGGTTTAAAGAATTGGTGATCCTTGATATAGCTGTCCCCATGTCATTAATACATATTAACACACATAAAAGGAAATCTGTTGCCATCTCTATGACACCCTTATGAACAATCTTGGCCCTTTGAAACTTTAGAAGAATATGTATATGAGGACTTTAGTATTCAAATGTTGGATTTTCTGAGGAGAGAGTCCAGTGAAAAAAATTCATGCACAAGTGCTATACTTGATGACACAATGCAAGGTAAAAATGGAGCACAATAAGAGGAAGTGGAAGGGAGGGCATGTATGTGGTAATTCATACATAGTTGGAAGTTAAATTTGTACAGAAAATTGGAGAAGTGTTTCTTGAAGGGTTTTTAATTTGTCATGCATTTAGTTATTTACATGCATGTATCTATTTGTGTGTGTATGTGTATGTGTATGTGTGTGTGTGTGTGTGTGTGTGTGTTTGAACATGCCATGGCATGTGGTGCTCAGAAGACAGCTTACAGTGGCTGATTATCTATTTATACTTTGGGATGTGGAGATTGTACTCAGGTCTACTGAACTATCTTATCGACACTTCAATTTGTTTTTAAAATCTACATGAACATGACTATAAAGTCAATTAAAGTACAATCATATTGCAATGAAGAGAAGATAATCTCTATAAATCCTGCTTAAAGTAACATCATGAATGAACAAGTGTTAAAATTCTATCACCCTTTTGTTTAATCTCAGTTGACCAATAATTATGACCATATTCATAAAAGAGGTTGTAGAAACATCATATAATATCATGTAATATCTCATGTTTGGACTCAAAGTCTATGTACTTCCCTCTTATAACAAGTGCTTCTCAATTATATATAAGACAGGACTTGGTACCATTTAAAATAAATATAAAATTGCACAAAATATAGTAGCAAAATATAATAGCACAAGTAGCTTTAAACAGGCGTGAAAATAATAATACATACATAACACACATTATAATTATGAGCCATAGAGTTAAAAACACTTTATAAAATACTACATATGACAATGCCCCCCATGGGCTTTAGAAGGCTGAGTTAGTGAATTCAATGCTAGAGGCACTAAGACAGAAGTATTCTACCAGAATTGGACAATTCTCAAACCTCCTTTGTGAAGTCTAAATTTTCCAATTTGGCTGCCTCATCATAACTACATAAATTCTAGGATTTTAGCTATAATTCAAATATTTAGAACTAAGCGGGCAATTTTTAAAGTATAACACAATGTTGTAATCAGAACTATTCAAATTTGGTATTTCAAAAGTCATTGTCTTTTCATAGAATAAATGGAATTTGATACTATCTTGAATATCATGACAGATGGGTTCATCATTTCATAGCAGATGGTGAGATGATTAGGCTAAGCTCTGAAATTTTAAATACCAGAATATGAACATCTATCCAACAGCTAACGACATTGAAAATACCCTTTAGAAAGCCTGAATTTTAAGGATATACTTGTATAAAACTTAAATATTACACAACTCTGGGGAACTTAGATTTTCCTTAAGGTGTGTGACTTTTTCCATGTGAGTGCCTGAGACTTGGTTAGCTGGCGCATCAATCTAGATCTGCTATCTACAAATACATGGTAACTCAGATTCTTGGTCTATGACGTTGTGTTCATGGTCCATACCTAATGAGTTTTGAGGTATAAATTGATGATTTAGCACACTGGAAAAGTCTAATACATGTTACTGGAGAAATGATATAATCATTCATCTAGTCCAAGTATGACCCCTTTGCTTATTTATATTCACTGTAAACCCCTTCCTTAAATGGCTAATAACAGAATGGCTCAACATTAATAGCTGGAAAGAAAATAAAATCTTTACAAACATTTTCTCATATTTCTAGATAGAAACTTAATAAAACATTCTCCAAGAAACAAAACATAATATCAATAGAAAAAAATATTTATAAATGCATTAACATGAAAGAATATGTCTTACATCCTGAGTTTTGCAGCCAAATGGATGGATCTAGAAAATACCATCCTGAGTGAAGTAACTCAGATCCAAAAGGACATGCATGGTATGTACTCACTAATAAGTGGTGTTTAGCCAAAAAAAAAAAAAAAAAAAAAAGGATGTTGAACATTTTTTCAAGTGCTTCTCAGCCCTTCTGTATTCCTCAGCTGAGAATTCTTTGTTTAGCTCTGTACCCCATTTATTAATGGAGTTATTTGAATTTCTGGAGTTCAGCTTCTTGAGCTCTTTGTATACATTGGATATTAGTCCCCTATCAGATTTAGAATTGGTAAAAATTCTTTCCCAATCTGTTGGTGGCCTTTTTTTCCTTATTGACAGTATCTTTTGCCCTACAGAATCTTTACAGTTTTATGAGGTCTCATTTGTCGATTCTTGATCTTACAGCACAGGCCATTGCTGTTCTGTTTGGGAATTTTTCCCCTGTACCCATATCTTCGAGGTTTTCCCCCACTTTCTCCTCTATAAATTCAGGTGACAGCAGATGCTGATGAGAATGTGAAGAAAGAGGAACACCCCTCCTCTTTTGCTGGTGGGATTGCAAGCTTATACAACCACTTTGGAAATCAGTCTGGTGGTTCCTCAGAAAACTGGACATAGTACTACTGGTAGATCCAGCAATACCTCTCCTGGGCATATACCCAGAAGATGTTCCAACTAGTAATAAGAACACATGCTCCACTCTGTTCATAGCAGCCCTATTTATAATAACCAGAAGCTGGAAAGAACCCAGATGTCGCTCAACATAGGAAGGGATATAGAAAATGTGGTACATTTACACAATGAAGTACTACTCGGTTATTAAAAACAATGAATTTATGAAATTCTTAGGCAAGTGGATGTATCTGGAGGATATCATCCTGAGTGAGGTAATCCAATCACAAAAGAAGTCACTTGATATGCACTCACTAGTAAGTGGATACTAGCCCAGAAACCTAGAATACCCAAGATACAACTTCCAAAACACAAGAAAATCAAGAAGGAAGACCAACTCATGGATACTTCATTCCTCCCTAGAATAGGGAACAAAATACCCATGGAAGGAGTTGCAAAGACAAAGTTTGGAGCCAAGAAGAAAGGATGGACCATCCAGAGACTGCCCCACCTGGGGGTCCATCCCATAATCAGACACTATTTCATATGCCAGCAAGATTTCGCTGAAAGGACCTTGATATAGCTGTCTCTTGTGAGGCCATGCGAGTGCCTGGCAAATACAGAAATAGATAATCACAGTCACCTATTGGATGGAACCCAGGGACTCCAGTAGAGGAGCTAGAGAAATTACCCAAGGATCTGAAGGGGTCTGCAACCTTATAGGTGGAACCATAATATGGACTAACCAGTACCCCCAGAGCTCATGTCTCTAGCTGCATATGTAGCAGAAGATGGCCTAGTCGGCCATCATTGAGAAGAGAATCCCCTTGGTCTTGCAAATTTTATATGCCCCCATACAGGGGAACGCCAGGGCCAAGAAATGGGAGTGAGTGGGTAGGGGAGCAGGGCAGGGGGAGGGTATAGGGACTTTTGGGATAGCATTTGAAATGGAAATGAAGAAAATATCTAATAAAAAAAAGAATACCCAAGATGCAATCCACAGAACTCAAAAGGTCAACAAGCTGAAGGGCCCAAGTGGGGACACCTCAGTTCTTCTTGAGAGGGAGAAGAAAGCAACCACATGGGGGGAGGGAGGGAGAGATCTGGGAGGGAAACTGAATTGGGGGAGAAGAGAACATGGTCTGGTATTGGTGAGGGAAAGGACTGAAGCCCTGAGGGCCAGCAGAAAGAATGGAAACAGGCAATCTCAGGAGGTAGGAGGTTGGGGTACCTCCAGAATGTACCAGAGACCTAGGAGGTGAGAGACTCTCAGGACTCAAAGGGAGGGAACTTAGATGAAATGCCCTACATTTGGGAGAGGGAACTTTTAGAGCCCACCTCCAGCAGAAAGACAGGGTATCAGTGAGGGATGGTGTTGTCAACCCATAGTCAAAACTCTGAACCATAATTGTTCCTGTCTGAAAGAACTGCAGGGATGAAAATGGAGAGGAGCCTGAGGAAAAAAAGGTCCAGCAACAGGCCCAAAGTGGGATCCAGCTCAAGGACAGGCTGGACAATACCTGACACTATTACTGGGGTTATGGAGAGCTCACAAAAAGGGACCTATCATGACTGCCCTCTGAGAGACTCAACAAGCAGCTGAAATAGTCAGGTGAAGATATTTGCACCCAACAAATGGACAGAAGCTGCGGACCACTGTGGTTGTATTAGGGAAAAGCTAGAAGAAGTTGAGGAGAAGGGCAACCCTGTTGGAGGACCAGCAGTCTCAGTTAACCTGGACCCCTGAGATCTCTCTCAGACACTGGACCACCAACCAGGCAGCAAACACCAGCTGAAATGAGGCCCCCCAGCACATATACAGTAGAGGACTGTCAGGTCTGGGTTTAGTCAGAGAAGATGCACCTAACTCTCAAGAGACTAGAGGCTCCAGGGAGTTTAAAGGTCCGGTGGAGTGGCGGTGGGGTTGGGGTTGGGTACATCTCCGTGAAGACAGGGGTGCAAGGAGGAGGTGTGGGATGTGGAACAGTCAGAGGGTGAACCAGGAGGGGATATAAATAAATTTTAAAAAAGAACATATATGGCCTAATATATGATATAAAAATCATCTTATCTTTTCAACTTTAATTACACCCCTGTAATAATTATTTTATTTGCTCCTCACTTTTATTCAATAAAGCAGAATTGTATACCTAGGCGGTACAGCTATTATAAAATCAGCTTAGTTGCTTAAAGCTAATAATAGAACTAATACACAACCCAGCTATATCACTCCTAGGCATATACCCAAAGATTTTCTATCCTCCTACAGGCATACATCCATGCTTATAACTGTGCTATACACATTAGCAAGGAAATTGAAGCAGCCTAGATGCCCATCCACAGATGAATGGGTAAGAAACAAGTAACGCATATATACACAATGCAATTCCACTCAGCACTAGAGGAAAATGACAGTATCATAGCTGTGAATGGAATGAGTGGATCTAGAAAGTGTGAAGTGAAAGATGCTGGCACACACTCAGAAAGATATAAAAATCACATTTTTTCATAGCCAGTCTCTATCTCATACCGTGTCTTTGTGTGTGTGCATGTGTGTGTGTGGGGGTGGGGGGGGTGGGTGTGTGTGGGTGCTCACGTGCGTGCAAATGCTTGTATGTATATAAATGGGAGGTAAATGTTAGTAAAATCCAAAAGAAAAAACAACTACAGAGAAGACCAAGAAGAAAGACGTATTGAAAAAGAGGAGAGGGGAGCTAGGACACATAAAACATGAAAGATAAAAGGATAAACACAAGAAGGGGAAAGGGGATA
Source organism: Mus caroli (assembly GCF_978045245.1). NCBI lineage: Eukaryota > Metazoa > Chordata > Mammalia > Rodentia > Muridae > Mus > Mus caroli. Next base: position 57,663,353 of record NW_028227263.1, on the reverse strand, counting down.
GCAGAAATAAGGAGAATCTATTAAAACAGACATTGAAACTTCTATAATGATACCTAATATTTTGCATGGTAATTTAAATTTTAAATAATACTGGAGGGTGGTGGGGAGGAGTGGTAGAAGGGAAAATGAAGTCAGGATGTAATATACAGAAAAATAAAAGCATTTTTGAAAATTATAGAAGAATATCCTATTCCCAAATACTGCTATAATTTAGTAAGTTCTTTTTTTTAAAACTACTGTGAAGAAGATAAAGGATGGATTCCACCAGTTAGAGAGACCATAGACAGATGGATAGATAGATGATAGATAGATAGATAGATAGATAGATAGATAGATAGATAGATAGATAGATGACACATAGGTACATTGATATATACATAGTACATAGGTAGATACATAGGTAGATATATAGACAGATAAATAGATGAGGAAGAGATAAACATATGACACTTGCTATGTAGACCAGGCTGCCCTTGAACTCCAGAAATATGTCTGTCTCTACCTCTCAAATACTCATATTTAAGGCATGAGCTAGCAAATATGATTTAATCAATTATAATAGTTTCTAGGTATGGTTGTAAGATTTGCCAGATTTGACTACCTCATGCAGAATACAAAAAGTACTCTAAAAAGCCTAGAAGAAGGAGACACTATAGTATAATCTAATTGATAATGGTCAATTATGTAGGTGAGTAAGAAAGAAAAAGGCACTTAGATCAATCTAAATTGTCATAGATGATATGTTATTTCTCTGCTGGTAAAAATGAGCCAATTCAAGCCAGATTAGATTAAATCATATGAAGGTTTATTGTAAAGTTGCTCTCTGACAAGTTCCTTGTACTTAAAAACTGAGGCATGGGAAGAGAGAGGCGGATATGGAGAGAAATAGAGAAAGTGCACACAAAGAGTGAAGAGGTAAAGAAGAGAGCTAGAGACCAAAACATCTGGATTATATAGTGAAGAGCCTCTGGGGAAGGGTAGCCCAGCCCCTAGTCTGGAAAGTTCAAAATTGGGAACAGGGTACACCAGGTAGGAACTGAGGGATGCAAGGAGAACTTAGAGGCCAGTCTGTTTCAGTATGTAAAATACAGACCTCAGACCCCTGTCCAAACAATAGAGAGTCTCAATACTTTCAAACTAGTGAGAAAAAAATGCTAGATATTTAGAAGTAATAATAGTTTCCAAATATGGGTTAATACCATGAGGCTAAATTAACAGGTATGTGTTGGGCACTGGTTTTGTGGACTGTGTATTTAGATGCTAATTTCTATGCCCAGATATCTATATCAGCAATTGAGCTTTAGCACCAAGAAGAGAGCCTATGAGAGGCTATTGGTAAAGACTAGTTGCAGCAGAAGACCTCAGAGTATTGGAGATGCCAGTACCATGGGATGTCCACCAAGAATAGCAGCAGCAGCAGTGGAGTAGAGTCAACCAGAGTCTAGAGTGCTGCAGAGGGTAGGGCTGCAAAAGTAACCAGAGCCCTTTGAAAGAACCCAGAAGATCATGTGTGGATCCCAGACTTTGGAACTAGAAGCTGTGAAGCTGAAGTTGACTTGGAGACACCAAGATGTTAAAGATGCCAGAGCTATGGAGAGCTACTAACAGGGAGTAGAACCAGCCCAGGAAAAAGAAGTTTGTTGCAGACAACAAAGATGAAAATGAGTGGAGGTCTCAAGACTACTTTTGACATAAGACATGGAGATTTAGAAGTAGTAAAATGAGTCTGGAGTTTTCCTAGCTGATTTCCTGTCTTGCTTTGGGGATTACAGTTAAGTAATTGGATAAATCTCAGAAGAGACATTGAACTTTGGACTTTTAACATTGATGAGAGTGCAATAGACTATGGAGACCTTTAAGTTGGACTAAGTGTACTTTTTTATTATGCTATGTCTAGGTATGGCCCTCATAGACTCATATGTTTGAACAAGCCTTTGGGGGGGTCACAAAGTGGAATGTGATGGTTTATATATGCTTGACCCAGGGAGTGGCACTATTAGGAGGTGTAACCTTGTTGGAGTGACTCTGACCTGGTTGGAATAGGTGTGTAACTGTGTGCATAGGCTTAAAGACCCTCATCCTAGCTGCCTGGAAGACAGTCGTATCCTGTCTGCCTTCAGAACAAGAGTTGGAACTCTTATCTCCTCCATCCTGATGCTCCTTCCTAGAGGATACTGGACTGAACCTTTGAACCAGTAAGCAAGCCCCAGTTAAATGTTATCCCTTATAAGAAAAAAAATAAAGAATAGAAAAGTTTTCTTCATATTGGTATATGGCACTGCTTTTGGATTAACTAATTTTTAATAACTGAGGAGGGAACAGACTGGACTGACCAGAATATTGTGTAAAACTTGAGGCAGAACCTAACACTATAGGATTTAGTCAAAGCTACCCATTGCAGGAGAGAGCACAGCTTGCTTTATAGATCACTGTTGTAGCTTGCAGTACTTACATAATAAGACCAGCATTTACTTTTCTCTCCCTTATTTGACGTTTTACCAGGTCAACTGAAAAGCTGGATACTTTTCTCCATTTATAGTTTTTTTTACTCCTAATTTAAGATCATCATCTTAAGCATTTCCTCTACATGCATTAATATAGCAAGACCAAACAGTGTTATGATTTTTACTTAACTCTCAAATAGACATTGCAAATCTGAAGAGCAGAAAAATATATTGGATTTGGCAAGATAAAATCACTCTTTCTATGATATTCTCTTTCTGATCTCCCGTAGTTCTTGTTATCATTTCTTATCTGTTATGAAAGGAGTGTTTCTGGGAGATTTGCTTAACTTCACATCATCTAAGAATGTCTTACCTCCACCCATTTCTCAAGGTTCTTTAAGCCAACTATACTATTCTAAGTCAGGAGAATTTTAAGTGCTGGGAAAATATTGTGTCCTTTCTTTCCTACTCCTGTGATTTCTGTTAAGAAATCTATTGTCATTAAGTTATTTTTTCATACAAGCAAAGTGCCAGAATTTTTTTCCTGCTGTGCTCACTAATTTATCACTTGTTGGCCTTGATAGTTTGACTATGATCCACTTTGAAATGAATTTCTTAGATGTATACTCTTTTTTAATAGTATTATTCTCTCATATATTGCAACCCTACTGCAGTTCCCCCTCCCTCTTCTCCCAGTTCAAGCCCATCACACCTCCCCTCTCCCTCAGATACACCAGTCCTCCTTTCCCTTCAGAAGAAAGAAGGTCCCCCAGGGATAGCAACATAACATGCATATCAGGTTGCAATAAGACTAGGCACCTCCCCCTATATTAAGGCTAGAGGAAACAACACAGTAGGAGGAAAAGAGTCAGAGACAAGCCTGACTCCCACTGTCAGGAGTCCCATGGTAATGCCAAGCTACACAACCCTTACATATATGTAGAGGCTTAGGTCATATTAGGCACATATGGGCTCCCTGATGAGCCTTTGGTCTCTGTGAGCCCCTATGATCCCTGGTTAGTTCAGTGAGTTTCCTTATTCTTTCTCCCCTCCCCTTTTAAAAAAATTCTTCTTTCATATATTACATCTCAACTGAAGTTTTCCCTCTTTCCCCTCTCCCCGAGATCCATACCCCCTCCCTTGACTTCCTCTCAGAAAAGAGCAGGCCTCTCAGAGACATCAACCAAACACTGCAGAACAAGCTGGAATAAGACCAGGAACATACATCACATCAAGGCTGAGCAAGGCAGTACAGTAAGAGAAAAAGTGTCCCACAAGTAGGCAAAAGAGTCAGAGACAGCCACTCCTCCCAGCATTAGAATTCCCACAAGAACACCAAGCTACTCAGCCATATATGCAAAGGACCAACATAAGACTCCTACAGGCACTCTCATCTCTGGGATCCCCTATTATGGTATCCTTAAGCCCTGTGGCTCCTATAATCCTTCCCCCATCCTCTTCCTCAGTATTCCTCCAGCTCTGCCTAATATTTGACAGTGGATCTCTGCATCTACTCCCAACAGTTGCTCTGATGATAGGTACAGCCAAGTATCATTAGGAATCATTTCATTGAATTTTTCTTTTCTTTTTTGGCCAGTCCTGTTTGATTCTATTCCAGATCACTGGACTATCCAGCTTTTGGTTCCTAGGCTTTAAGGTAGTGTCAAGCATGAGGTCTGTCTCTATGACACTCCCTCAACTTAAACCTTAAAATTTCACATTTGCTCAATATGGAAAGAGGTTAACCATTATTTCTTGAAACATTTTTTTAGCCTCACCGTTCTTTTTTCCTTTGTAATTCAGCTGGTGGAATATATATTTTCTAAGTCTTTTATCTCTCTTTGCCACATGAAATAATTCTATTATTTCATATCCAAGTTCACTGATATTTTCCTTTGTGTCCTCTGTTGTCCTATCCAGGCTTTATAGTGAATTTTTCTTGGATTATTGTAGTTTATTGTAGCTCTATTTTATTACTTAATTATTCTTTATATTTTATATTTTATTTATGAAACTTGTATTCTAAATTTGTTGATATATATAACTGAGAAATAAAAATTATATTCATCTAATGCAATGTGTACATGTGTTTTGACATTTGTCTCCACTCTGAAATGCTTATAACATTCAAGCTAAACAGGAAATTTAATACTTTGTGTGTGAGAATATTTAAAAACTACATTATCACAGATTTAAAATCTTGACTCAAATATTCACTTCTTGCTCTTTAAAGAATTTATGTGATTTGAATGCACTGCTTATGCCTAATGCCCATGTCTCTTACTTATAAGTCTTACACTGATAATTTACATGGTTTAGCAAAATAAAGGAGCATTCTCATTTGTCCACATGGTCCTAGAAACAACTTGAGATAGAAAAAATTCAACATAAGTTTCACTTCAGGGACAACCTTGTAGAGGTCAGACTCAAGCACATGCTTGATTTAGCTAAGACATATTTTACAGTATTGTCCTGAAAGCCTAAATGATAAGTTCTAGTGGAAGAGACAGACAGTTACCTTCAGTTTAATCTGTTCATTTTGAAAACATGCAAACGAACCTCAGCAAATTCCAGTCATGACAACAACGCCCAGAAACTTAGAATACCCAAGATACAATTTGCAAAACCCAAGAAAATCAAGAAGAGGGAAGAACAACGTGTGGATACTTCATTCTTCCTTAGAATAGGGTACAAAATACCCATGAAAGGAGTTACAGAAACCAAGTTTGGAGCTAAGATGAAAGGATGGACTATCCAGAGACTACCCCACTCAGGGATCCATCCCATAATTGGCAGACACTATTGCATATGCCAGCAAGATTTTGCTAAAGGAACCATGATATAGCTGTCTTTTGTGAGGCCATGCCAGTGCCTGACAAATACAGAAGTGGGTGCTCACAGTCATCTATAAGATGGAACACAAGGCCCCCAATGGCGAAGCTAGAGAAAGCACCCAAGGAGCTGAAGGGGTCTGCAACCCTATAGGTGGAACAACAATATTAACTAACCAGTACCCCCAGACCTTGTGTCTCTAGCTGCATATGTAACAGAAGATGGCCTAGTTGGCCATCATTGGGAAGAGAGGCCCCTTGGTATTACAAACTTTATATGCCCCAGTACAGGGGAATACCAGGGCCAAGAAGTGGGAGTGGGTGGATAGGGGAGCAAGGTTGGGGGGGGGTGTAGGGAACTTTCGGGATAGCATTTGAAATGTAAATAAAGAAAAATATCTAATAAAAAATTTGTAATAAAAAAAGAAATACTTGGAATTGTATCTGGGGTATTCTGAGCATCTGGGCTAATATCCACTTATCAGTGAGTGCATATCATTTGTGTTCTTCTGTGTTTGGGTTACCTCATTCAGGATGATATCCTCCAGATCCACCCATTTGCCTAAGAATTTCATATATTCATGGTTTTTTAATAGCTGTGTAATACTACATTGTGTAAATGTACCACATTTTCTGTATCTATGCCTCTGTTGAGGGACATCTGGATTCTTCCCAGCTCCTGGCTATTATAAATGAGGCTGCTATGGACATAGAAACTCAAGAAGAAAGACCAAAGTGTCTTCTTAGAAGGGGGAACAAAATACCCATGGAAGGAGTTAGGGAGACAAAGGGTGAAGCAGAGACTGAAGGAATGGCCATCCAGAGACTGCCCCACCTGGAGATCCATCCCATAAACAACCACCAAAACCAGACATTATTGTGGATGCCAACAAGAGCTTGCTGACAGGAGCCTGATATAGCTGTCTCCTGAGAGGATCTGCCAGTGTCTGACAAACACAGAAGTGGATGCTCACAGCCATGCATTGGACGGAGCACAAGGTCCCCAATCAAGGAGCTAGAGAAAGGACCTAAGGATCTGAAGGGGTTGGCAGCCCTATAGGAGAAACAACAATATGAACTAACCAGTATCACCAGAGCTCCCTGGGACTAAACCACCAATTAAAGAAAACACATGGTGGGACTCATGGCTCTAGCTGCATATATAGCAGAGGATGGCCTAGTTGGTCATCAGTGGGAGGAGAGGCCCTAGGTCCTATGAAGATTCTATGCCCCAGTATAGGGGAATGCCAGGGCCAGGAATGGGAGTGGGTGGGTTGGTGAGCAGGGGGAGGGAGGAAGGAATAGGGGTTTTTCAGGAGGGAAACTAGGAAAGGGGATTTTACTGGCTAATTTTGTGTCAACTTGACCCAACTGGAATTATCACAGAGAAAGGAGCATCAGTTGGGGAAATGCCTCCATGAGATCCAATTGCAAGGCATTTTCTCAATTAGTGATCAAGGGGGGAGATCCCCTTGTAGTTGCTGCCATCTCTGGGCTGGTAGTCTTGGTTCTATAAGAGATCAGGCTGAGCAAGCCAGGGAAGCAAGCCAGTAAGGAACATCCCTCCATGTTTTCTGCATCAGCTCCTGCTTCCTGACCTGCTTGAGTTCCAGTCCTGACTTTCTTGATGATGAACAGCAATGTGGAAGTGTAAGCTGAATAAACCCTTTCCTCCCCAACTTGTTTCTTGGTCATGATATTTTGTCCAGGCATAGAAACCCTGACTAAGACAGGGATAACATTTGAAATGTAAATAAAAAAATCTAATTTTAAAAAAAGAGTAAAAAAAAACCAGATTGTCCAATTGAAGCTGGTATGTGAAATATATCAAGATGTGTTTCACCAACCAGCCCTGAAAAATAAAAAATACAATAAACCAAGAAAAAAAATTACAAGAGGTTATCTGAGTTAAAATCCTACTGTGGTTAATAATTAGCTTGATTTTTTTTTTTTTACGAGTTTACTCTGGAGGAATAGTCATTGAATCTACTAATATTGCAATGTGAAAGGAAAAACTTTTGAATGAAAATATTTTTAAAATCAAACAGATAAACAGATAAATGGTTGAAGGCAGTATGCTGCTATAACACACACACACACACACACACACACACACACATATATATATAACTGGGGAGCCAATTGACTTGAAGTGAAACTTGGTTCTGATCTTTGTTTACTGGGTGATCTAGTTTTGCTTCTGTGCCATAATTTCTTTAGTTATATATTAAGGACAATAATGACTTTTCCCAGGTCTATCCAGAGCTCAAGTAAATAATATTTGACATCACTTATCTAAATGATTAGAATATTGCAGATACTTAATAATTTTCATTATTAACATTAATTAATGTTTTTTTCTTATAACTCTGAAAAGAAATTGGTCTGTATTTCATTGATGGTTAAAAATATGTATACTTGAATTCAGTCCACAAACACACTGTACATAGTAGCTGGCATTGTTCATCAACGCAGTACTTATTCTTTTTGTCTTGAGACAGCTTTTTGAACAGGAGACAGTGAACAAATCCTGCCAAGCCCACCGTAGCTCCCTTTCCTGCCACCTAGGCAAGCTTCTCCCTGTGATTTGATCTCTTTAGTGGTGTGCAGCTGGGGGAAATGAGAAGCCACTTTTCAGGAAAGAACAAAGCAGAAAGCAGATGGGAGGGAATTCAGTAGAGCCCTCCGAAAAGCAACCAGGACCTTCCACTGTAATTGTCACCTTTGGTTCCAGTATTTTATCATTCGCATGAATGGCACACACTGTGATTCCTTCTAGATAGCCTTGTGGGCTCCATTCCCAGCCCATTCGATGCCAGCCCACAGTACTCATCACACTTTTCTGTTCCAACACCTTGCATGTTCCCAATGGCTTCTCTGGAATGAGTAATTTCATTTTTATCAATTCAATTTGAATAACTCTCATATTAGAAGAAAGCAGAGTAATTTTTAATGTGCTGGAATTATACCAAGGCTTTTTCGCAGATGTAAGGGTAGAGAAAAGACTCATGTGGACAAAGGAACCTTATGTCACCTATCACTAAATTATTAGGAACTTTAGATCACTTATTACTAAATTATTAATTTGCTAATATTTAAAATGATTAAGACCAGAACCATCTGACTGGTCCAGAGTCTAACCAGATTTATCCACCTAATTACTTGTTAGTCAAGCTATTTTTATCATTATGCAAAATTGAGATATTATCAATGTTATTGACATCCTGTAGACTGTAGACATTAGTTGGGAAATTGTCACAAATGTTTTATATGCAAATTCTCACAGTGCAAGTAAACAGTGTTTGCTCATAGTGGCTTGTTGATCATTGATCTGTCACAAAACTGACGTTTTTATACAGATATGAACTCTATATCTGAATTCAGAACAGAGTAGATATGAAATTGTAATGCAGGGGATATTGATATAGAAATACAGAAGCAATAAAAAAATAGTACTCAGTTGTTTCCATAGTCTACCATATAGCCTACAGTGCTGAGTAAATATCAATCAATATCAGAAAAGCACGGGAAGTGATAAAGGAATCATGTTCTGGAAAATTAAAAGACTATTATTATTCAGGCATAAAGACATTCATGCAGAGGAAAATGTGAAAGGTCTCATTGAGGGGGTCTAGGGGACTAGACAAAAGAATTTGGGTTGTCATGTACACTTATTGAAAGACAATAAAGGTAGAAGACAAAAATAAGTTTTTAAGTTTAGGCTTTAACAAATATGGCAGGAAAACAAAACATTGGGCTAGCTGAAAAACTAGTATAGAGATCCAAAGTGAAGCGATGGAGTTTGAGCAGGAGTTGCAAGAAAGAAGTGGGAATTGAAGAGCAGTTTTGAGATGCTTACCCCGATAATAAAGAGTGGTGGGATTTGATGACCAATAGACATTGCAGAAGTAAGTGTTTCCTGTGAGCCTGACAGGTGATAATTAGAGTAGCTATGGTAAGCAACATAGGGCATGAGGCTTCTCCCTTACAAAGGAAATCTTCTGACAGCTAAACCTGCCCTTGATTTCAAACAAAAACTGGTATTCAAAGTCCTGTTGAAACCAAACTCGAGACACTTGTTCTTAACAGAAAATAGAAGAATATGGCTATGGTAGTAAAAAATAAGTCACCATCTGCTTCATTCACTTTCCCAGTCATCCATTTCACTAATAGATTTCTTGACTATCTACCTGAAACCAAGTAATGTTCTGCTTTCTAAATATTCTCTAACAATAGGCAGGTTGCTGGGCCCTCCAAGTCACACAGGTACAACAGCAACTGTACAAAGTACGGAATGATCTTAAATATTTTTATTACATTGATTGGTTCTATTTCTTTGTGGAGACAGGAGTAAATTACTACTTTAAATTTAGCTTTGAGATACTACAATTTCATCTCTAAGTGCTGAAATTGAACTGCTTTCAAGGATAGCAAAATGATGGCAGAGTCCTGCTGCAAAAATACAATGGCAAGCTGCACCACAATCGACCATTACATTGCCCTATGGAAGCTGTATATCCATGCTGAGAAGGGAAAGCATGCTTTGAGAACACTGCTTTAACACATTCTGTTAAGCTACACTGCTGCACCAAGAAACAAAGATGATAGTGCACACTGTGTGTAACTGATACATAGTGTTGACAGAAGTGCACACGAGATAGTATCTGTGGATGCCCCACGGGGGAGGGGGGACAAATAAAATAAAAATACACTTTCTTCATCATTACGAGTGAGTTATCTTTTTAAACTTGTTGGAAGTATCTGTAATTTCACAGGATTTGGTAAAATGGCAAGCATTAGTTCAAGGAATAAGTTGATGACAGTTTCTTTTGTTACCATCTGAGTCCAAGTTCAATGTTTAGCTTCATTTTTTTCATGCTTAAAACATAGACAGTTGGTGGAGATCCATGGAGATACTAAACCTGCTCAACCACTTTTCAGATCTATCTCCAGAATGCTTGACTTTGCTTCAGATTTCTGCACAGATATCTGTGTCTCCTTACTGCATTAAAGGAGCACCATCTCTCAAACCAGAGTCTAATCTTCTCTTTTTCTCATTTCCCAGTAGACATTTATCAGACTGCTATGATATTCTCAGTATTATCTTCCCCAGTAGTCTAGGCCATTTGCAGTATTGCCTCATTCAATTTTCGATTGAATAGCAAATATAGAAGATACATAAGGCACTATGTAAATACTTGTAAATTCACACATACACACAAAGAGAGAGAGAGAGAGAGAGAGAGAGAGACTATTTAGCACTTTGCATGATATAATTTATAATCACAACTTTTTAGTTTCATTTGTTAATTAGTATTGTGAGTAAATTTGCAGCAGAATAAAATTGAGTACAATTATTTAATAGGAAAAGCAATGCTTGCAAGCCCTTTGACGTGGCATTTCTCAGCCTGAAGTAATGTTGATCCTCATAGGACATATTTGATCGCCATCACTCCACTACAGCATTCCTGGCAGACAAGAACTACTGCTTGCCAACATCTCACAATGCAGGTGACAACTTCTCTCTCCAGTAAAGAGTTGCATGGCACCCAAAATCAACAGGGCTAGTGTTACAAACATTTTAATGTAACTAAAGCTTCTGCCACAATTAGAGCATTTCTATCCTTCAGAATCTGATAATAATTTGACATGTGCTATCAGAGGACTGTCAACCTTGAGTTTTACAGAAGAAACTGTGTGATTGTCTCTAATAGTTGCTCTTGCAAAGAAGCTGTGGTTTTCTACATTCACACTGGCAACATAACTACACTAGGAAAGCTTGCGTTGGTCAGACATAAAATTTTCCACTTTAAAGTGTCACAAAAGCAATAGGAATTGAGTAGAAGGCATACTTTTACATCTATTCTTTTCCTGATGGTGGTATACCCTGCTGTACAGCTGCAGAGAACCTCATGTCACAGAAAGCCATGCAGGTATGAAGCCAACAACTGAAACTACCATCTTGGAATTTTGATATGCCATACACTTAGAAATTCATCATTTTGTCCTTTTTAGAATTTCCAGCATAGTAAAGTACAGGTTTTTAATGTATGTCCTAATGGTTTTCTGAATTTCATTGTATCCGTTGTAATGTTCTCCTTTCACCTTTAGTTTTATTAATTTTGGTTCTCTCTCTCTTTCTCTGTCTTTTTCTGTGTTTATCTCTCTCTTGGTTAATTTGACTAAGGGTTTATCAATTCATGTTGAATTTTCAGAAAACATTCTTTTCATTTTTGTTGTGACCTAGCACTGATTTTTTTCATTTTTATTTCATTAATTTCCAACCTGATTTTATGTCTTCCCATACTATGTTTTCCGAGTGTTTTTCCTAGTTCAAACAAGGAATTAAGGTATTTAATTAAGTTACATATTTGAATTCTGTCTTATTTTCCAGAGTAAGCACTTAGCAATGTCATCTGTTTCCCTGTGGATTGCCTTCAGTATGTCCCATGGATTTTAGTATATTGTACTTTATTGTCATTGAATTCCAGGAATTGCTTTAATTAACTTCTTTCTTGATTTCTATAGCGACCCATTCATCATTTAACTTTATAATCTTTAAATTTTCACAAGTATGTATATTTTCTGTAGTTACTATTGCTGTTGATTTCTAGTTTATTTCATTTTGGTCAGATAGAATGCAAGATGTTATTTAATTTTTCTAAACTTGTTGGGGATTTTTCCTTATGCTCTAATATGTGATTAACACTTAAGATAATATATATTATTTAGTATTGAGGGAGATAGATAGATAGATAGATAGATAGAATCACTGTGTGTGAAAGAGAGAGACACACGAGAGGAGAAGTGTATATATATATATATGTATATATATATATATATATATATATGCATATATATATATATATACACGAATGAACGTCGAAGCAGTGGACATTTGATTAGAAAGAGGAGACCATCAACAGGAGAGGAAGGCACCAAGAAGCAGCTGAATGAGAACAAAATAAAATATGTAGATGTCACAATGAAACCCATCTGCTTGTATGAAAACTGAAAATTAACTTAAAAATAATATGGTATCTATTCTTAATCAGAAAATCTAAGATTTGTAAATAATTTACCAATTCTATTAGCCATTTATCCTTTGACTGTTTTCTGAGACAGCTAGAAAGTTTCAGATTCACACAGGCAACCTTAATGAAAGCAAAGTACTCAGAATAAATTAAATCTGTGATGAAAAGGGACAAATCTGGCAATGGATACTGATAACTTTAATTTCCTACATTTCCAGTATTTAATAGTATGGAAAAAAATCTCTGAGACCAAAAAATAAAAAAATAGAAGCAACTGAATCATGTTAATCCACATAGACACTTTACAGAGCCAACCCAAGTCTCAGTTTACAGTGCTTAAGGCAATACAGATTTAAGCTGATAGTATGGTGGGTCAGTTTCTAGACACATCTTCATTCTCAGTGCATTGTTTGTTATCCCATGATACATTTTCAAGAAGTCAGAGAAAACCAAAGGAAAACCAAGGTTTCCAGTCCCACCTGCAGCTGTTTCGTCAATCCTCTCCTTCCATTTGCCTTGTCACTTAGTATGCATGTCATTTGCACAGGACAAAGACTGGGCCTTCTTCCTATTCCTCTACCTGTATCAGGCTGACTTTCTAAAACCATTTTCTCATACCCTGAATCTCTTTGTAAATCCCTTCCTGAACACAACCCCAAAACGGAAAGTAAAAGTAAGAATTTTTTTTAACCATGCCTTTGTTGCTAAGTAACCATATCCTTTGTCTCTACGTTTATGTAATATGACATTGTTTGGAATGTATTTTCAGACCTCACCTTAACACAAAGAAGCAAAGTAGGGGAGCAAGAAGGAGAGGAAGGGAAAGGTGGTAGTCTAGAAACCTCTATGTTGAAAAATGGAAAGATTACAATACACAAGGAAAAGCCAAAGAACCCACGATGTGCGTTTCAACCCACTATCCCTACATGGTGCCAAAATATTCAAAATGGAGCAATTCTGACATTGGCACATTTTTATGGGAACAAACATATGGTTATAAGCATATTCTTACATTCATTATAATCTGTGTGTTTTCTCGCCACAGGAATTTAAATGCACTGTTGACAGCTTATTATAGTTACATAATAAAAAAGCAGGGAAAGAAACGCCATGATTGGAATTGATCACAAGATGTCATCAATTTGATTATTCTGATTTTTATATTCAGACGATGTTTTTGGATTCTATTAATGTACTTTTGCATTTATTTAAGACAATTGTGCCTTCTTGCCTTCAAAGAGCTCTTGAAAGGTCAACTCTACTGTCCAGGGTATCATTTTTAGTTGGATGAAAGCAAGTGCTCTGATTTTACTTAGGAAATGGAGAAAACAGAGCATGAATAATCCTATTCAGAAAGAGGCTTCTGATGCTCTTGGCCAACCATTGGACAGAGCACAAGGTCCCCAATGATGGAGCTAGAAAAAGGACCGAAGGAGCTGAAGGAGCTTGCAGCCCCATAAGAGTAACAACAATATGAACCAACCAGTACCCCCAGAGCTCCCAGGGACTAAACCAACAACCGAAGAGTACACATGGAAGGACCCATAGCTCCAGCTGCATATGTAGCAGAGGATGGCCTTGTTGGACGGACATCAATGGGAGGAGAGACCCTTGGTCCTCAGAAGGCTCGATGCTCCAGTGTAGGGGGATGCCAGGACAGAGAAGAGGGAGTAGGTGGGTTTGTGAGCAGAGGGATGGGGGATGGGATAGGGGGGTTTCAGAGGGAAAACCAGGAAAGGGGATAACATTTGAAATGTAAATAAAGAAAATATCTAATAAAAAAAGAGACTGTGTTTCTCCTGCCTTCTGAGGATCCCAACTTTGTCACCATTGGATGAGCATGCAATCCTATGCTTAAGAAGGGACAAAGAGATCATGAAGCTTGCTGGAACTCAAATATGACCATTGGATGCTCAAAAAATCAAACTGTATGTGTTCCAGCTTGCTGCCCAGTAATTGTACTGGATTCAGAATCAAGTTTTAGGATTGAAGTATTCTTTTGTTAATAAATAGGATATTTTTTCTATGTTGCTATTTCTCCTTGGATCTGTAGAGAAAGAGATAAGTTGTGGAGGCTTTCTATAGACAAAAAAAAAAAAAAACAAACAACAAGCAAAAAAGACTCTACATTGTTGCCAAAAAACCTCTACATTTTTGACATTTCCAAAATTGATAGCTGGCAGAGAAATGAACTATATGAGAACCTAGAGATGACTTGACAATGAAAAGGCATTCTCATCTTGAATGTTAACTCGTCCTCTTAGAATTTTTTAATATGAAGTGAATCATATTTACAGAATTAAAATAATGTGATTATTATATACTTAATATTCCATCACAATAAGAAATTTCCAAGCACTTTAAATATGGTCTTTCCCATATTTAACATAGTAACTCCATGTTTCTGGAATTCCTTAGACATAAACACCTTTAATTATTTGTCACTGCTCACCTGCATTCCATAGACCTGTCTATTGTTCAGATCAGAACTCCACAAAGTGGAATGGCATGCTCTCTGTTTCTAAGTTTTCTCTAGTCACAAGAAAGATGCTGCAGGCCAACTTTAAGAATACAATCAATCCCCTGACACTTGCCCTACTTTCAAGAGTAGGCCATGCAGAACTCTGTCTCTAGAGGTGCCTAGCAGCCCATATAGCAGGCATCTTGGTAAATGGCTTTTTGGCCCTGCTTCCATGGGAAGATAAGAAGAAAGGATATTCAAAGCACTTATATGGTTTGTGAACTTCAAGTTCCTGTCAGCAGAACTGCAAGTTTGTTCAATGCTACTTCTGGGTCTTAGTTTCTTTTTTACTTTCTCCTTTTTGAACTCCAACCATCCCTCTATAATGTAGGATTTGTCTCCTGTTTCTTCCCTCCTTCCTTCCCCCTTGCCCTCATTCCTTCCCAAGTTCCCTTATCTTTCCCTTACCCTCCCTCTCCATGTTCTACCTGGTTCTGAAAGTGCAGTGCACAATTTCTGAAGCCATGGTTCCTAAGAACCTAAGAAGAATCTGTAGTTGCCTTAAATTTTCAGTTGGAACTAAGCAAGCCACCCCTAGGGCTTGAGCTCTGCAAAAAAGAATTCAGCCCATTCTGTTCTTATTTCAATGTTCCTTGACCGTCTTTGCTACCGAACCTCTGGTGCCTTTCCACCATCACACATTCCTATAGAATGGCAATTTTTAAATTATCCTTAGTATATTTTAACAGCATCTAGTAGTTAATGCATAGGTGCCATGTACCATCTTCTAATCTTTGTATATTTTCTTTTACGAACCCTTGAGAATAAGACACTTTAATTGTAAATTTGCTTGATCTTATATAACAACACATTACATAGCCTAAGTGAAAAGATATACATAATTACTTATAGTGATCCACAAATGAAGCATAATAGTGTTATCACATGTTATATGATCTGTAATCTATTTTGGCAGAGAACCCCACTAATACCTCCCAAAGATATGTTATCCTTTCCAGCATCCAATTAGGGTCATACCTTTCAATTATCAGTCACATCCTTATTACTATTCTCCTTTAATCTTGAGTGATTTATCAGTTTATTTTTATCTTCCTCAATTCTGAAAGTTGTCAAAAGATGAGGATACTAATTTGGCAAAATATTTCTGAATTTCATTTTGTCTGGGTTTTATTATGAAATATATTTGTTATGTTTTTGTAAAGAATACCTAAAGGATGAAATTATGAGTCACATAATGTCGGTTTATCCTAATATGAGTAATTTTAACCTTACCAATGACGTGAATCAGGATTGTGATTTTGCCTTTGTAATTAAACATCTTTTTGTCCATCAAGAATTCACCTGTTTTTTGTTTTTTATTTATACATGTTTTTCCACCTCCACCTTCCTCTTCCCTTCCATAAACATTGGCTGCAATTATGATGGAAGTCTGCCTCCCATTTATTTTATTGTTCATGTGGTTTGTGTGTGTGTGTGTGTGTGTGTGTGTGTGTCTGCACCTAATTTAATGGGTTAAGTTCTTTATTAAATAGTTCTAAATTATACCATATCTGGTTAAGAAAAGCTGCTTCAATTTCTACAGTGTTCTGATAACTCTTTAAATAATTCCTTTCTTTCTGCCACAGTACAGTGTCCCAACATAAAGTCATAATTTTTCTGCCTTATTTCCATTTCTCCAAGAAGCCTTGATTCCTTTAAATGAGAATAATATTTAGTGCTGATAACCTAAGCTCAAGGTGTTAGCACTGATATGGATACTATCTCAGTGATTATCTGTAAAGAGTACACAAGTACTCTTAAAATCCTTGACCAAGATGATGATGCACTAATTTTAGAATTACTGTGCCAT
Organism: Mus caroli; assembly: GCF_978045245.1. NCBI lineage: Eukaryota > Metazoa > Chordata > Mammalia > Rodentia > Muridae > Mus > Mus caroli. Next base: position 57,646,713 of record NW_028227263.1, on the reverse strand, counting down.
GCTACCTACTCACCAGAATTCAGCATGATTTGAACATCTTGCTTAGCCAAGTTATGTTCAGTAAAATGTAGAACGCCTAGGTATAAGAAGTAATTTTAGTAAACATAAGCACATATTCTTCACATTCTTATTGATACACAGAATATTTCCATAGCTTCAGAAAGCTTCCCCACTGCCTTCTCTACTCAGCCACCATTCCTTTCCCTCCAGAGGGCTCTAACGTTTCCCAAAACTTTACATAATTAAAGCTGATTATTTTCCAAGTAGTCTATTCTAAAAGCAGTTTACATCATTTTATACCAATATTTAGTAGTTTAAAGTGACAGCACACATTTTGTTAAGTAGTTTGTAAATGTTTTGTTCTGCACACCTATTTTTGTACTACACTTTTATTTAATTTTTCCAAAGGTTATTGCCAGTTTACAAAACTATGTCATTTTTGATTCTAACCTTGCCTTCTTACATCTTGATAAATCCACTTGTTGCTAATGTGTGCTGCTCTGCAATCTTATCAGTTTCTAGAGAGATAGTTACATTTCCTGAAATAAGAAGCACTTGTAATTTCCACCAAACATAATGGTGTTGGTTAGATTTCATGCCTCATTGCATTATCAGAACTTCCAACAGCGAATTGAATTAAAGTATGAGAACAGAGAATCTTGAATTTAACCATTAAATGTGATATTATCTGGATTTAATAAATGATGAAAAGCTAAAGAAGTTCTCATCCATTGCTAGTTCACTATTTTATGATAAATACCTAGGCATTTTAAATAAAGACTGCTATGCATATTTATCCCCTACTGCCCTGGCTTGAGCTATGTATAATGTGACTGACTCTACAATGGTCAATTTGAATTATTAATACAACTTTTTATTATTAACAATAAAACACTCTAATTGTTTACCAATATGCTATTTGTGGTTAGACTTCATGAGGTCAGGAAAGCTTATGACTTGTCAGTGAACACAAACCACATTTCAGATGGAAAAGGAAACAGAATCCAGATCTGTCCCAATGTACCAACCTACCTGCTTGCCATAGCTACTCCCAAGATTATCTCAGAGGTAATTACTTATCTCAATAAGGATCATACCATTCTAAGTATTAAAGTGGGTCAGATGGGAACCTAGTCATAGTATCTCAGTATTCTCTACTACTATGTGCCTATCAATCAACAAATTTGTGATGAAAACTTCTTCTAGTCAAGTATTGTATTATTAGATTCACTGCCACATATTAGATGTTAATTCTGTATTCATGGTTTTTTTGTTATACCCTATTCAAAAATTTCATATGCACGAGAAATTTTCTGCGGTGGGTACCCATCTTTCTGAGTCAGGTTGGAGGTTTACATGGAGCTTCCATGAACATCCTACTTGTTTGAGGATTTTCCTTCTGGGAATTCTGCATCTCTGTATGTCATATGGTAGGGAGGCATGACTATAACATGTTCACATCAAACAAATCTTCATTTCAGGAGACGACCTCCAACAATCTGCCAAAGCAAAGCAGAATCAAATGGAGGGCAAAGGAGTCAAATTCAGGATTACACTTTAATTCAACTCCCTATTGGAGTTTCTGATAATGCAATGGGGCATAAAATTTAACCAACTTCATTATGTTTTGGGGAAATTACTAGAGCTTCTTATTTCAGGAAACAACTGAAGCAGCATCTCTGTGTACTTTTCCAGTTTTACCCAGTCCCCTCTTTTTCTTACAGTGTGTGTTCCAGTAGCTCTAAATATTTAATCTATACATACATCCCTGCTTTATGACTTTATGTGCCTATGTTGTTCTTTCTACTGATGGTGCAGTAACTGTTTTTCCTTCGCAATCCATGTCTCACACACATCAATAACTTTTTGCACCTAACATTTGGCCATTTACAAATATTAATTAGTACTATTTATGAGCAAGGCAGTGTGCTGTTCACTGAGGATACAGATGAATAAATCAAAGTTCCTGTTTTAAAAGACCTCACAATGTGTTGTAGGGCTGGCAAACTGGGCTCAATGTAGTACAAAGGAATATCATTCATCCTGTGAAGTCCATTAAAACCTTCCTAGACTGGCTGCATAAACAAATTCTGGAGAATCTAGGTTTTAGAAATTGCCAGCCAAAGGGGAGAAATGTGAGAGCTACTGCTAGTGAAGTTAAACTCCAGCTTCAAGTTAGACCTTGGAAATAATGTTTTCTATAATAATCCCTTCTTTTATTTGTACCTAGATTGAAACATCCCAGTACCTCTGAATTGCCGTTGATTCTTGTGCAACCATTGTAGCATTTACCACTCTCTACTAAAAGCAAATATGAGGTATTCTTCCTCAAGAAGCTATAAGATCTTTGAAAGTAAAATCTGGGCTTGATCTGCCTTAAACGTATAATACATAGATGTGAGCCTGGCATGATAGAATGCTTAATGACTTACCGAGGGGATGAATTAAGGAACGAATGAGTGAATGCTTGAGAGATTTTCACAAGAGATGTTCCAACTGCATGAGCAGCATGCTGTTCTCTATGCTAAAGCAGTGGTCCAGCCCAGCTGTGTTCAGACCTGCAGAGGCAAGGTTCCTGTGGAGAGAAGAGCAAGATGGAATTTGTAACATTTAGAAGTGGATAGATCATTGTCCATGCCAATTTGAAACAGTGTCATAAATGATTTAAATTCTAAGTTATGTCTCCTACTTAAAGAACAAGTTCCTGCCTCTCTACACTCACAGATTTCATTTCATTTTAAGATATATAATAAGGATACTATTATTATCATGAATGATTAAAGGTGAATCAAAGCAACCCAACTTTAATTCTTCTGGCTTTCCCTCATGGTCATTACAGAAAATGTGTGAAATACATAGTCACTGTCAGTGACTCTCCGACCAGGTCTCATACCCTGGTGATTTTAGTAAGAGAAATAATTGTAACTGAATTCTTCTGCCAACCATATGTATTGTCTGCAAAAAAATACATACAGAAAATAATAAAAGCATTTTATTAGTGGTTAGGCAACAAACTTTATTGCATCATAGGTCATGGGCAATACAATAAAGAGAGAGTAAATTGGGGAAGAGTTATATTGTTTCACTGTCCAAGCTGATATAATCAACAATGCAAACATGTTAACTGTCCATCTGAGTTAAAACCAATCTTTGATTTTATGAAAAGAAGAAAACTCCGAATTGGAGCTAGGTAAACTTCCATAGGGTGAGGGGTACAGGTAACCCTCCCTATATGAGCACTGAAAATATAAGTACCAAGGGAGCCTGTGACAGGCATTCCTGACAGGCAGAATTGTTAAGGGGACTATTTAGCCTTTCATAAATATTTACATCTCCAAAAATAGAGAAAGTATTTAGAATTTCAATTTTTCCAAAGGAATATTAAAACTAAAACTGAGAAAAGAGATTTCCTATTCCTATTGGCACTAAAATATATATATATAATTATGTATAAACGAATTTGTATAAATTTATTACACAACACTGTTTGCATAGAGGCAAAATAAAATTTCACGTATAAAGATTTGCTATGCCCTTCAGCCAGATTTCATGTGTTCTCTTCCTGCACCTGTTCTCCCTCTCATATGAGCTTTATGATCTTTGCTTTCAACCTGTGGTTGATCCATGCTGAGTGCCTGTCCCTCAGGAAACCTGTGGTTTTAAACCACCTGTCCCCACAGCCTGTAGACAATGATTGCTTTGCTGTCAGACACACCAATGTCTGCCTATTCCCAGCACCCTGAGATCAGACCCATTTGTCGTTTTTTACTGCCTGTTCCTGGGTATCCTCTCAAAGCAATTCTTCTCAGACATTTATGTGCATGTAAGTCACTTGAGGATTCCATCAAATGGAGAGTTAACTTAGCAGACAGAGGATGTACCTGCTTGTTTATTTCCAATGTTTCAGGGGAGACCCTTGCTGCTGTTCAGTGACTGGGTATTAAGTAAAGAGTCAGGGTAACATGGCTCCAGTTCTTTCTAAAGCCTGGGAACACTGGTGTTTAGTTTCCTCAAACTGCTGTAGACTTTTTTTTCTTGTGGTGTTTGTTGCCATTAGTTATTAACTGATTAGGTTTATTATTACTTATTGACTGCATACTGTTTGCTAGGCAGTCTTTATGTAACAACTCCCCACCTCTGCTTCTTCTTAACTCACTCTCTTTTCTCTCATGTCCATTAGAAACAAGACTGAGGTTCTGGAACTTGGGGCAACTTTCTATCAAACAGCTATAACCTCTTCCTGGTCCATCTGCAACAGCCTATCAATAAGATTGCATATGCATTTTCCATGTGAATTTTCAAGAGCAGTTAACATTCATATTGCAAATATTTTCTGTTTTGTCTTTTCATATATTGGAGTCACCTATTGAAACACATCTTTGTCAGAGAGTACACCCTAGCTTTTTTTCTATTTGGAAACCAGAGTGACAGATCACAGAGCCTTTGACTGCAATTCTCTGTCCCTTAGAGCCATCAACTGTCACTGCAAGTTTCTAGATTCTGTGACTAAAGTTGCTGTGCCTTACAGTTTTCATTGGTGACACTCTATTGGAGAGAAGCAGGGAGAGGTGTGTGTGTGTGGGGGGGTGTGTCTGTGTCTGTGTCTATATGTGTTGGTGGGTATTCTGACAGCTTTTTAGCACTAGACTTCTCAAATTCTTGGACTCGCTGAGTAAATTAAATCACCAAATACACTTTGGGAATTGGAGTTCTGAGATATATTTTCCTGCTGATTGAGTATCTTCCACTGGAGACCTGCAATGGCCAGTGAATCTCAGCAATAACAATTGAGAGTTATAGGTGGTGAGTCCACCAGCACAACTTCACACATTTTATAAGAGCCAAACGAGTGCCTTTCTTAAACATTAATGTTAGGGTGTTTTATTTTGATCTTTCAAATCACTGTAAATTCTCTCCAACTGGCATCAGTAAATATCAACATTATAACAAGTTTCCAAAGTAATCCACAGTTTTACAGAAGATGTCAGGATACAGACAGAAACTTTCTATGCTCGCTTATTTAGAGCTACCGATTTAATGCTGCAGTTTTTCAGGTCAACCATAATATTTGATTGTTTCAGTCAGCTCTAGCTAACACTCTGACCCAAAGGTGCTTGGAACACAGTTCTCATGGACTTCTTGCGACTAGAATTGGCTAAACAGTTAACTGACAAAAATAAACAAGCATAATTTGTCTAAGACAAGATTCTCTGCTTGTACCTTCTCAAATCTCCCAAAGAAAGAGGTTTTGATTTTATGAGAAGCAAGTATTGGGCAAATGAGTCGCTTGGCTGAGCCCCTCCTACCTGCTCCGTGTTTGTCATCTGATTCAGAAGTATCACTTTCTGGGTAACTTCCTCTCCCCAAATGAAATCATTTGGTTTTAGTGAGGGGACTCATTTTCTTTGCCTTCAGATCATGTAAATAGTGAAATATTGAAATAAAACAATAGTAAAATTTGTTTGCTACTTCTCATTAGGTTGTAGATATTAGCCATACTCTGACAAACTCAGCCTTTCTGGAGTCAGTTTCGTTTTGTTTCTTTAATTCCAGCACAATGATTTTAAAACTTCAGAAGAAAAGAAAAATATAATAATATTAAATATTATTATTTACAAACATAACAGATTGTATTTAACTTTATCACATTTGAAAGGTAATAATATTTTCATGGTGTGCAATGGGGAAAAGGAACTTTAGAATAAACTGATGCTTTGTGGGACATTTGTACCGACAGATATAGACACGTGTGTGTGTGTGTGTGTGTGTGTGTGTGTGTGTGTGTGTGTGTGTGTATTCATGTATGTACATATGTATATATTTGGCTACTCCAGGAATACAGCTAACCATGTTGTGTGGACTTGCTCACTGCTTAGAAGCAGCTCTAGGGAGAATGTGACTCTATTTCTGACCCTTTTCTTGCAAAGCCACCCATGTTTCCTCTAATGTGAACAGATAAAATTCACTAGACACTTTCTATCTTCCTGCCATCCCTATCCTTAGCCTTTTCTCCTTTTCTAGGTCAGTGTATTCTCCAATAGCCTCCTGAATGCTGTATATCCATGTTTTCCTAAATAATATCCACCTTCTGTTTATCAAAATTTGACTCGTTCTTTGAAGCAATTGAACAGATCTTCCAGATGGACTCATTTAGTATCCCTAGCGTTCCCTCAGGTTTTACTTACACTATTATTGTATATACTATATTAATGTTGACGTAGGCTTGTATTAACTCTCCCTACCTTTGTGTCAGTTTGTTGTTTTTGCATATGTCTTTCTGTTTGTGAAGACAGTACTCATATGGCATTAATTTCTGTATGTTCAGTGCTTAACACCTTGTATCCTACAAAACAAATTGCTCAGTAATTGTCAGTCAAACATACAGATGTAAGTACTCATGTGCTGGGCTGTTGAAAATTCATTCGGGTGCCCATAGAATGAAACAACTTGAATAGATAGTGTGGTTATTGTGATATCAAGTCAATTATAACAAAAATAGGAGAACAATACTGACAATCTCAGACCTCTACCAATTCAAAAGAATAAAATTAGCTTGACATTCATGCTAGCTCTGAGTCTAGTTTGAACTCACAGCTGGATTGTTCTGCTTACCTTCTTTATTTTTTATAGTTTTTTAAATAATTTTTTCTCATATTTTATTTATTTACATTTAAAATGTTATCCCCTTTCCCAATTCCCCCCCCAGAATTTCTCTATCCCATCCCCCCTCCTCCTGCTTCTATGAGGGTGTACCCCCCCCCCCACTTACCTACTCCTGCCTCCTTGCCCTTACACTTCCCTACACTGGAGCATTGAGCCTTCACAGGACCAAGGACCTCTTCTCCCACTGATGCCTGACAAGGTCATTCTCTGCTACATATATGGCTAGAGACATGTGTACTCCTTGGTTGGCGGTTTACACCCTGGGAGCTCTGGTTGTTCTTCCTTCAGCTCCTTCAGTCCTTTCTCTAACTCCTCCATTTGGGACCCTGTGTCTATAAGACTGACCTCTTATTCAGAGTCTCTGCCATTAAAAATCTATGACCACTAAAACCCTGAAATAAAATGGCATCTCTCTGTCAATCCACAGCCCAGTAAATGAAGCCACATATAACAACAACAACAACAACAGCAACAAAAAGCTTATTACAACTAGGAATATTTTTCAAATTTTACATATTTTACATGCCAGCCATCTAAGAGGCTTTTAAACATTTTTTGAGAATTTTAGAAAATTCAAAGATTTGGTTTATTATGAACTGGCTTACATGAAAGTACCCAAGGAGCTAAAGGGGTCTGCAACCCTATAGGTGGAACAACAATATGAACTAACCAGTAAACCCCGGAGCTTGTGTCTCTAGCTGCATATGTGTCAGAACATGACCTAGTCGGCCGTCATTGGAAAGAGAGGCCCATTGGTCGTTCAAACTTTATATGACTCAGTATCGGGGAATGCCAGGGCCAAGAAGTGGGAATGGGTGGGTAGGGGAGTGGGGGGGTATAGGAACTTTTGGGATAGCATTGAAAATGTAAATGAAGAAAATACCTAATTTAAAAGGGGAAAAAAGAATAAACATAGAAAAATTGTTTTGTTTGATTTTAAGCAGAATATGTAATAACTTGTTCCATGAGTGAGCTTCATGAAGATTTTGAGCCCTGACAAATTAACAATTATGAGAAGGAAACTATATCACTTATTTTCTATGACAATGTGCTTTTAATTTCTGCTATACAAACCTTTATTTAAAAAATGTTCTTGCAAGTATGGACTACATGAATGTAATATGCATGCTAAGAGAGATATAGTGTCTTTGTTAAGAAATACCACTACATATTTACATCCTCAGTGTTTACTAACATACTATAATATCCTAGATATATACAACATTCTATGCATGCATATATATATATATATACACATATACACACAAATATATATATATACACATACATATATATATATATACACACACACATACAGACACACACCACACTGAGATACAAACTCCATATAGTATGTTAGATATGTGCTGCCACTTTGGAAAGGTGTGCATATGTGTGCAATCAAAAAGATAACATATTAATATAAGTTAATTACTATATATATTGTACTTCTATTATATTTAACTTTTTAGAATACAGACTTTCTTTTTTTTAATTCTTAATATTTTTTTATTACGTATTTTCCTCAATTACATTTCCAATGCTATCCCAAAAGTCCCTCATACCCCCCCACTTCCCTACCCACCCATTCCCATTCTTTTGGCCCTGGCATTCCCCTGTATTGGGGCATATAAAGTTTGCAAGTCCAATGGGCCTCTCTTTCCAGTGATGGCCGACTAGGCCATCTTTCGATACATATGCAGCTAGAAACAAGAGCTCCGGGGTACTGGTTAGTTCATCATGTTGTTCCCCCTATAGGGTTGCAGATCCCTTTAACTCCTTGGGTACTTTCTCTAGCTTCTCCATTGGGAGCCCTGTGATCCATCCACTAGCTGACTGTGAGCATCCACTCCTGTGTTTGCTAGGCCTCTGCATAGTCTCACAAGAGACAGCTATATCTGGGTCCTTTCAGCAAAATCTTGCTAGTGTATGCAATGGTGTCAGTGTTTGGAAGCTGATTATGGGATGGATCCCTGGATATGGCAGTCTCTAGATGGTCCATCCTTTCATCACAGCTCCAAACTTTGTCTCTGTAACTCCTTCCATGGGTGTTTTGTTCCCAATTCTAAGAAGAGGCATAGTGTCCACACTTTGGTCTTCATTCTTCTTGAGTTTCATGCGTTTAGCAAATTGTATCTTATATCTTGGGTATCCTAAGTTTTGGGCTAATATCCACTTATCAGTGAATACATATTGTGTGAGTTCTTTTGTGATTGTGTTACCTCACTCAAGATGATGCCCTCCAGGTCCATCCATTTGGCTAGGAATTTCATAAATTCATTCTTTTTAATACCTGAGTAGTACTCCATTGTGTAAATGTACCATAATTTCTGTATCCATTCCTCTGTTGAGGGACATCTGGGTTCTTTCCAGCTTCTGGCTATTATAAATAAGGCTGCTATGAACATAGTGGAGCATGTGTCCTTCTTACCGGTTGGGGCATCTTCTGGATATATGCCCAGGAGAGGTATTGCTGGATCCTCCAGTAGTACTATGTCCAATTTTCTGAGGAACCGCCAGACTGATTTCCAGAGTGGTTGTACAAGCTTGCAATCCCACCAACAATGGAGGAGTGTTCCTCTTTCTCCACATCTCGCCAGCATCTGCTGTCACCTGAATTTTTGATCTTAGCCATTTTGACTGGTATGAGGTGGAATCTCAGGGTTGTTTTGATTTGCATTTCCCTGATGATTAAGGATGTTGAACATTTTTTCAGGTGCTTCTCTGCCAGATATAGTGTCTTGGTTAAAAAATACCACGACATATTTACATCCTCAGTGTTTACTAACATACTATAATATCCTAGATATATACAACATTCTATGCATGCATATACACACAAATATATATATATATATATACACACACACACACATACACACACATACCACACTGAGATACAAACTCCATATAGTATGTTAGATATGTGCTGCCACTTTGGAAAGGTGTGCATATGTGTGCAATCAAAAAGATAACATATTAATATAAGTTAATTACTATATATTGTACTTCTATTATAATATTTAACTTTTTAGAATACAGACTTTCACATGCACATAAGACTTCACACTTTTCCTCAAATATGTGATGAGGAAGTTTCCTAAATTCACTTACATTGCAAATTTAAAGGGATGATTCAAGACACAGATACACTGTGCCTATAGCCTGAGTTAATATGTATCTCCCTAAATTTGACTTTTATGAGGTTTTATTTGAGTAAATTATGCATATCGTAATGCATATTTTGTAATAAATTATTCACCGTTGACTTAACCTGCTCAAACTAAATTACCACTCTGTAAGAAAGAAGAATTGGTGTTCTGAACCTCTTCATTACTGTGTAAGCCAAAATTTTTCATCATTTTTCTATAAACCTGCAATCAACTGGGAGCCTGTTCACTTTAGAGTTTTTGGCAACAATTCATCCTCCTCTCTGCTTAAAGCCTGCACATTTATAAGCAGAAACCATGGAGCTGGTATAAAGCATATTAAATCTTCAGAAGAATCCCTTGGAACAAATATGCTCATCTGATAAATGAACTAACTGAAGCTTGAGATGTTTTAGTGAGGTCCCTACTAAAACCCAAATAAGCCAGATGGATAGAAATCAGTATCCCTCCACAACAGAAAGGAGGTTCCTGCGGCTTTTTAGAAGATCACGGAGTGGCAAGGGGAGGATGTGATCCATCAAAACTCACTTATATGGATGCTGGTTATCTGAACTCAGGTCTTCAGGCGTGTGTAACAAAAACTTTACCAACTCGGGTCATCCTCAGCTTATTTTCCTTTGATTTGTTTCTGTGTTACTTCTGTTAATAGACATTTAAAGGCTGTCTTAGTCAGTGTTCTATTGCTGTGAATAGGCACCATGATCACAGAAATTCTTATAAAGGGAATCTTTTAATTGGGGATGGCTGATGCTTTCCGAAGATTAGTCAATTAACATTGTGGCAGGAAACATGGTGGCATGCAAGCAGATATGGTGCTGTAGAGATAGCTGAACATTCTATATGTGAATCCATAGGCAGGAGAAAGAAAGAGAGATGATGAGCCTGGTTTGAGCATTTGAAATGCCAAAATCCACTCACAGTGTTACACCTCCTCCAACAAGGCCACACCTCCTAATCCCTGTCATGTAAAACCATTGCTTTATGACTATGCATTCAAATCTATGAGCCTATGAAGGCCATTACAAACCACCACATATGGCTGCCACTAATTGTTAACAAATGATAATAAAATATATAATATATGAACCTACATGATATTTCTGAAACACAGTCTTGGGAGAACTAAGCTATGAGAGTGTACATTCCTCTTAGTTTCCAGTCTTTGCCATATTACTCTTACAAGTGACTCTGATATTTTCACTTTTACTAGGAACATGGATGGATCTTAATTTCCCCACACCCTTGAAATCTTCGGCTTTGGGTTTTTTCTTTATCTACTGAAGCAATGTGGTATGCATTCCTTGACTTGTCTTCCCCCAGATGTTAATATATTTGCATTTTCTTTAGGTATTTATAAAATATTGGCTTTTCTTACTCCTTGGTTTGTTTTCAGTTTATGTAATTCTTTTTGAGTTTTTGACGTTCCATGTCTTTGCTTTTAGTAATTTTCTTGTAGTCTAAGTACCAGTACTGTTATATGCATCATGAATATCTCTTCCAGTATGTAATTTATCTCCTCTGTTTATTGACCCCAGGCACACACATGATTTCCAGATCTAATGCAATCAGTTTTATCAGTATTTTCAACCTTCTGCTCAATATAATTTTCAAAGAAAATGCTTTTATTTATAGTTTTATTGTAAAATGATTCAACTCATTTAGATAATTGTGTCCTATAGATATGACAACACTCAAGGTTGCTGTTGTATAACATCTTTAGTCAGTTTGGAATTCATTTTCACATCAAGCAAGAAGTTGGAGTCTTGGTTTATTACTCTTCTGTTTAAAGCCTTTTCTATTTTCCTAAGGCTGTGTGTTAAGCAATCTTTTTTTTTTTTTTTTAGTTGAGTCCATTTATATAAAGAAATATTCAGGAAAAGTAATTGTTGCTTCCTATTATTTTTGTTAGGGTTGGGATTCTCTTCATGTGGTTATCTTCTTTAAGTTTGTTGAAAGATTACTTCCTTGCTTTTTCTAGGGAGTTGTTTCCTTCCTTGTGCTGTAGATTTTCCTTTATTATCCTTTGAAGGGCTGGATTTGTGGAAAGATATTGTGTGAATTTGGTTTTGTCATGGAATACCTTGGTTTCTCCGTCTATGGCAATTGAGAGTTTTGCTGGGTATAGTAGCCTGGGCTGGCATTTGTGTTCTTTTAGGGTCTGTATGACATCTGCCCAGGATCTTCTAGCTTTTATAGTTTCTGGTGAGAAATCTGCTGTAATTTTGATAGGTCTGCCTTTATATGTTACTTAACCTTTTTCCCTTTCTACTTTGAATATTCATTCTTTGTTTTGTGCATTTGCTGTTTTGAATATTATATGACAGGGGAATTTCTTTTCTGGTCCAGTCTATTTGGAGTTCCGTAGGCTTCTTGTGTTATTCATGGGCATCTCTTTCTTTAGGTTTGGGAAGTTTTCTTCTATAATTTTGTTGAAGATATTTGCTGGCCCTTTAAGTTGAAAATCTTCATTCTCATCTACTATTATCCGTAGGTTTGGTCTTCTCATTGTGTCCTGGATTTCCTGGATGTTTTTGGGTTAGGACCTTTTTTGCATTTTGCATTTACTTAATTGTTGTGTCAATGTTTTCTATGTTATCTTCTGCACCTGAGATTCTCTCTTCTATCTCTTGTATTCTGTTGGTAATGTTTGCATCTATGGCTACTGACTTCTTTTGTAGGTTTTCTGTCTCCAGAATTGTCTCCCTTTGTGATTTCTTTATTGTTTCTACTTCTATTTTTAGATCTTTGAATGGTTTGTTCAATTCATGCACCTGTATACCTGTGTTCTCCTGTTTCTTTAAGGGATTTTTGTGTTTCATCTTTAAGGGCTTCTATCTGTTTATCTGTGTTCTCCTGTATTTCTTTAAAGGAGTTATTTATGTCCTTCATAATATCCTCTATCAGCATCATGAGACATGATTTTAAATCCTAATCTTGCTTTTCCCATGCATTGGGTTATGCAGTATTTGCTGTGGTGGGAATACTGGGTTCTGATGATGCCAAGTAGTCATGGTTTCTGTTGATAAGATTCTTGCATTTGCCTTTCACCATCTGGTAATATACAATGTTAGATGTTCTTGCTGTCTCTGGCTGGAGCTTGTTCCTCCTGTGTGTCTGATAGCCTGTGTAGGCACTCCTAGAAGACCAGCTCTCTCCTGGCAAGACCATTGCACAGAGGGTTGCTGAAATGCTCTACCTCCTGGATGCAAATGGAAGCAGGAAGGACACTGTCCCAGCTGCTCTGCCAGTTCTGTGGCCTGTGCGCTCCTTTCTGGTCCTGCCTTGAGAGTCACTGGAGAGAAAATGGTGATCTCATATGAGTCCCAGGGTCAGATCACTTTCTGGAGACAAACTCTCTTCTGGCAGGAAAGGTGCACAGAGGGCTATGGAACAGCCCTGAGTGCAGAAGGAAGCAGAAAGAATCCTGTCCTAGCTGCTCTGTGGCTTCTGCAGCCTGTGTGCTCCTGGCTGATCCCATCTTCTAGCTATGATTTCTTACCTAAAACTCCAGGCCATGTCTGCTAATGGGTTTATATTTGTTCCATTTAAACTTATTAATTCATTTTTACTTGATGTTATTTTGGTTTTCTTTCCATTGAAATTGTAGTTTAATTTTAGTTATAGTTATTTGGCTTATGTATTGTGTTCCATAAATATTGTTTCTAAATAGCCACAACATCAATGATGCTTTTATTCCTTATTCCCTTCTTCATTGACAAAATATATATGTAGTGACATGGCTGTTTTCAAGAAATCAGGAAAGTGTCAGACCCAAGAAGAAGACAACAAAACTATCGTGTTGCTTTAAAAATAAACTAGTAACATTTCCTTCCATCCTCAGTTGGAGAGATACTTTGAAGAAATATGAAGGAGCAATCATAAATTGCCTCAAAATCATGAGATCTGGTATATTTTATTTAGTTAGGTATTAGTGTATCCATGTGTATCAGTATATATACATGTTATGTACATGCAAAGTGGGTGTATGTGTGTGTGCAGAGGTACATGTATCTGCCTGTGGATGCCTTGGTCTGGAGGCTAAAAGACACCCTTGAGTGTCCTCCTCAGAAATGCCATCCACCTTCTATGAGAGAATCTCTCTTTGAGAAGAAGCTCACCACTCAAACTAAACTCTCTGACCAGTGAGGCCCAGGAATCCTCATGTCTCTGGCTGTCTAGGTCTGGGATTATGGCACATGCCACCACATTCAGAATTCAGATTTCATGTATAATGAAAGGAAAATGATTAGAGACTTTTAATAATTGTTTTTTTTCTTTTCCCCCCTTTATCAAAACTAGATTCTTTTTTCATACTATATATCTTGATTATACTTTCCCCTCCCTCTGCCCCTCCTACTTCCTCCTCCCTTCCAGATCCACTCCTTTCTGTCTTTTATAAGAAAAGAACAGGATTCTGAATACAACAACCAAACATGACAAAATATAATAAGATGAAGCAAAAACTTCATATCAAAGTTGAATGCTGCACCCCAACAGAAGAAAAGGGAGTTCCCAGGAGCAGGCCAAGCATCAGAGAACCACTGGTTCCCACAGGTATCCCTGTGCTTGCTATTTCAGAATATGTGACCTCATATGCTTATATATATATATATATATATATATATATATATATATATATATCGATCCAAGTCATGTTCTTGATATGTTTTTTGTTTGGTTGGTTTTTAAGATCATTTTTTTTAACATGGGACTCTGAACTATATAGTCTCTAGTTCTTGGTTACCCAAGTAGTGCTGGGTATATATGCTCCTTCCCATGATGTGAGCCTTAAGTCAAGTCAGATATTAATTAGCGATTCTCATAAGTTCTGTGCCACCATTGCCCTAGCATATTTTGCAGACAGGACAGACTATATAGGTCAAAAGCTTCATGGCTGGCTTAGTTTCCATATTTCTCTTTTTTTGTAGCCTGAAGTATACCTTACCATAACAAAAAGAATATAGGGTAAAAGAGCCATGGAGGTCCAGCTCAGCTTCTCCATGTTCAATGAGTTGAGTGAGTGTTACCCTCAGCAATGGGGCCACACTGTCAGTTTGTGAAGAGGAAACATTTGTATTAGCAACAGCCTGGGTCAAGCATTTTCAGTTATTAGGAGTGGTTTGGCTTCTTTCTTCTATAAAATCATTCATTACATTAAAATTTTGAACCTATCATCATAAACATTTATACTATTTCCAGTAGTTTGAAAATCTCTAAAAGTCTTTCATTTTTCTTGAACAATCCTGACTGGTGGGTACTAATAGTGTTGTTATTCCTTAAAAGCTCTGTTGATTGGTGTTCCTCTGAGAACAAAACACACAAAAGAAACAATGTATGAAGATGAAGGCAGGCTAGCATTTTTCCTGTCAGTGCAAAAGTATCTCAAGACCTACAGGAGCTGGAAACAAGAAAGAAGTCCTCAAGAGTGGTCAGAGGAAGTTTGCCACTGCCAACTCCTGCTGTTCAAACTCCAAGTCTCTGGAACTATGTCAGAAACGTTTATTATTTTAAAGCCATTATTTTCTGTGGGCTCTTATAACTATGTAACAAACATGGGCTGATTTATACAGTGCCCCCACTGAATGAAAGAGCAAAGCTTTCTAGCAATTCTTTCAGAAGGAGCTTCAGAGTGTTGTTGACTGTTAAGTTACTCTATCATTCCTTAACCCATGGCTACTCTGTGCTTATATCTGAAGGTCCTTACCATGTACTAGTATATGAATCTTCAGGCTGCCTTAAGGAAGGACACTAGAATCTTCCCAGCTACTCAGACCATATATCTGAGTGTCAACCTTCTTGCCATTTTCTCCTTCACCCCACACATTTAATCAAAAGTAAAGTCCTGAATTGCTTTCATATCTCTATAATCTGTCTGCTTCTGTGCAGCCTCAATTTTACTTCCCTAATCCAGACTGTCATCATTGCTGAAGCAGAGACGATCCTAATGCTACAAGTTCATGCACCATCCATCCATCCAACAAACACATCATGTCACTTCTGTAAGATAAGCACAATACAAGGAACTGTGACAACAAAGGAGATTAAGTCTCTTTCCTAATCTACTTTATAACACAGGGTGGGAAATTCATTAATCAGATGATAGCACAGAGTACTGTAAAATCGTCTCAGTAACAAGAACACTGACGAAGATATTCTATAATATGACAGGCATTTTGAAGAAGCCCCTTTCTTCCTTTCAAATAGAGTATCTGTGAAAATTAAAAGTGTCATTTAAAGTTGATGGTTGAACTTGTATGCATGCTCAGCATTTAGGGCACTTCCAATGTTTTCAGAACTACATTATAATCTGATAAAGTAAACACATGAGGGATTTTAGTTGTTTCTTTTTTTTGTAATTAATATTATATCATTCCCCCTTACCTTATTCCAAACCTTCTCATATGTATCCCTTCCCTTGCTGTCTTTCAACTTGTCTGTTTCTGTCTCTCCCTAAAAGCTGGAAACCTCTAAACTACTGTAAACACCAAAATTCTAAACCTCTAGTAGATCACAATAAATGTTTTATGGGTAGACAAGCTAAAAATTTACACTGTGACAGATGAACACCTCTTAAGTATCATTATTTCTTGATGACATCAAATAGTCCATGAAAGCAGGGCTGGAGGGTATGGAAAGTATCATGTCTCTGGTGAAGATGTGTGTTCCTATTGAGGATGTTTTTTAAATCTTTAGCATTGTTAACTTCACTCAAGGATGAGCAAGAGAAGAGAGAACTTCACCTCTCTTGCACCTTTATTATTTGTTGGGCCAAATGATTCTTTAATGTAAACTCTCTATGTGGCTTCAAACAGTGCCAATTATTTTCTGAACAACAGCAAGCCAATGAGCCAAATTAAATGTCTTCCCTCATCATCCTCTAATTAGAATTCTTCCTAGTAGATAAAGTTTCTTAGTACAACATTAAAATATTACTGTATAATTCAAGGTCGTGTTTGCACTGAATAAATTACCTTAATTCAAGTGTCACATTAATTAGAGATATTGAGCATATGTACATATGCTCCTAGTGCTTAGAGAGCTCTCAGAATATTAAGTAGACTCTGGATATGAATATTAGAAATAATATTCAAAGGCAGAAAGATGTAACTGATCACCTTTCCTGAGATATAGACCAAATTCATCACTAAGAAACAAAATTTATTTTTATAACCAGCAACTGTTTTTCTGGAACTTGAAGAATGGAGTACTTATTGAAAGTATAAATTTTTAAAAATCCCAATCATTATAGAGAGTCAGATGTTGCTTAAATTCTCTAATATTATGGGTGAGGCTAGTAAGGTGGCACATGTATGTGATCCAAATTTTCAGAAAGGAATGGGAAAAGAATTTAATAGATGGAGCTAGAAAAAATTCATCATAAGTGTTGTGACACACACCCAAAAAGACAAACATGGTATATGTTCAATTATATGTGGCTATTGGCTGTTAACTTTTCAATATGCAGATATATGTTACATATAGCTAAAAGGGTATAAAATAAGGGACTGGGAGGGGCAGGCAGAGACAAAAATCAATGATTATGGATAGATGAGACACTAGAATGGTGGAATCAAACAGTGAGGGGGAGAAGAGAGGGGAGTAAGGAAAGACATGCAGTGTGGGATCGCTAAAATAAAGGAACATTTGAGGAGTGGAATGAAACCCTAATACAACAGAACCTTCCTTAAACATATACATATATGAAAGTGATCTAAACAGAATCACTAAATTGAAACAGAGCCCCAGCAGGACATCTCTTATTGCCTAAGTGAAGACTCACTCGAGTTCTGGCGACATCTGGTCCTGGTGATGGTTACATCTAATTGAGTTGTTGGATAAAGGGGATCTATATGAATCCACAAACCACTCAAGCTTTTACCAAAGCTATTGAGTGTTCTTCACAAACTGATAAGACCCTGTTTCTGAATATCACACCTACACAACTCACTGAACATGGAGACATTAAATTTGTGTCTACCTAGACCATGAACCCTTGCTGACTAGTGTTCTATGTACTGGAAGGTACTCTGCATGCTGCGAGAAACACACACAGAGAGAGAGAGAGAGAGAGAGAGAGAGAGAGAGAGAGAGAGATCAACTCAGCTGCAAATCCTTCCATCTACAATAGTGACATGACATGCATTCACAATGTGTTAGTGCAATAGTAATAGTGACTAACCAACCAATATCTGACTGGATTGAAGGCCCAGTTCATGAAGTGGAACCTATCCCTGATACTGCTCATATGGCCAGGAACCTGAGACTGTAGAGAAAAAAATAAATGTTACTGTTCTGCTAAAGTAACACACCAATGACTCCTAATAGCATTCTGCTATACTCACAGATCAGTGTCTTGAGCAGTGTGTTAATCTGTGATTTATTGCTGTGAAGAGACACCATGACTCTGGCAACTATTATGAAGGAAAGCATTTAATTGGATCTGGCTGACATTTTCAGAAGTTTAGTCCATTAACATCATGGTGGGAAGTGTGGCAGCATGTAGGCAGACATGGTACTGGAGAGGTAGCTAAGAGTTTTGCATCCAGATCATCAGGGAGAAGGAAAGAGAGAGAGAAAGAGAGATTAAATGAACCTGTCTTGAGTATTTGAAACTCCAAAGCCCACTCATAATGATACACTTCCCCCAACAAGCCCCCCCCCCCATCTCAACAAGGCCATACAGCCTTATCCTTATCCTAATTACTGAGCATTCAAATCTAGAGCCACTGGAGGTGGCATTCTTTTCCAAACAGCCACATTCCACTCCCTAACCTCCATAGGCTTGTAGCTATATCATAATGTAAAAATGTATTCAGTTCAAGTTCAAAAGTCCCTATAATCGATTACAGTCTCAACACTGTTTAAATGTCCAAAGTTCAGTCTATTCTGAAATTCATAGCAATTTATTAACTGTAAACCTCAATAAAAAGCAGATCACATACTTCTAACATACAATGGCTCATAATATGCTTTACCACTCCAAACTAGAGCATATTAAGGAAATACTGGACCAAAGCAAGACCAAAAACCAACTGGACAAACTCCAAACACTGCAGCTCCATGTCTGCTCTCAAAGTGTTCTTCAGATCTCCATCTCCTCTCAACTTTGTTAGCTGAGATTCACTTTTCTCTGTTGGGTTCATTCCACATCCTGTTAGCAGCTCTTTTGGCAAGTATTCCATGGCTCTGGCATCTCCAAAATTTTGGGGTCTCCAGTAAAATCCAGGCTTAACTTTCACAGCTTTACACAGCACAATAGCCTTTCTGGGCCTCCATGCAGAAACATCTCCAGAACACACCAAACATCAACAGCTTTCCTTAACAAAGTGATATTCCACAACTCCTTTCTTATGTCATTGACCCTGAATCCACAACCACATAGATGAAACTGCCAAGTTCTTCTCCTTGGAACACAGCCCCCCTACTCAAATACGTTTTAATAAACTTTTAATAGTTTCCTTTATTACCTAAGCTTGGCTGTCCTGGAACTTCCTCTATAGACCAGGATGGCCTTGAATTCAGAAATATTGCTGCTTGTATCTGCTTCTGAGGTATAGGAATTAAACACATATGCTACCATTGCTAGCCCAAGGTTTTATCTTTAATTCCTTGTCACAATTTGGAAGCTTAGCTGGGTGGGTTCTTGCCCTACTCCCTTTGTTCCATTTAGCATCAGTCTTTTCTTTACCTTCCTGAGTCCCTGACTTAGCTCCATTTTCTCTTTTTCTTCTCACACTGTACATTTTATATTTTTCCTTGATCAACTTGATTCTTTTAATTACATATCTGCATATGATTGGCTCAGCAAGAGATGGCCAACACAAAACAAACTTAGTGGGTATTTTTAGAGGTTTTTGGTGGGTTTTGTTTTGTTTTTGTCTTATGGTTCTTTGTCAGAGCATATCTTTCATTTGTGTGTTGGTTGGTTGGTTGGATGGTTGGTTGGTTGGTTGGCTAGCTTGCTTGTTGGTTGGATGGTTGGTTGGTTGGTTGGTTGGTTGGTTGGTTGGTTGGTTGATATTTCCTATCCTACAGGTCTTTCACTTATATATTACAGCTATAAATTTTGTGGTTTTATGAAATTTCTGTGTTTGCCAATGTATATCTCTGCATCTATCTGAGCTTCTTCTCCTTTTTACTGAGGCTGCTTTGGTTTTTGTTCATGTTATTTGTTTTGTCCTATTCATTTTTATTTTTATTGCATTTGATATTTTTTCCTTTTCTTTTTCCTTTTTTTTTTCCTTTTTTTTTAATTAGGTATTTTCCTCAATTACATTTCCAATGCTATCCAAAAAGTCCCCAATACACTCCCCCCCAGCCCCCCACCCACTCACCCCCACCCCTTAGCCCTGGCATTCCCCTGTACTGGGGCATATAAAGTTGGCAAGTCCAATGGGCCTCTCTTTCCAGTGATGGCCAACTAGGCCATCTTTGATACAAATGCAGCTAGAGTCAAGAGCTCTGGGGTACTGGTTAGTTCATAATAATGTTCCACCTATGGGGTTGCAGTTCCCTTTAGCTCCTTGGGTACTTTCTCTAGGTCCTCCATTGGGGGCCCTGTGATCCATCCAAGAGCTGACTGTGAGCATCCACTTCTGTGTTTGCTAGGCCCCGGCATTGTCTTCCCCTGTACTGGGTCCTTTCAGCAAAATCTTGCTAGTGTATGCAATGGTGTCAGCTTTTGGAAGCTGATTATGGGATGAATCCCTGGATATGGCAGTCTTTAGATGATCCATCCTTTCTTCACAGCTCCAAACTTTATCTCTGTAACTCTTTCCATGGGTGTTTTGTTCCCAATTCCAAGAAGGGGCACAGTGTCCACACTTTGGGCTTCGTTCTTCTTGAGTTTCATGTGTTTAACAAATTGTATCTTATATCTTGGGTATCCTAAGTTTTGGGGCTAATATCCACTTATCAGTGAGTACATATTGTGTGAGTTCCTTTGTGAATATGTTACCTCACTCAGGATGATGCCCTCCAGATCCATCCATTTGCCTAGGAATTTCATAAATGCATTCCTTTTAATAGCTGAGTAGTACTCCATTGTGTAAATGTACCACATTTTCTGTATCCATTCCTCTGTTGAGGGGCATCTGGGTTCTTTCCAGCTTCTGGCTATTATAAATAAGGCTGCTATGAACATAGTGGAGCATGTGTCCTTCTTACCGGTTGGAACATCTTCTGGATATATGCCCAGGAGAGGTATTGCGGGATCCTCTGGTAGTATTATGTCCAATTTTCTGAGGAACTGCCAAACTGATTTCCAGAGTGGTTGTACCAGCTTGCAATCCCACCAACAATGAAGGAGTGTTCCTCTTTCTCCACATCCTATTTTAGATAACTGTTTTCTAATGAGAGGTAGGGCAAGAAAGGATGTGAAATTTAGAATGTAGGGAAGATCTGGGAGAAGTTGGGGGAGGAGAAACCATAATCAAAATATACTGTGTCAAAAAAATCTATTTTCAAGTTAAGGAAAAAAAATATTACCAAAAGTCAGTTTATTCTACCTATGAGTGCCAGGACAAGATGGGCTACATATCAAATGCAGTCTCAAAAATACCTTACTTAAGTAATAAAACATTATGATCTTTTAAATAAGTATTTAGGTTGTTTTTTGTCACACACAATCCTTCCCTGTCCCTCTCTCCCCTTCCTCTCTGAGCAGGTAGGCGGTTCCTGAGTATCCACACACACACACCCAAATTTTGAGTCTCTTCAGAGCTAGGCACTTCCTCTCCCACTGAGACAAGGCATCTCAGTTAGAAGAACATATTCCACATATAGGAAACATCTATTGGGATAGCCCCTACTCGAGTTGTTTGAGACCCACATGAAGACCAAGCAGCACATCTGCTACATGTGTGCAGAAGGCCTAGGTCCAGCCTATGTATTGTTCTTTGGTTGGTAGTTCAGACTCTGAGAGCCCCAAGGGTCCTTTTTTATCTAACCTGTAGTGTGCAAAACTCACTATTTCTGTTTTGTTTCTTGTTTCACAGTAGTTTGTATTTATGGGAAAATTTTATTTCATTAGGTCATAGAACACAGGAAAGCCCACTTATGTAAGAATCCAGATACACTGAATCTAATAGAAGAGAAAGTGGGAGCGAACCTCAAAGACATTGACAGGGAAATTTTCCCGAATAGAACACCAATGACTCAGGCTCCTAGATCATCAATTGACAAATGGGATCTCATAAATTTTGAAAAGGCAAAGGAGAAAACGGCAACCTATCGAATGGGAAAAGATCTTTACCGATCCTACAACAGATGGAGGGCTAATACACAATATAAAAAAAAGAAGACAAGAAGTTAGACTCCAGAGAACCAAATAACCTTATTAAAAATGGAGTACAGAACTCAAGAAGAATGAAGACCAAAGTGTGGACACTGTGCACCTTCTTAGAATTGGGAACAAAACACCCAGGGAAGGAGTTACAGAGACAAAGTTCGTAGCTGTGATGAAAGGATGGACCATTTAGAGACTGCCGTATCCAGGGATCCATCCCATAATCAGCTTCTAAACGCTGACACCATTGCATACACTAACAAGATTTTGCTGAAAGGACCCAAATATAGCTGTCTCTTGTGAGACGATGCCGGGGCCTAGCAAACACAGGAGTGGATGTTCACAGTCAGCTACTGGATGTATCACAGGGCTCCCAATGGAGAAGCTAGAGAAAGTACCCAAGGAGCTAAAGGGATCTGCAACCCTATTGTTGGAACAACATGATGTACTAACCAGAACCCCGGAGCTCTTGTCTCTAGCTGCATATGTATCAAAAGATGGCCTAGTCGGCCATCAATGGAAAGAGAGGCCCATTGGACTTGCAAACTTTATATGCCCCAATATAGGGGAATGCCAGGGCCAAAAGAATGGGAATGGGTGGGTAGGGAAGTGGGGGGCGGTACAGGGGACTTTTGGGATAGCATTGGAAATGTAATTGAGGAAAATATGTAATAAAAATATTAAAAATTAAAAAAAAATGGAGTACAGAGTTAAACAAAGGATTCTCAACTGAGGAATCTCTAATGGCCCAGAAGCACCTAAAGAAAAATGTTCAACATCTTTAGTCATCAGGGAAATGCAAATCAAAACAACCCTGACATTCCATCTTACACCAATCAGAATGACTAAGATCAAAACCTCAGGTTGGAGAGCATGTGGAGAAAGAGGAATACTCCTCAATTGTTGGTGGGATTGCAAACTGGTACCACTCTGGAAATCAATCTGGAGATTCCTCAGAAAATTGGAAATAGATCTACCTGAAGACCCAGCTATATCACTCTTGGGAATATACTTGAAAGATGCCCCAATCAGAATGGCTAAGATCAAAAACTCAGGTGACAGCCAATGCTGGCAAGGATATGGAGAAAGAGGAACACTCCTCTATTGCTGGTGTGATTGCAAGCTGATAAACCCACTTTGAAAAACAATCTGGCAGTTCTTCAGAAAATTGGAAATAGTTATCCCTGAAGACCCAGCCACTCCTGGGCATATACCCAAAAGATGCTCCAATATTTAACAAGGACACATGCTCTACTACATTCATAGCAGCCTTGTTTATAAAAGCCAAAAGTTGGAAACAACTCAGATGTCCCTCAAAATAAGAAATGGATACAGAAAATGTGATATATTTACACAGAGGAATACTACTCAGCTATTAAAAACAGTGACTTCATGAAATTTTTAGGCAAATCGATGGAACTAGAAAATAGTGTGCTGAGTGAGGTAACCAAATTACAAAGAACACACATGGTATGCACTCTCTGATAAGTGGATATTAGCCCCAAAGCTCAGAATACCCACATAACAACTCACAGATCATATGAAGCTTAACAAGAAGGAAGACCAAGGTGTGGATGCTTCAATCCTACTTAGAAGGGGGAACAAAATAATAACA
Organism: Mus caroli; assembly: GCF_978045245.1. Classification (NCBI taxonomy): domain Eukaryota; kingdom Metazoa; phylum Chordata; class Mammalia; order Rodentia; family Muridae; genus Mus; species Mus caroli. The sequence continues at coordinate 57,622,979 of NW_028227263.1, read as the reverse complement.
GGAGGTAGAGGGAGCGAGGGACCTGGGATGGAGAGAGTAGGGGGAGGGAGAGGGGGGCAGTATCAGGTATAGGAAGAGTCAGGAGAGCAGTCCAGAGAGTCAGGAAAATGAATAGAAATATGTAGCAGTGGGGAGTGGGAAATTGGGAATAGCCACTAGAAAGTTCCAGACACCAGGGAAGAAAGAGGTTCCCAGGACTCAATCTGGATGACATTAGATGAAATACCTAACAAAGAGGAGATAGAAACTTTAGAGACCACCTCCAGTAGATAGGCATGACCACGAGTTGAGGTATGGGGCCTCTAACCCATCTCAAAATTTCAAACCCCTAATTGTTCTTGTCTAAAAGAAATGCAGGACAAAAAAAAATTGAGCAGCGACTTGAAGAAAGGTCATCCAGAGACTGCCACACTTAGGGATCCATTCCATCTGCAGACAGCAAACCCCAACACTATTGCTGATGCTGAGAAGTGCTTGCTGACATAAGCCTGGTATAGCTGTCCTCTGAAAGGCTTTGCCAGAGTCTGACAAATACAGATGCAAATTCTCACAGTCAACCATCAGACTGAGTCCAGAGACCACAAGGGAAGAGTTAGGGGAAGGACGAAGGAGCAAAAGGGGATTGAAACTCCATAGGTAAAACAACAATATCAACTAACCAGATTCCTCAGAGATCCCTGGGACTAAACTACCAATCAAAGAGTATACATGGATAAGTCCATGGCTCCAGCTACATATGTAGCTAGACTGCCTTATCTGGTACCAATGGGAGTGAAGGCCCTTGGTCCTGTGGAGATTTGATGCTCCAATGTAGGGGGATGCTAGAGTAGCAAGGTGGGAGTGGATGACTGGATGGAAGAGCACCCTATTAGAGGCAAAGAGAAGGGGGATTGGATGGGGGTTGCAGAGGAGAGTCCAGAAAGGGGACAACATTCAAAATGTAAATGAATAAAATAATCAATAAGAAAGAATATTAAGTCCCAGAGTTCTGCTACCATCAGATATTACCAGGTCAGAGTCCTCCCCAGAAATCCCATGCATGCCATGTGCCCTCCTGGCAAGCCCAGCAGTAGTGAGCTCCATCTTGTCCCATGTATACTACATTTTCCACCTTTCTATGCTGCCTGAATTCCTGGAGGCTTGTTGTCATCAGGGACTACCAGGTGATGCCCCTCACCCCAAATATCCTGCCCAAGGGTCCCCCTTAAGCATTCCCAACAACAGTAAAGTGTATCTGCTCCCCTGTGCTCCATTTTCTTGCCCATAATTTGGCCTGAATTACTGAACACCAGGGGCAACCTGGTCCATCTAAGAGCACCATAAACAAGAGTCAGAGCCATATGACACCACCAGAACCCAGATATCTTACTCCTGAAAGCCCTGGACATCTGATCACAACTGAAGCACAAGAAAATGACCTTAAATACAATCTTATGAAGATGATAAAGGCCTTTAAAGAGGAAATGAATAAGCCCCTTTAAAAATACAGGAAAATACAATCAAACAGGTGAAGAAAATAATAAAGCTGTTCAAGACCTGAAAATTGAAATACTAGTAATAAAGAAAACACAAACTGAGAGAATTCTGAAGATAGAACACCTAGATAAGAGAACAGAAATTACAGAAGCAAGCTGCATCAAAGAATAAGAAAGGGAAGGGAGAATTTCAGGTTTGGAAGACATAATACAAGAAATGTATACATTAATTAAAGAAAATGTGAAACCTAAAATGTTCCCAACACAAAACATCCAGGAGATTTGGGACACAATGATAAAACAAACCTCAGAATAATAGGAATAGAAGGATAAGAGTCACAATTCAAAGGTCCAGAAAATATTTTCAACAAAATCATACAAGAAAATTTCCCTAGTTCAAATAAAGAAATGAATATAACTATACAATAAGCATACAGTACACCAAAAAGACTGGACCAAAAATGAAAATCCACCAAGTGAATAATAATCAAAGCAATAAATATATAGAACAAATAAAGAATATTAAAAGTTACAAGAGAAAAAGACAAATTTCACACCAGGAAAACTGGAACATCATACACATAAACACACACACACACACTACCACCACCAATATCAAAATAACAGGAATTCTCCATCATTGGTCATTACCATCTCTCAAAGCAATGGACTCAATTCACCAATAAAAAGACACATGCTCACAGAGTATATGCAAAAGCAAGATCCATCACTCTGGTGCATATAAGAAACACACCTCAGCAACAAAGGAAAAATTCATCAAGATGATGTCTCAAATCTGAGCATCTATGCCCCAGATGCAAGGGCAGCCACATTTGTAAAAGAAACATTACTAAAACTTAAATCATACACCTAACAACACATATTAAGAGTGGAAGACTTCAACACCCAAGACGTATCAACAGATAGGCCATTAATACAGAAACTAAACAGAAAAATAATGAAACTAACAGAGGCTTGAATCAAGTTGACCTAACAAGTATTTAAAGAACATTTCATCCAAATGAAAAAGAATATACCCTCTTCTCAGGACCTCAGGGAACTTTTTTCAAAATTGACCATATACTCATCCACAGAGCAAGTACCAAGAGATAAAAAAAAAAATTTGAAATAGCATCTTTTATATTGCCAGACCACCATTGATTAAAACTTGACTTCAACAACCACAGAAACAACAGAAAGCCTACAAACTTATGGAAATCAAACAAATAACTTTCTACTCAATGACAACTGAGTCAAGGAAAAAATAAAGAAAGAAATTAAAGGCTTTCAAGAATTCAATGAAAATCAATGAACAACATACCCAAACTTATGGGACACAATGAGTGCAGTGCTAAAAGGAAATTTCATAGTATTAAGTGATTTCATAAATTGCATGGAGTGAACCCATTCCAGCAACTTAACAAAACACCTGAAAGCTCTAGAACGAAAAGAAGCAAACACAGTCAAAAGGAATAGAGTGCGGGAAATAATTGAACCCTGGTCTGAGATCAATAGAAACAAAGGGAACAATATGAAAAAAAATGAATGAAATCAAGAGTTGGTTCTTTGAGGAAATCAGCAAGATGGAAAACCCTTAACCAAACTAATTAAAGATCAGAGAAACAATATCCAAATTACCAAAATCAGAAATTAAAAAGGGAACATAACAATAGACACTTAGAAAATTCAAAAGAATCATTTGGTCCTACTTAAACCCTGTATGCCACAAAATTATAAAATCTTAATGAAATGGGGAATTTTCTAGATTAATACCACTTACCAAAGTTAAATCAAGATCAGCCAAACAACTTAAATAGTCCTATAACCACTAAGGAAAAAGAAGCAGTCATTAAAAGTCTCCCCACCAAAACAATGCCCAGATTTTAGTGCATAGTACTACCAGATCTTTAACGAAGAGCTAATACCAATAATCCTCAAATGATTCCACAAAATAAAAACAGACTGCCTAAAAACTAAGTCCCTCAGAAAGACTCAACAAAGAAAGAGAATTTCAGACCATGGTCTCTTATGAACATTGATGCAAAAATACTCAATAAATTACTCACAAAATAAATCCAAGAACATATTAAAAACATCATCCATGACGATGATGGATAGACTTCAAGCATGCAGGGATGGCTCAATATATGAAAAGCCATCAATGTAATTCACCATATAACCAAACTGAAAGAAATAAGAAAACCACATTATCATCTCATTAGATGCTGAAAAAGGCATTGACAACACACTCCTTCATGATAAAAGTCTTACAGATATCAGAGAGACAAAGAGCATACCTAAACACAATAAAGGCAATATACAGAAGCCAATAGCTAACATCAAATTAAATGAAAAGAAACTTCAATCGATTCCACTAAAATCAGGGATTTAAGGCAAGACTGACCATTCTCTCAGTATCTATTTCATATAGTACTTGAAGTTCTAGCTAGAGCAATAAGACAACTAAAGGAGATCCAGAGGACACAAGTTAGAAGGAAGAAGTGAAAATATTGCTATTCGCAAATGATATGATAGTGTACATAAGTAACCCCAAAACAGTATTAAAAAAAACTCCTACGGTTAATAGACACCTTCAACAAAGGGGCTAGATACAAAATTAACTCCAGAAAACCACTAGTTCTCCTTTATACAAACAATAAATAGGTTGAGAAAGAATTAAGGAAGCAAAACCCTTCACAATAGCCACAAATAATATAAAATATCTTGGTATGATGCTAAAGCAAGTGAAAGATCTGTGAGACAAGTACTTCAATTTTCTAAAGAAAGAATTGGAGAAAGATATCAGAAGATGGAGAGATATCCACTGATCATGTATCCATAGGATTAACATAGTAAAAATTGTCATTTTACCAAAAGCATTCTACAGATTCAATGCAACTTCCATCAAAATTCCAACACAATTCTTTCCAGAATTTGAAGAAGTAAGTCACTAAAATAACTTCTGGAGATATCACCATCCCTGATTTCAAGGTTAACTACAGGGCAATAGTAATAATAATACTTGGAATTTAAATAAAAACAGATAGGTAAATCAATGGAATAGAATTGAATACCCAGAAATAAACCCACATATCAAGGAGCACTTGATTTTTGACAGAAAAGCAAAAAAAAAAAAAAAAAACAGTGGGGAAAAAAAAGCATCTTCAACAATGGTGCTAGTCTAATTGGATGTCTGCATGTAGAAGAATGCAATAGATTCATAGTAATTACCCTACACCAAACTCAAGTCCAAGTGGATCAAAGACCTCAACATAAAATCAAATATACTAAATCTAATTTTAAAACAAGTGGGGAATAACCTTGAATTCATTGGTACAGGAAACAACTTCACAAATAGAATAACAATGGTTTAGGCATTAATAGGCTCAACAATCAATACATAGGACCTCATGAAACTAAAAAGCTTCTGTAAAGCAAAAGAAACTATCAAAACAGCAGTCAAAAGGAGGGGAAAAGATCCTCACCAACCTTACATCTAACAAAGGGCTAGCATCTAAAATATATAAAGAACTCAAGAAATTAGACACCAACAAACCAAATAACCCAATTAAAAGATGGGTTACAGAACGAAACAACAAATTTGCAACAGAGAAATCTTTAGTGGCTTAGAAGCCCTTAAATAAATGTTCAACATCCTTAGTTATCAGGGGAATGTACACCAAAATGATTATGAGATTCTTATACCAGTTCAAATGGCTAAAATCAAAACCTCAAGGGACAGCACATGCTGACAAGGATCTTAGCAAGTGGAACACTTCTTCGTTGCTGGTGAGAATGCAAACTTGTACAACTAGTAGCAGGGGGGGACCCAATCCTCACACAAAATCTTCCACCAAAATTTGCCCTGTCTACAAGAAATGCAGGGATAAAGATAGAGCAGAGATTGATTAAGCCAAGTAAGACCCATCCCATGGGAGAGAGCCAAGCAATGATACTATTAATGATATTCTGCTATGCTTTCAGACAGGAGCCTAGCATAACTGTCCTCTGATAGGCTTCACCCAGCAGCTAATGGAAATATGCAGAGACATATAGCCAAACATTAGGCAGACCTAGAGGAGTCTTGTGGAAGAGTGGGAGGGAGGATTGAGGGAGCTGGAGGGGTAAAGGACAACACAAGAAAAGTAACAGTCAAATAATCTGGGTCCATAGTGGCTCACAAGGACTAAAGCACCAACCAAAGGGCATACATGAGCTGGACCTATGCCTCCTACACATGTCACATGTATAGTAGATGTGCTGCATGGTCTTTATCTGTGTTCCCTAACAAGTGGAGAGGGGGCTAACTGACACTCTATTTCTCCCGTTTGGATCCCTTTTCCCTAACTAAGATGCAGTCTCACCTCAGTGGGAGAAGATGTACCTGGTCATTCTGTGACTTGGTGTGCCAGGGTGGGTTGGTGTGATTCTGAATTGCTCCTCTCCTGTCACCACCATTATATCAGCTTGGAAAGGGATGGGCAAAGTCTGGAAAGGGTGGGATCCATGGTCCATTTCTTTTTCTAGAGCTTCTGATTCTGCTGCACCCCAAGTCTGGAGGGGTAAAGCAGAGTCCTGGAAGAATGGGGTATGCAGAACTCTGGTTCGGTTGAGACTTTCAGAATAGTGTTACAGCTCTTAGAAAAGGATTAAAGAGGTCCAGGCTTCTGGGACAGGGTCAAGTGGCCATCATGGGTCCTGAGACAGCTGCGGCGGTGACATTGGCAATGTTGACGTCCAATACTCTGATGTGTGGGGCAATGGGCTGCGCACAGCCTGCCCTCCAGTCACATAGGTCTGGAACCGCAGAGACCCAATGGGTAGTGATTTCCACCTACATGGGACAGAAGGTGTTTAATCATATCTCCTGGACCCCTGGTTCCTATTGAAGTTACCACCCTCACAGACCCCACAGGAGAGGTATGTGGTTATCCGTCACGTAGGAGTAGCACCAAGCCTTCCCACATGCAAATAAGGTTTCCCCCAAACTCCCACTCCAAGCCAATTAGAGGTACCTGTTGTCGAACCCTGAATCACCCCAAAAACTGTATATAAATCCTATCCAGGGAATTAAAGGTGTGCGAGAACTACTCCATGGGCTAAGTCTTTTGTTCCAAGAACTGTAACACTTGGGAAGAGATCTTCTCTCCTGAAGATCCACCTGAGGTCCCACCATACTCCTTAATGAATAGTCGGCTTCTCATCGGCCCAGCCCAACCTGACTCAGTTCAGAGTGGCTCAGAGACTTCATCTCCCTGCCTGCACTTGCTTCCCTTCACTGGAACCCTCGCACCAGGCCTGGCCAGAGATCTCCACGGAAAACCTCTGCTACCCAGGCCCACACTGATGCATGCCTCTGTAAGTGCTGGGAGTCTGGCCAGGCAGGTGGGCCCAAAGGACCAACATTGATAGTTTGTGGGGAAAGAGTCTTCCCACAATTGTTACAGCTCAGTAAAAACAACCGATTTCAGACAATCCTTGGTGAAATGACTTATGTACTTTATTCCATGTGGACAGGAACTATATGAACCCTGGGGAATAGGATGGGATTTTGAGGGGTGAATGCATTCCAATTGGTGAGACTAAGATGCCGGTGCTGCTCTATTTGCATGGGAGCAAATTCCAGGTGATGGGATAAGCAACTGACTACCTGTGACCAACTGGGTGACAGTCGTCAGATTACATGCTCAGAAGCAGTCACAGAAACAAAAGTAAATATTTCCACCTTAAAAGTCTCAAGATGAATGAATCGTTTTGCGATTTCTAGAGTTTAAACATGCTCACCAGTTCTGTGCCATTTCCTCTTGTGGCACAGTCCATGTTCCCAGCAGGTTGAGAGCCATGAGCTGTTTTCCTTCTCTCAGAAGGGGACAGGACAATGTGTGGGGCATGGGGTTGAGGGTGGGACTGTGAGGAGAGGACGGAGGAGGCTGATATCAGGATGTAAAGTTAGTAAATTTAAAAAGTAAGGAAAAAATAAGTAATGACATACCTGCAAAAAATTAATATTAATAAAATTTAATGACATCAGTCTCTTAAGAAGGCAATTTTGGGAACAATAAGTGAAGGTACATCTGGCTTTTTCCTCTTAGTAGTTTTGGAATGCTAATATCTCTGTCACTTCCTACATGTGCCTTTAGAGTGTCTCCAAATTTTGTAAATTCAGCAAATAAAGCAGCCAGACTTCTTCTTGAGCACATGAGTTCTGCTATTTGAGGTCAGCTGATTCCTCATGGGCACAGAGTTTTTGTGTGCCATCTTGATCCTGTTGGAAATGAGAGAAACCATGTTTGAGAAGGACTGCGATTTACCTCTGATGGCCATTCTAGGGGAAGTATAAGTACCAAATATTTCCACAATTGTCCATGTCCCTGACTGAATGTTTATAATTTTGTGAGTGTATCCTTACAGTTTTTTTTTTAATCTCTTCAAGTTGCCAATCAAGTAAGAAGGAGATTCAGGAAATCACCAGTGTGTGCACTCCTTTTGAAGACTCCATAATGTCAAAACAATATCCTAAAGTCAGTATTGCCCCATGATACTTCAGAACTTATAAGAGTTTCTAGTTTTCAACTATTTAGGGAAGGTGGCAACTGGGAGCTCATGGGAAATAGCACTCTCCTATAAAAATAAATCAATTAATAAATATCAGACAGAATTATTTTGGTACAGTATAAATGGATTTGACTAGATGAAAGAGTCTGATCTCCAGTGTTCTAAATATATAATTTGGTCATTTACTTCCTCCAGTCTAAAAGGAAGGTTGGCATCAAGGTATGCCTATTTTGAATGTTACCTAAAGAGCTTGGATTTCCATTTCAGAGAGACTTTTTATTCATGCAAATTCAATATCAGAAACAAAACGGTTCTCTGTGCAAAGAGGACCCATGATTTGATCAGATTTTTATATATTGGTGAAAGGCTGGAATGAATGGTTTTAATGAGTTGCTGCATTTAGATCCCTGACTCTTTCTTAATCCTATCTCAAAAATTGTCTGGACAGCTTCAGTGGAGCTACAATGAGCCTCCCTTGTCATGAAACTCGCTAAAGACAAGAGGATTATATTCTAAAGCAATTTAAAGAAGCTTTCAAATGCAAATAAACAGGAAAAACACTTTTAAAGTATTTCAATACATTTAAATGGATTATAATTTTAAAAATCTGTTTTATGCATGATGGAGATAAAAAGCAAAAAGGTATCAATACAACAGACACTCGTCCATGAACTTCACTTGATTCCATTCTGGTGATGCCAGGGTATACTAGCACACAGCCTTGTATTGGCTCTTTGTGCTTTAATGAGACAGGAGACCCTAAATCCACAGATTGCCTCATCCTATGGCACTGACTCCTTGGTGGGAAACTTAAAACCAAAATCCATCTTGCTTTGCAGAAGCATCAAACTGTTCATCCTAAATTACAAATCCAGAGATACATGGTTTTCTCTCCAGTAAACTCGTCTCAAATAATATACTTCCTGTCTATTTCGGTGGGATAAGTTAAAGTAGAAATCGTAACAATATGCCAGAAAAGATTTAAAGAGAGCATTTCAACTTGAAAGTTCTAGGGAAATTAAATAAAAATTGGAAAATTCAGCACTATGATGAGCAAATAACGCAGAAAAAAAATCCATCGCCTCAAATATATGAAACTTAAACAAAGAAATTACTCATATTCAATGCAATGTTCTATGACTGAATTGTTTTATAATATTTATAGAATGACAGTAAATTAATTAAAATGTTCCTTTAAATTTTTTATTTTGAAACAGCATTGCTAAAATTTGATAAAATTTTGAAATACCTACTCAATATATTGATATCTAGATTAAGACTTGTATTTTGCTCAAATACATAGCATATGATGACAATCTGTTTTCAATATAGTTCTTACTGCATTTTTGAAAACACACGTTGTAAGAGAACTTGAGCAAAACTTTTAACATAACTAGAAATATATGTCAATATAATTATGATCTTCCTATGCTCTGAGGCAAAATATTATATTTCTAAAATCTACCAATAAAATGATAAAGTAGTGGAAATAATTATATAAGCTCAATGTTTTAGTAATTATAAAACCTCAAGCATTCTTAGGATACAATAACATTATAATTAAATTATGGAGCAGTCATAAATGAACCATAGGAGAGAAAAGTTTTCCCTCCACTGTTTGATGTTATGTGTTATTTCTGTTAAAACTATTATTAATTACTTAATATTAATAAATAGTATTAATAAACTTACAACTGGTATATTGATCAAAGAAAAGGAAATGCATTCATTGTATATACAATGGCATGTAGAAATGAGTGAGCTGTATAAAGTTTGTAAGACCAAGGGGCCTCTCTTCCCAATGATGGCCAACTAGGCCATCTTCTGATACATATGCAGCTAGAGACACGAGCTCTGGGAGTATTGGTTAGTTCATATTGACTTTATATGCCTCAGTACGGGGGAACGCCAGGGCCAAGAAGTGGGAGTGGGTGGGTAGGGGAGTCGGGGGAGGGTCTGGGGGACTTTTGGGATAGTATTTGAAATGTAAATGAAGAAAATACCTAATTAAAAAAAAGAAATGAGTGAGCTCAAACATGGAGAAAGATTAGAAGTTTATACAGCATCTTCACAGAACAGAATAGAACTATAAAACATTTTTTACAGGAGACATATGACCCCCTGCATAATATACAAAAACATGATAATTTTGAAAGGCTTTATCTATATACAATATTGACTTCCAATCACCTCCCCTTTGAAAAAGATTTTTATATTTGTTTATTTTATGTGCATGAGTTTATTTCCTGAAATACGTGCACTGCAAGCAGGCCTGGTACCCATAGAGGTCAGAAGAGTATGTCAGATTCCAGAGAAACAAAGTTAGGCCTGGATCTGAGCCACCTTATGGTATTGGGAACCAAACCCAGGTCCTCTTCAAAAGCAACAAGTGATTTTAACTGCTGAGTCCAGCCTCCCATTCTCCCCTGTTGTAATGAGTGTTGATCTTCGCTTGTGATGAACCTCTAGCAGGACTGATGAAGATCTTACGTTGCATTTAGAGGGTATGTCATTACATGTGAAGGTACTTCGAAGGAAACTCTACTTATATTTTCTTGTTTTCTGTTGCTTCCTTAATGTTTCCGTTATGTTAATGCAAAGAATCAAAGTGGCATATTTTGGGTAAGAACATTTAAAACCTCAATACCATGTCAGAATTATACTATGTTTACTGAAATTTTCTCCACTCAAAACAGATATCACTCTTTGTGTACTTAAATGTATGTGTGTGTACACATGTATGTGAGTACTCACAGCGCCAGAAGGGGCATCTGATCCCTTAAGTGTGGAGAAATAGGCAATTGTGACCTGATTGACTTGTATACTAGGACTTGAACTCTAGTCATCTACAAAAGCAGTAAGCACTCCCAAACACTGAATCATTTCTCTAGTCCCAGGCTTGGAGTTTAACTAGAGAAGAAAATAAAGTTATAGATACAAAGTTATCAAATATTATCAAGTAATTATTGAGCACTACCTGCTAGTTTTATGTCAACTTGATGCAATTTGAGGTGATCTGAAAGGTGGACCCTCAATTATGAGTAAGATCTGGCTGTAAGGCGTTTTTTTAATATCCAGAAGATGTTCCAACCGGTAAGAACATGCTCCACTATGTTCATAGCAGCCTTATTTATAATGGCCAGAAGCTGGAAAGAACCCAGATGCCCCTCAAAAGAGGAATGGATACAGAAAATGTGGTGCATTTACACAATGGAGTACTTACTACTCAGCTATTAAAAGGAATGAATTTATGAAATTCCTAGGCAAATGGATGGACCTGGAGGGCATCATCCTGAGTGAGGTAACACAATCACAAAGGAACTCACACAATATGTACCCACTGATAAGTGGATATTAGCCCAAAAACTTAGGATACCCAAGATATAAGATACAATATGTTAAACACATGAAACTCAAGAAGAACGAAGACCAAAGTGTGGACACTGTGCCCCTTCTTAGAATTGGGAACAAAACACCCATGGAAAGAGTTACAGAGACAAAGTTTGGAGCTGTGAGGAAAGGATGGACCATCTAAAGACTGCCATATCCAAGGACCCATCCCATAATCAGTTTCCAAATGCTGACACCATTGCACACACTAGCAAGATTTTGCTGAAAGGACCCAGATATAGCTGTCTCTTGTGAGACAATGCCGGGGCCTAGCAAACACAGAAGTGGATGCTCACAGTCAGCTATTGGATGGATCACAGGGCCCCCAATGGAGGAGCTAGAGAAAGTACCCAAGGAGCTAAAGGGATCTGCAACCCTATAGGTGGAACAACATTATGAACTAACCAGTACCCCAGAGCTCTTGACTCTAGCTGCATATGTATCAAAAGATGGCCTAGTCAGCCATCACTGGAAAGAGAGGCCCATTGGACTTGCAAACTTTATATGCCCCAGTACAGGGGAACGCCAGGGCCAAAAAGTGGGAGTGGGTGAGTAGGGGAGTGGGGGGGGATGTATTGGGGACTTTTTGGATAATATTGGAAATGTAAATGGGGAAATTACCTAATAAAAAATTAATAATAATAATAATAATAATAAATATATGCTTTCCTCGTCTAAAAAAAAAATAAGTGATTGATGTAGGAGGATGCAGCCTATTGTAGGTAGTGCCGTGCTTGGATTGGTAGTCCTGGGTTCTACATAAAATTAGGCTGAGCAAGTCATGGGGAGGAAGCTAATAAGGAACACTCCTCCATGACTTCTGCATCAGCTCCTGCCTCCAGGTTCCTGTGCTGTTTGAATTCCTGTCCTGCTTCTTTCAATGATGAGCAGTGATATGGAAGTGTGAAGCCCAATAAATTTTTTCCTCCCTACCTTCTTTTTGGGCATGGTGTTTTGTGGAACTAATAGGAACCCTAAGACAAATTGGTACCAGAACCGTGGTGAATTGCTGTAACACACCTGACCATGTTGCTTTTGGGATGGTTGTGAAAGGACTTTGGAACTTTGGACTAGAAAGGCCATTGAGTGTTGAAAGATAAGTGAGCTGTTATGTGGGAACTTGAAAGATAAGAACATTAAGAGCAAGGCATATGGTGGAGGCCCAGCTTATGAAGCTTCAGAGAAGCAAAGGCTCTACTGGGCCATTTGTGTGAAGAATCTGTGTGGTTATCTAGAGCTTAAGAACAGATTGATTAACAAGAGTCCAGAAAAATTAAATTAAACATTTGTTTTGCTGCAACAATTGATGCTATATAGCTAGGGCTGAAAAAATCAGCTATGATTAAGAAAAGCCTCATCATTGAACAAAATCTTCTGGGAACTGTTTCCACAAACTCAGCACATTCAAGCTGTGTTTAGAGCCTGCCAAGGTGCTCACAGTCAAATTTGATCATGTATAAGAGTCTATCCGACGGTACTGGTTTTAAAACTATAGAGCAGCCATAGAAAGCATTGTGAGGCTTGCCACTGTGAAAGACAAAGAGGCCATCAAATTAAATAGTAGCAGTTGAAAGGATCATAGAGAATATCTGAGGTTTTGCACTATGAAAAGACCCCAGGAGAGGCTAGTAGGAAAAGTGCAGTCCAGTTTTTACAGAGGACCCCAGCTTTTTGGAGATGTCAATACCATGTGAAGACCATCAAGAACAGCATCAGCTATAGAATGGAGCCATCTGGAGCCTACAATAGAATCTGTGTGTGTTGCAAAGGGTAGAGCTGGAAAAGTGACCCAAGCACAATGGAGGAATGCAGAGGATTTTGGGTGAATCCCAGATATTGGACATTGAATTATCCATACTGTTGAAATGTTGTGTTACTTTGTTCAGTTTGTGACTGTGACCTGGTTCTTCTCTCTTAAATTAAGAAAATATTTAACTTGTGTTCATTTGTTTGTTTGTTTGTTTGTTTGTGTTTGCTTGTTTATAGGAGCCCAGAGTTTAGAGACTTTGAGTTTTTAGAAGATTTTGGATTTTAAAAGACTAGATTTTTTACAGACAACAAATTTTAAAATGAATTTGTAAGGACTGTGAAACTTTTGAGTTTGTAATACATTTTGTATTTGTCATATTTATTAATCTGGTTTCTTGAGGGAAAACAAAAAAAAAAGAAAAAAAAGAAAAGTCTTAAAAGTAATGTGTGTCAAGTTGACAAGTGATCAATTTTATATCAACTTAACAGGCTACTCTCATCTGAAAAAGAGAACCCCAGCTGAGATAATACCTTTATAAGATTGAGTTGTAGATAGGCCTGTATAGCATTTTCTTAATTAGTAATTGATGTGGAAGTGCCCATCCCATTGTGGGTGGTGCTATCCCTGGACTGGTAGTCCTGGGTTCCATAAAAAGCAGGTTGAGAAAGTCAGTAAACAGCACTCCTCCAGGGTCTCTGCATCAGCTTCTGCCTCCAGATTGCTGTGCTGTTAGCATTTCTGTCTTGGCTTCCTTCAGTGATGGACTACAACGTGAAACTATTAGCCAAATAAGCCCTTTCCTCCCCAACTTCATTTGCAATCTTGGTCTTTCATTTCAGCTATAGAAACCCTAAGACAAGATCCTACTGTCCTATTATTGTAATTTCTTATTTAATGTTTCTAATTGAAAGAATATTGGTGTGTTTATTGGTGTGTGTGTGTGTGCGCGTGTGTCCATCTCTGTGTATGAGAAAGAGACAGAGACACACAGAGAGAGTATACATGCATGTATTTAATTCCAGAAATTCACATAACTAAGAACTTTTTATTCTATTGGACAATAATAATAGTAAACATCACGGTCAAACATTTATTATTTAGGTGCTAATACTGTTCTTTTTCATTTTAAGCACTTTTGTTTTATTTCCACACTTTTCTAAAACTTGCTCCATTGTTACTTCACTCTGTAGATGAAGAACCTGAAAGGAAAGAGTTAATTAACCCTACTCATATCTATTATTAAAGACACCAATTTATCTCCTCTCCTAGAAACTCTACTGAAATGAATACCTTAGAACAAAATGCTATAAACTCCTAAAGGCAAAAAAGAGAGAAGGAGAAGATTGCTGTCGGGGGAGGGGAGTCAGTCTTGTCTCCTGTTAACCCACAAAGGAATCCTGGCATAGAAGTGTATAACAAGCACAAACCAAGGAAATGAAGTCACCAAATACTGGCAAAAACCTTAAGAAGCTGACATCTGGATCCCAGGACCCCGTTTTCCTCTTCACAGATGTTAAACAGTGATATAGATCAAAAGCATGTGTTTCATGCTCATCTGAAAGAGCAGCATCAAGTCAGTCAGTGTACACACATAAGTACGAAGCAGAGCTAAGATGGGCATACTAAGCACGTTTACAAGCATTCTGCAGAAGACTACTGCATCCTCTAGGCATGGCACTAGACACAGCATCCCAAAGAAAATATAGCTAGTTATAAAACCTTGGGGCCTCTAATGAAAAGGTTGGTTTGCTGTCAACCTGCTATAAGTGTAAAGCTTGCTAGTTAGCAAAACCTCCCATGTAGAACCTAAGAGCCTCATTCTTCCTTTTTTTGTTTTAGGGGGAGTGGTTGTGTGTATATGCTGTACATGCACACATGCATGCTTGCATGATTGTGTAGATGCCCTTGTATATGTGTATGTATGTGTACTTGTGTGCATATTTTTATACATAGGCCAAATTTAATACCAGGTGCCTTTCTCCATTGTTCTCAACTTTATGTACTGGGGCTACTGAGACAAAACTTCACGAATAAACCCAAAGATTGCTAATTTAGGTACTGTGACTAGACAGCTTGCTCCGATGGCCCCTTATCTCCTCCTCCAGAGAGCTGGGATTGCAGGTGGGCAGCCACACAAACGTACCTAACATTTACTTGAAAGATGGAGATTTAAACTCTAATCAGCACACTTCTACACAAACATTTCACTCATGAGTCATTTCTAAAATCCCAGCTGAATTCATTTTTTCTTAAAGAATAAAATTGATTACTTATTCAGGGTGGCAACATGAATTACTAACATTTATAAGTTTAGAAAGCAGGTAAATACAAAGGCTTTACAACACTTAGAGGCAAGCACATGTCTGCTGAACATTACCATCAACTAACTGCCTAATTCAATTATATTTTATGCCTTCTAAAAATAATTATTTTAATCTTTAAGATTAAAATATAATTACATCACTTTCCCCTTTTCTTTCCTTCCTCCAAACCCTGCCATATACCCTATTCCCTCAGTCTTTCACTTTCAGATGCATTGATGTTATGAAAAATAAAGATACTGTGGGGAAAGAAGTAAAATAAGGCCCATAAAGCAGGTAAAATACACCACAACAAATAACACAGAGAAATGCTAGCTCTTGCAAAATAAAATGGTACTATATTAGCTATAAAGTAAAGGATAATCATGCTACAATCCACAGACCCAGAGATGCTAAGTAACAAGGGTGGCTTAAGTGGGACTGGGGGTGCCAAGATCTTCCTGGGAAGGGGAAATAAAATGGATTTCATGAGTAAGCTGAAGGTGGGAGGAGTGGGAACAAGAAGGATAGGGGTGGGGGAGAAAGGATAGGGACTGGGAGAGACAACTGGAAATGGATAGCCCTTCAGGAGCAAGGTAGAACCTCCGTGGAACCAACAAGAGTAACAATTGCAAAGACTCCAAGTAATGGGAGACACAGAACCTGAACCAGCCATCCTCTGTACCCAAGCAAGGCTTCAAGTGGAGGGATTGGGACACCAATCCAGCCACAAAACCTCTGACCTACAGTTTGTCATGCCTGCAGGATGTGCTGTGACCAGAGTCTGGCACAATTGTCATCAAAGAGACCAGTCTACATGCAGCAACTAATACAACTAGATGCAGAGTCCCACAGCCATGTTAGGTGGACCTGGGAGTCCTGTTGGGGGTTGGTGAGGGGTGGGGGAGGAAGGATTGTAAGAGACAGTGGGATCAATGACACCACAAGAACACGTATCACAGAATCAACTGACCAGGACTCAAAGTAGTCTCACAGAGATCAGGAAACCTGTATGGGTCTGACCTAGATCCTCTGCATATAGGTTATAATTGTGTGGCTCAGTGTTCTTGTGGGATTCTTAATGGTGGGAGCAGGGCTTGTCTTTGAGTCCTTTGCTTATCTTTGGGATCCTTTTCCTCCTACTGGGTTGTTTTGTCCAGCACTGATTCAAGATGTTACATTTATTGTTAGTAGGAGTTATAGGAAGTAAGACAGTAAAAAACATACGAGAATATTTTACCAAAAGACAATTAGTATTTATGTATTTCCCTTAACGAAAGTGGGGAGAGCAGCTGGCTCCTAAGTATCCAGGGCATAGACAAATAGGATCCATATGCAGTCACATTATAAGAAATGTTCATATATCAGGAATAAAGAGACGATCCTAAGATTTTTTTCAACTATGATAAAGGATGGATTCAGATAAAATCAGAAATTACCATTGAGAATGGAAAATCAAGATCCTTGAGGGCTGTACTCAAGGCGCTCAGAGAAATTATTTCCCACTGAGTTCTCTTGCCAGCCAACCCATCAAAAGACTTAGTTTCCAATAGCTTTACTTCCAACTTATTCTTTCTCAAGATTTGTGTCACCAAATGAGCAGTGTAGAAAGGAAGGACTTACCTAGAAGAAGGAAGTGAAAAAATCCAATAACATCAAATTTTACGCAAAAGGTGTCCAAATGGAGGTCCTGTGAGGGAAGGATGATCAGACTGATAGAGGCATTAATTGCTTTGGAGTAGGAAGATACAGGTTGGCCAAAGAACTGACACCAAGAAAACTATGTTGTCAGAACACTGAGAAATGTATGGGCTAGCACTCTACAAATTGGATGAGAAAACTGCAGAAAACTATCATTAATTACATAGAAAATAGCAACTGAAGATATACTTCTCTTGAATAACTACAGAGAGGAGAAATAATTGTATTCCACAAAAGAGTACATGTGCACTCAAGCATAAAAATATTTACATAGTTAACATAAAGAAAATTATTAAATATTCACATAAAACAAACCACCAGGATATTTAAAACATATGAAATGGGCATATATGACCTGAAAGTAGCTCAATTTCAGCCACACAGAGAAAGACAATAATGTCTAAAAATGTTAAAATATCCTTAAAATTACATTATCTAACATAGTTTTCATTAAAAAAGAATTTTGTTGTAGTCTTTGCTGATTAACAAAATCAGAAATGTGAAGAAAAGTCAAATAAAAACTGATTTATATTATCATCTATTTAATTTCTTTATAACTTTAGAGAAAGCAAGAGAAAGACAGAAGGAGGGACAGAAGGTGGGAAGGAGAGGGAGGGAGCAAGGGACAGGCTGCTTTGCTGGCCATGGAACCCAGTACCTTAAGCATACTAGGCAACTACTTGCTGAAGAGCTTTGGAGGAACAGGACTGGGAGTCGGGGAGGGGTAAGAGGTGACAGAGGAGTCACCTGACAAATTATGGTAAATCCTATTCCAGAGGCCAGCATCAGGGCAGATCTAAGCTTATTGCCCAGCCCATAAGCTTATATACCATGTTTAATACAATTGCAAGCCCCTAAACCCTTGGCTAATCATACCTCACCACACTGTGCTCTAATGAAAGTCCTGCCTAATGAGGTAACTTAGAAGGGAGAATATTATCACCTGTGAGGACTTCCCTGAAAATGGGAGAATCGGCCACCTCCCTAACTCAGTTCCTTTCTGCTGTTTCTCTGGTGTTCCCAGAACCAATTTAGATCTAAATCTGTGTGTGGCAGATCAGGACTCTTCTGGGGAGTCACAGGAGCCTGTGGTACCTTGCTCTCCATCCACTTTTTTTCCTTCACAAGGTTGACTTCCACATCCCTCACAGTGCATCTTCAGCTCCATGCTGCCCTTTTGAAAGCTGACATTTATAGTGAAAGCTGCATTGCTTGCATGATAATTACATCTGTGATGGTGTTTGATCTTTATCCAGTTTCCAGCATTTTGGATGGTAAGAGTGGTATCACTGGGGCTGGGGAGGTGGCTCAGAGTTCAGATCCTAGGCCCCATGTTGAGGGGCTCACTACCACCTGGAACTTCAGCTCCAGAGGATCTACCACCCTTTTCTGGCTTCCACCAGCACATCTCATATGTGATTATATGCAGAGAGACACACTCAAATACTCACATTTCTCCACCTGCACCCATGCCTTTTTTTTTCTAGACTGCCTCCTATCATATGCTTAAGCACAAATCCCACTCTCATCTCTCTCCTGCAATCAGCTCTGTCTGACATTTACATAAGGTCGTTTTTCTGCTCCCAGATTCTATGCACACTTCACAGTTAGAATGTGATGCTTAAGATGTCCAAGACAACTCAAACAAGGATCCTACTGCTTGAATTGACTGTAGACAAACCTTCTGCTCTCAAGACTAGTAATGACGTGTAGATCTAGACCATCTCCACAATTGTTATCACATTTACTTTTAACCCTAATCAACATCCTTAGCAAACAACAAAAGTTCATTGAGGCTATTCCATAATAGAAACGTGATTTATCAAGTGTACAATATTGTAAAACTATTGTAATTTTAATATTTTAAAGGGATTCTGTATTTTGTGACCCTTGGAGTTAATAGCCCATCCAAGAACAATGCCTGATTCAAAACGTAAGTATTGTATCTACCAATTAGTAATACCAGTTAAAATAACTTACACCATCGGAAGTCCCATGGGATTTGGTCCTGAGGAGTCACTGAGAACAGAGCAAGGCTTCTGGGGACCCCTGCCCTTGGGTCTTTTCCTCACATTCAGCTAAGGTCTACACTCCCCTGAGCTTACTCCCATGCCCGTCTTAGGTCCTAAATCTGTCTTTATCTTTGACTCCTGGACCCCATATCTCTTTTCTTACTTTCCCCAGACCAATTTTTAACTGGCTACTCTCTAGACCATAGCTTTCATGTTCACATACAGTACCACAAAGTCCAACATTCAACAGATGCCAGAAATACAAGAATCCTCATGTGACAAAACTGTGGAAGGGGAAATCTGTGGGCAGTGTATTGAGAGCACAGTACACAGCTATGAGGCAACTATTGCTTCAAGTCTTAGGATTATTAAGGATCTGCAGTAAGTCTCAGCTCTCCCAGGATCCATAGTCTATGCTGGAAGCCACTGCCTAATGCTTCCTTATAAGCTCTGCAGAGCCTCTTGTGTTTTGAAACTCAACAAGGCAATAGCTTTGTCTAAATACAAACCAATGTTTAAATGTGTCCTTCCCAAAGAATCGGTGTTGCCACCTGGACTCATGTACTGACTCCCTTGCCTGGGAAAGAAAGTCAAGGATAACACTTGAGTGGATTCAGGCTAACTCACTCCACAAAACTTGGAGAGCATTTCAATTTATGTTTGTCCTACAAATTAGTCTCTCTCTCTCTCTTTCTCTCTGTCTCTGTCTCTGTCTCTCTCTGTCTCTCTCTCTCTCTCTCTCTCTCTCTCTCTCTCTGTGTGTGTGTGTCTGTCTGTCTGTCTGTCTGTCTGATCTGTTTCCAACTATAACAATTGCTTAATCAGAAATCAGTACAATTTATGTGCAAACATTAGAAACCTTAGCAGAATAAAAACCTAAAAGTTGAAAGAGGTAAGATGAATTGAGAATACTGGTACTATATTTCTTCAACTTAAATACTACTGTCTGTTCCAACATAAAATGTAAGTCATCAGCCATTTTTATTTTTTATTGGATACTTTATTTACATTTCAAATGTTATCCCTGTTCCCTGTTTATCCCCACCGCCTGGAAACCCCATATCCCATCCTCCCTCCCCCTGCTTCTATGAGGGTGTTCCAAAACAGAGCACCAGACCCCCAATAGAGGTATTAGAGAAAGGACTGAATGAGTTGAAGGGGTTTGCAACCCCATAGGAAGAATAATCATCCCTTTAATTGTGTACAGTGCCTTCTCTTCTGTTGAAAATGTCCTTTGGCCTACTAAATGATATATGGCTGAGAAGCAAAACTCTTAAGAATAAAATAAAAAAATGAACCCAAACATACTTAACACATTCATTAGAGTCCACGAACTGGGAGCAGCAGAGGCAATACTGGAAGGGCAGAAACCCAGGTTAGCATGCTGAACTTTGCTACTGGACCCCTCCACAGTATGTGAGCACGGGTAGCATGTCATGCTGTGGTCTTCTTTTCTTTCAGAATGGCAACACATTAGTGTTCTTTCCAGCTCTGTAAATCCCAATCCTAAAATAATCCCCCCTATAAGTGAGTTCTGCTCATTTACCTTCAACTCTAAACAATCACATAAAATGTGAAAAAAAAAACATTTAAATGAGAATTAAACCATAGCTCTGCCCTCATGTGTGTGACTTTGGGGGTGTCATGGTCTTCTTCTATTACTCTGCGTTATTAATTGTCAAGGCTTGCTCCAACTTTGGTTAGTGAAAAATAGGAAATTGGTATTTCCTAAAGCAACATGTATAATATTTTTTCTATTTCCTTTTTACCTATCTACTACTTTTAGTGACAAATGTTTTATTATCTATCCCTGTATAGATTTTTAAGCCTAGAAAGCTATTATATAACATGGAGATAATTACTAACAAAATTATATAGTAGTAGCTATCTTAAAAATAGGTATATTTTAGTTGTTCTTACTTCAAAATGTAACACTAAAAAATGAGTGTGTTAGCTCCCTTCTCTTTAGTTATCCTTTTACTCTCTATGCTTAGCCTATCTCATCATTTATAAACCTAAAATAGACACAAAACAAATTCATTTAAAGGGAGAAACTGGCTAAAGGAGAGTATTCCTCTCTTTCTCCTAAAACTCATGTGCAGACGCATAAGAGATAGTCTTGTGGAATAGTCTTATGAATATTCTATTAACAAAATTTGAAATAATTTTCATAATTTTAGGAGACACCAGCCACATCCTGTTAAGTAATTAAATATTATTAGGCTCTTTTAAATTAATTGGGCAGGGAGATGGTGTTATTCCAAAGTAAGAGAAACAAAGCAGCATATTCAACTTCATCAGTCAGCAAGGCCCAGAAAACCAATCTTTGATTCCTATACCATGCATTCAGCATCCAAGTGTGGAAAAGTTCTGTTTGATGCTTATTTTCTCTTCACTCTTTTAGCAGCTTTGTCTTGTTTTACTAAACCTTCATTGTCCATCTGACCAAGACTTCCCTCTGGGTGGGAAATAAATTAAAAATTGCCAGTGGCTGCTGGCTTATTCATGGAAAGTTATGAAAATGCTCATCTGTTCTTATAAAGTTCTGAGCATCCTGTGGGAGCATCCATCTTCTTGCCAGAATCCATATTCCTACAAGCATTTAAAGCCAACATACACTGACTTACCTGGAGCACAAAAGGGAGGTGGCAAGCAGGTATTACAATGTACAAATGACTAGAAATGGTTTATAGGTGACAAACTTCATGCAGAAACTGTGAATCTCTCTCTTCTTCTCAGGCCACTCCAAACGTCACAGTCTCCTAAAGGAACCACCCGCCCCATCAGGCAATTCAAACTGATACTTTTAAATTATCTTATCAAAGGAGACCTTGAACTATGAGAGAGAGAAAGAAAGAGAAAGATTCCCCTAACTGTTTCCCACTATTCTTCTCCCACTCTCTCCCAAACTGATAACATATTGGCTAGTTAAAATGTTCCTGAACTAAATGTTAACTATTTGGCTATCAAATATGCACACCATTAAGTCAGATCTTTTTATTGTAGCCAAGAAATATAGTTCTCCTCTTTGGGGGAGAGCTTTTCAACCAGGAGTTTGAAGAAAAGGTTTTTTAGGAGAAATTTTTCTATTTGGGCACTGCTATTCCATAGTAATGGTAGAGAATGATACCCAGGAGAAAGCAGAATGCAATTAATTAGGTATATCCACAAACATCCTGAGATTATCTCTTGGTGAGAGAGGAGCATGAAGAACATACAAAGACACTGGTATTTTGGTAGTAGTATAACAGTGAGAGAAATTTTTTCATTGTAATATCTAAATGCAGGACTGCCATGCTGTGGCATGCACCTGTAATAAGAAAACTGTTTCTTTAGCTTCACTGGGATATGCATGCCTTCAACGTGTCACTTTTCCTCACCCTGGACTGAAGATTTCTCCTTGCATGTTACAGCTGCTCCTAAGATCCTGGTCTACCCTCTCCCTCCATAGTCACCTCATGGTCTCAATCAACAACCATGCAACATATCCTAAAACTATCTTTATAAAGTAAATGTGTGGATTAGTGAGAATATATCAATAAATTGGTATTTATGCTTGTCTCTCTTACATTGAAATAACACCACCCTACTTCCAATTAATTAAAAAATTAATAATACTATTTAATTATGTAAAGGGACATTGCTAGTATCTCTTCTAAAATGATGAAAATTATTTCAAATCTTATTAATAGAATACTCATAAGACTATTCCACAAGTCTATTTCTTATGTGTCTGCACATGAGGTTTAGGGGGAAAAGAGTAATACACTACTCTTTAAATCTATACAGAGATAGGTAAGAAAACATTGGTCCCTAAAAAGAGTAGATGTGTGAAGAGAAAATCTTCTGTCTGCCAATGTCTTTTCTCAAAAAAGTGTAATGGAATGGGAGATATTCTATTGAACTGAAGCCATGACCAAGAAGGATCTACTTAACTGGGGTTTTGGGATAATTTCCTTTTACACAAAGATCTTCTTATACATGCTATCTGTTGTGTAGTAGGTGGTGTGGTTTGGGGATTCTTGGCTGAACTTCCCATCCTTGACCCTTTGTGACTAGGAATATAAATTTGAGCAATTTCAATGGCTACTCAGGGCAGAATTGGAAAAAAGCTTTTTAAAAAATGTGTGGTAAATAAAGCATCATTTGGACAGACAGATTGACAGAAGAAAAGAACTAAAAGAAAGAGAGAATAAGGTAGGAGACATGTTTGGCTGGTGGCACTCTGGCTAAGGGTACAATCTCTGTCAGGTAAGCTGCTCTATGCCCAAGTTTGCCGGTTTCTGTGACTCTGAGAACCACCTCTAACTTGAGATCAAGTGCAGTCTGGATGTTGGGAAAGATTACTTTCATGGATAATCACTCCATCTCATTCTTCAATCACATAGTGGAAAAAGGTCAGTCACTCTCCTGCTGCCCTCCTCCAGCATTCATGGATCCATGCCAGTTTAGAGCACTGCCCGAAAGCTTCAGGGAATCTTGGGAAGTCTGACCTCCTTGAAGAATCTGCCTTCCCCTTGCTGGGCTCTGAAAGATATTGATTTGGCAGACACATGGACATCTTGGAAATTCACCTTTCCCTAACTTGTGCAGAAACCTTTCAACAGCACTTGGCAAAGCGTTGGTAGCTCACTGTCTATCAAACTCACCTTTTCTATTCTGATTAGAAGAGATCCTTGGAATCCTTGGATATTTGCCTATCAGAGCTCTTGCCTACCAGATACCATCTCTCTCTCTCTCTCTCTCTTATGTAGTTACTATAAAGAACAGCAAAAAATGAATATATACCCTAAACCATCCCAATTTAATATCATAGTAGGATTAAAAATACCATGACCTTGGGATTGGACATAGAGAAAAAATGTATTCACTGCATATTTGTTAACTACAAATTTGAAAAGGCTGGAGCTACTTTCCTAGAGAACTATTATATATAAAGTACTTGGTGCAGATCCTGGAGCCTTATAGGTGGTCAGTGAATATTGACAAAAGCCTACTTGACATACTTGATATACAAGTACATACTTTCCCTACTAATTCATAGGGGAGGCAGAGGTTTGTGAGCAGAAGCATAAATTGTGCAGCTGAATCACATTTGGCTAAATCTCAGCAGTGCCACTTAGCTGCTGCTTAACTTGGTGCAAGTTGCTTAAATTTCTTTTGTCTCAGTTTTCCCATCTGTGGAACACAGAATATTACAATTCATGGATACTATAAGCAGGACAAATTCTCCTTCCAGCAAGTATGATGACAGGTCAGTGGGCTCATCGTGGGGCCACAGGAAGAGCAGCAGTGAGGAAACTCTCAGGAGCATTGCAGAGCCCTCTTACATACAGTAAGTGATGGCAGACATATTTTCTGTTCATGACCTGAGCAGCAGTTCTTTTTTTTTTTTCGATGATTGAGCAGCAGTTCTTAATCTGTGGGTCTCAACTCTTTTAGAGCAATCTACATCAGATATCCTGCATATCAGAAATTTACATTGTAATTCCTAGCAGTAGCAAAATTACAGTTATGAAGTAGCAACTGAATAATTTCATGATTGGGGTCATAACAACATGAGGAACTATATTAAAAGGTCGCAGCATTAGGAAGGTTGAAAGTCACTGTGCTAGATCATTTTAAACATAGAAATCTATCTAAAGCAATTCTAGAGTGTCTGGAGTAGTTCGATATGGAGGGAATAAATAAAAAAGGACAAGAATACAGATGTCTCAACTCTCTTTTCTGCTGTAGACAAAATGCATGAGGACTCATACATCAGTGCTATGAAGAGAAAAGGAGATTGACCTGTTCTCCATGAAAAGGACAACAATAAAGAACACCCGCCAAAGAAGATCTACCAGGCAAAGAAACCTTATTAGGAAGAAGCTATGGCCATGACTGCAAGGGTTAAATTATAAAAAGAGACTCAAAAGTTCAGCCAAGTAACCTAGCATCATTAGCAGAGAGCTGAGTACAGTGGAGATCCAGCAGGGATTTTTAAGACTCTATGATAGTTCTCTAAAGGAAAGCCAGCAACAGATGGCAGCCACTTTGACAGCATCAACGACCAGAACGGAATATTGCCAGTTAAGTGACACATTCTTTCCTTATCTTCTAAGACTCTGTCCCTTTTTTCCCCAGAAAAAGGAGCAGGAAAAAGGAAAAGGGCGCGAGATACAACACCAAAACCATGTCTTTCCTCATTACTTGCCTCCAGCTTGTAGTCATAGAGAATAAAATCCTAATTCAAAACAGCTAACAGTTTCCTCGAGTACAAATAGTCCCATCATGATTGATTTTCAGTTACCAAGGGGACAACCCTACACTCTGTGTTTAAATAGTTAAATGACTTGTACTGAGATTTCTTCTCTCCATAGCTGAGCTATGGATCAGTCTTGATGTAGAGAAACAGCAAAGAAGATCCACCAAAGAAGCTCTACCAGGCAAAGAAGTAGAGGAAAAGGGACTGAAATAGAAGAGTGATGTGCATGCGTTGGAAACTTTTATTTAAAATCCAACAGATTTCTTTATAACTGAAAATTTGGTCTGACCAGAAATGCAGATTCACTGAGTATGACCACAAGCACCATAACTTCTCAAAATTGTATCGAGAAAGACCAAAGAAGATTTAACAAAGCAATAATAAATAAAGTCAATCTGTTAGTGTTTTTCTATGTTCACACTGCTTAATTTTTAATCTCTCCCCTTAGAGACCAGCTAAACAATAGTATCATATAGAATAGAGTTTATTTTTTATTTTTACTCTTATTTTTATTTTTTATTTTGGTTTTTCAAGACATGGTTTCTCTGTATAGCCCTGAGAGTAGTAAAAGCAGAGAAAGAAAGAGAGAAAGAGAGAGTAGATAAGTGGAGGCCAGCCATGACCACGTAGAGAGAGGGGGAGCAAGATTTAAGAGAGAGGCAAGAGCATAAGAGAGACAGGAGGGGGTAAGCAGCCCCCTTTGTAGGGCCAGGCCTGCCTGGCTATTGCCAGGTATCTGTGGGGAGGAGCATACCTGGCTGTTGCCAGGTATCTGTGGGGGTGGAGTTTAGACAGAATGCCAACAATAGTGACTTCTGTTACTACCAACAGTCTGTCAAATCTTCATTTACCTACATGTCTCACAACTTTGAAATTAGTAGTCTCAAGATCTGGTAAATTATAAAGTATACTGTGTATTTTATTCCTTTAGCAACTAGAAAGACTTAAACTCGTTTCAAACCTGCTTTCTATCTGTAACTGAAAGTAACATCATCTTTAAATTACATACACGGAGACTGCATTGGTTAGGGAAGCAGAAGACCTGCCTGAGTGGGGCCACAACCCTCTTCAGGTCTGGCCAGCACATGGGTAGCTAGGGCGCAGGGTTGGCTGACACTCACCAGCTACCCACAACACCCGCCACAGGATCTTTTTTTTTTTTTTAATATTTTTATTACATATTTTCCTCAATTACATTTCCAATGCTATCCCAAAAGTCCCCCATAGCGCCCCCCACTTCCCTACCCACCCATTCCCATTCTTTTGGCCCTGGCATTCCCCTATATTGGGGCATATAAAGTTTGCAAGTCCAATGGGTCTCTCTTTCCATTGATGGCCTACTAGGCCATCTTTCCATACATATGCAGCTAGAGACAAGAGCTCCGGGGTTCTGGTTAGTACATCATGTTGTTCCAACAATAGGGTTGCAGATCCCTTTAGCTCCTTGGGTACTTTCTCTAGCTTCTCCATTGGGAGCCCTGTGATACATCCAATAGCTGACTGTGAAAATCCACTCCTGTGTTTGCTAGGCCCCGGCATCGTCTCACAAGAGACAGCTATATTTGGGTCCTTTCAGCAAAATCTTGCTAGTGTATGCAATGGTGTCAGCGTTTAGAATCTGTTTATGGGATGGATTCCTGGATACGGCAGTCTCTAAATGGTCCATCCTTTCATCACAGCTACAAACTTTGTCTCTGTAACTCCTTCCCTGGGTGTTTTGTTCCCAATTCTAAGAAGGGGCACAGTGTCCACACTTTGGTCTTCATTCTTCTTGAGTTTCATGCGTTTATCAAATTGTATCTTATATCTTGGGTATCCTAAGTTTTGGGCTAATATCCACTTATCAGTGAATACATATTGTGTGAGTTCTTTTGTGATTGTGTTACTTCACTCAAGATGATGCCCTCCAGGTCCATCCATTTGGCTAGGAATTTCATAAATTCATTCTTTTTAATAACTGAGTAGTACTCCATTGTGTAAATGTACCATAATTTCTGTATCCATTCCTCTGTTGAGGGACATCTGGGTTCTTTCCAGCTTCTGGATATTATAAATAGGGCTGCTATGAACATAGTGGAGCATGTGTCCTTTTTACCGGTTGGGACATCTTCTGGATATATGCCCAGGAGAGGTATTGCTGGATCCTCCAGTAGTACTATGTCCAATTTTCTGAGGAACCGCCAGACTGATTTCCAGAGTGGTTGTACAAGCTTGCAATCCCACCAACAATGCAGGAGTGTTCCTCTTTCTCCACATCCTCGCTAGCATATGCTGTCACCTGAATTTTTGATCTTAGCCATTCTGACTGGTATGAGGTGGAATCTCAGGGTTGTTTTGATTTGCATTTCCCTGATGATTAAGGATGTTGAACATTTTTTCAGGGGCTTCTCTGCCATTCGGTATTCCTCAGGTGAGAATTCTTTGTTCAGTTCTGAGCCCCATTTTTTTAATGGGGTTATTTGACTTTCTGGAGTCCACCTTCTTGAGTTCTTTATATATATTGGATATTAGTCCCTTATCTGATTTAAGATAGGTGAAGATCCTTTCCCAATCTGTTGGTGGTTTTTTTGTCTTATTGATGGTGTCTTTTGCCTTGCAGAAGCTTTGCAGTTTCATGAGGTCCCACTTGTCAATTCTCGATCTTACAGCACAAGCCATTACTGTTCTATTCAGGAATTTTCCCCCTGTGCCCATATCTTCAAGGCTTTTCCCCACTTTCTCCTCTATAAGTTTCAGGGTCTCTGGTTTTATGTGAAGTTCCTTGATCCACTTAGACTTGACCTTAGTACAAGGAGATAGGAATGGATCGATTCGCATTCTTCTACATGTTAACAACCAGTTGTGCCAGCACCATTTGTTGAAAATGCTGTCTTTCTTCCACTGGATGTTTTTAGCTCCCTTGTCGAAGATCAAGTGACCGTAGGTGTGTGGGTTCATTTCTGGGTCTTCAATTCTATTCCATTGGTCTATTTGTCTGTCACTATACCAGTACCATGCAGTTTTTATCACAATTGCTCTGTAGTAAAGCTTTAGGTCCAGCATGGTGATTCCACCAGAGGTTCTTTTATCCTTGAGAAGAGTTTTTGCTATCCTAGGTTTTTTGTTATTCCAGATGAATTTGCAGATTGCACTTTCTAATTCATTGAAGAATTGATTTGGAATTTTGATGGGGATTGCATTGAATCTGTAGATTGCTTTTGGCAAGATAGCCATTTTTACAATGTTGATCCTGCCAATCCATGAGCATGGGAGATCTTTCCATCTTCTGAGATCTTCTAGAATTTCTTTCTTCAGAGACTTGATGTTTTTATTATACAGATCTTTCACTTCCTTAGTTAGAGTCACGCCAAGATATTTTATATTATTTGTGACTATTGAGAAGGGTGTTGTTTCCCTAATTTCTTTCTCAGCCTGTTTATTCTTTGTGTAGAGAAAGGCCATTGATTTGTTTGAGTTAATTTTATATCCAGCTACTTCGCCGAAGCTGTTTATCAGGCTTAGGAGTTCTCTGGTGGAATTTTTAGGGTCACTTATATATACTATCATATCATCTGCAAAAAGTGATATTTTGACTTCCTGTTTTCCAAATTGTATCCCTTTGATCTCCTTTTTTTGTCGAATTGCTCTGGCTAGGACTTCAAGTACAATGTTGAATAGGTATGGAGAAAGTGGACAGCCTTGTCTAGTCCCTGATTTTAGAGGGATTGCTTCAAGCTTCTCACCATTTACTTTGATGTTGGCTACTGGTTTGCTGTAGATTGCTTTTATCATGTTTAGGTATGGGCCTTGAATTCCTGATCTTTCCAAGACTTTTATCATGAATGGGTGTTGGATCTTGTCAAATGCTGTTTCCGCATCTAACGAGATGACCATGTGGTTTTTGTCTTTGAGTTTGTTTATATACTGGATTACGTTGATGGATTTCCATATATTGAACCATCCCTGCATCCCTGGGATGAAACCTACTTGGTCAGGATGGATGATTGTTTTGATGTGTTCTTGGATTCGGTTAGCAAGAACTTTATTGAGGATTTTTGCATCAATATTCATAAGGGATATTGGTCTGAAGTTTTCTATCTTTGTTGGGTCTTTTTGTGGTTTAGGTATCAGAGTAATTGTGGCTTCATAGAATGAGTTGGGTAGAGTACCTTCTGTTTCTATTTTGTGGAATAGTTTGTGAAGAACTGGGATTAGATCTTCTTTGAAGGTCTGATAGAACTCTGCACTAAACCCATCTGGTCCTGGGCTTTTTTTAGTTGGGAGAATATTAATGACTGCTTCTATTTCTTTGGGGGATATAGGGCTGTATAGATCATTAACCTGATCTTGATTCAACTTGGGTACCTGGTATCTGTCTAGGAACTTCTCCATTTCATCCAGGTTCTCCAGTTTTGTTGAGTATAGCCTTTGGTAGAAGGATCTGATGGTGTTTTGGATGTCTTCAGGATCTGTTGTTATGTCTCCTTTTTCATTTCTGATTTTGTTAATTAGGATGCTTTCCCTGTGCCCTCTAGTGAGTCTGGCTAAGGGTTTATCTATCTTGTTGATTTTCTCAAAGAACCAGCTCCTTGATTGGTTGATTCTTTGAATAGTTCTTCTTGTTTCCACTTGGTTGATTTCGCCCTTGAGTTTGATTATTTCCTGCCGTCTACTCCTCTTGGGTGAATTTGCTTCCTTTTGTTCTAGTGCTTTTAGGTATGTTGTCAAGCTGCTAATGTGTGCTCTCTGTAGTTTCCTTTTGGAGGCACTCAGAGCTATGAGTTTTCCTCTTAGAAATGCTTTCATTGCATCACATAAATTTGGGTACGTTGTGGCTTCATTTTCATTGGACTCTAAAAAGTCCTTAATTTCTTTCTTTATTCCTTCCTTGACCAAGGTATCATTGAGAAGAGTGTTGTTCAGTTTCCACGTGAAGGTTGGCTTTCTATTATTTATTTTGTTATTGAAGATCAGCCTTAGTCCATGGTGATCTGATAGGATGCATGGGACAATTTCAATATTTTTGTATCTGTTGAGGCCTGTTTTGTGACCAATTATATGGTCAATTTTGGAGAAGGTACCATGAGGTGCTGAGAAGAAGGTATATCCTTTTGTTTTAGGATAGAATGTTCTGTAGATATCTGCCAGATCCATTTGATTCATAATTTCTCTTAGTTTCTCTGTGTCCCTGTTTAGTTTCTGTTTCCATGATCTGTCCATTGGTGAAAGTGGTGTGTTGAAGTCTCCCACTATTATTGTATGAGGTGCAATGTGTGCTTTGAGCTTTACTAAAGTTTCTTTAATGAATGTGGCTGCCTTTGTATTTGGAGCATAAATATTCAGGATTGATAGTTCCTCTTGGAGGATTTTACCTTTAATGAGTATGAAGTGTCCCTCCCTGTCTTTTTTAATGACTTTGGGTTGGAAGTCAATCTTATCAGATATTATAATGGCTACTCCAGCTTGTTTCTTCCTACAATTTGCTTGGAAAATTGTTTTCCAGCCTTTCATTCTGAGGTAGTGTCTATCTTTTTCTCTGAGATGAGTTTCCTGTAAGCAGCAAAATGTTGGGTCTTGTTTGTGTAGCCAGTTTGTTAGTCTATGTCTTTTTATTGGGGAGTTGAGTCCATTGATATTAAGAGATATTAAGGAAAAGTAATTGTTGTTTCCTGTTATTTTTGTTGTTAAAGTTGGCATTCTGTTCTTGTGGGTGTCTTCTTTTAGGTTTGTTGAGGGATTACCTTCTTGTTGTTTCTAGGACTTGGTTCCTGTCCTTGTATTGTTTTTTTTTCTGTTATTATCCTTTGAAGGGCTGGATTCGTGGAGAGATAATGTGTGAATTTGTTTTTTTTTTTTTTTTTTTTTTTTTTTTTTATATTTTTATTACATAATTTCCTCAATTACATTTCCAATACTATCCCAAAAGTCCCCCATAGCGCCCCCCACTTCCCTACCCACCCATTCCCATTCTTTTGGCCCTGGCATTCCCCTATATTGGGGCATATAAAGTTTGCAAGTCCAATGGGCCTCTCTTTCCATTGATGGCCGACTAGGCCATCTTTCGATACATATGCAGCTAGAGACAAGAGCTCCAGGGTTCCGGTTAGTACATCATGTTGTTCCAACAATAGGGTTGCAGATCCCTTTAGCTCCTTGGGTACTTTCTCTAGCTTCTCCATTGGGAGCCCTGTGATACATCCAATAGCTGACTGTGAACATCCACTCCTGTGTTTGCTAGGCCCCGGCATCGTCTCACAAGAGACAGCTATATTTGGGTCCTTTCAGCAAAATCTTGCTAGTGTATGCAATGGTGTCAGCGTTTAGAAGCTGATTATGGGACGGATCCCTGGATACAGCAGTCTCTAAATGGTCCATCCTTTCATCACAGCTACCAACTTTGTCTCTGTAGCTCCTTCCCTGGGTGTTTTGTTCCCAATTCTAAGAAGGTGCACAGTGTCCACACTTTGGTCTTCATTCTTCTTGAGTTTCATGCGTTTAGCAAATTGTATCTTATATCTTGGGTATCCTAAGTTTTTGGGCTAATATCCACTTATCAATGAATACATATTGTGTGAGTTCTTTTGTGATTGTGTTACTTCACTCAAGATGATGCCCTCCAGGTCCATCCATTTGGCTAGGAATTTCATAAATTCATTCTTTTTAATAGCTGAGTAGTACTCCATTGTGTAAATGTACCATAATTTCTGTATCCATTCCTCTGTTGAGGGACATCTGGGTTCTTTCCAGCTTCTGGCTATTATAAATAGGGCTGCTATGAACATAGTGGAGCATGTGTCCTTTTTACCGGTTGGGACATCTTCTGGATATATGCCCAGGAGAGGTATTGCTGGATCCTCCGGTAGTACTATGTCCAATTTTCTGAGGAACCGCCAGAATGATTTCCAGAGTGGTTGTACAAGCTTGCAATCCCACCAACAATGGAGGAGTGTTCCTCTTTCTCCACATCCTCGCCAGCATCTGCTGTCACCTGAATTTTTGATCTTAGCCATTCTGACTGGTGTGAGGTGGAATCTCAGGGTTGTTTTGATTTGCATTTCCCTGATGATTAAGGATGTTGAACATTTTTTCAGGTGCTTCTCTGCCATTCGGTATTCCTCAGGTGAGAATTCTTTGTTCAGTTCTGAGCCCCATTTTTTAATGGGGTTATTTGACTTTCTGGAGTCCACCTTCTTGAGTTCTTTATATATATTGGATATTAGTCCCTTATCTGATTTAGGATAGGTGAAGATCCTTTCCCAATCTGTTGGTGGTTTTTTTGTCTTATTGATGGTGTCTTTAGCCTTGCAGAAGCTTTGTAGTTTCATGAGGTCCCACTTGTCAATTCTCGATCTTACAGCACAAGCCATTACTGTTCTATTCAGGAATTTTTCCCCTGTGCCCATATCTTCAAGGCTTTTCCCCACTTTCTCCTCTATAAGTTTCAGTGTCTCTGGTTTTATGTGAAGTTCCTTGATCCACTTAGACTTGACCTTAGTACAAGGAGATAGGAATGGATCGATTCGCATTCTTCTACATGTTAACAACCAGTTGTGCCAGCACCATTTGTTGAAAATGCTGTCTTTCTTCCACTGGATGTTTTTAGCTCCCTTGTCGAAGATCAAGTGACCATAGGTGTGTGGGTTCATTTCTGGGTCTTCAATTCTATTCCATTGGTCTATTTGTCTGTCACTATACCAGTACCATGCAGTTTTTATCACAATTGCTCTGTAGTAGAGCTTTAGGTCCGGCATGGTGATTCCACCAGAGGTTCTTTTATCCTTGAGAAGAGTTTTTGCTATCCTAGGTTTTTTGTTATTCCAGATGAATTTGCAGATTGTACTTTCTAATTCGTTGAAGAATTGATTTGGAATTTTGATGGGGATTGCATTGAATCTGTAGATTGCTTTTGGCAAGATAGCCATTTTTACAATGTTGATCCTGCCAATCCATGAGCATGGGAGATCTTTCCATCTTCTGAGATCTTCTATAATTTCTTTCTTCAGAGACTTGAAGTTTTTATTATACAGATCTTTCACTTCCTTAGTTAGAGTCACGCCAAGATATTTTATATTATTTGTGACTATTGAGAAGGGTGTTGTTTCCCTAATTTCTTTCTCAGCCTGTTTATTTTTTGTGTAGAGAAAGGCCATTGATTTGTTTGAGTTAATTTTATATCCAGCTACTTCACCGAAGCTGTTTATCAGGCTTAGGAGTTCTCTGGTGGAATTTTTAGGGTCACTTATATATACTATCATATCATCTGCAAAAAGTGATATTTTGACTTCATCTTTTCCAATTTGTATCCCTTTGATCTCCTTTTGTTGTCGAATTGCTCTGGCAAGGACTTCAAGTACAATGTTGAATAGGTATGGAGAAAGTGGACAGCCTTGTCTAGTCCCTGATTTTAGAGGGATTGCTTCAAGCTTCTCACCATTTACTTTGATGTTGGCTACTGGTTTGCTGTAGATTGCTTTTATCATGTTTAGGTATGGGCCTTGAATTCCTGATCTTTCCAAGACTTTTATCATGAATGGGTGTTGGATCTTGTCAAATGCTTTTTCCGCATCTAAGGAGATGACCATGTGGTTTTTGTCTTTGAGTTTGTTTATATACTGGATTACGTTGATGGATTTCCATATATTGAACCATCCCTGCATCCCTGGGATGAAACCTACTTGGTCAGGATGGATGATTGTTTTGATGTGTTCTTGGATTCGGTTAGCAAGAACTTTATTGAGGATTTTTGCATCAATATTCATAAGGGATATTGGTCTGAAGTTTTCTATCTTTGTTGGGTCTTTTTGTGGTTTAGGTATCAGAGTAATTGTGGCTTCATAGAATGAGTTGGGTAGAGTACCTTCTGTTTCTATTTTGTGGAATAGTTTGTGAAGAACTGGGATTAGATCTTCTTTGAAGGTCTGATAGAACTCTGCACTAAACCCATCTGGTCCTGGGCTTTTTTTAGTTGGGAGACTGTTAATGACTGCTTCTATTTCTTTGGGGGATATAGGGCTGTTTAGATCATTAACCTGATCTTGATTCAACTTTGGTACCTGGTATCTGTCTAGGAACTTGTCCATTTCATCCAGGTTCTCCAGTTTTGTTGAGTATAGCCTTTGGTAGAAGGATCTGATGGTGTTTTGGATGTCTTCAGGATCTGTTGTTATGTCTCCTTTTTCATTTCTGATTTTGTTAATTAGGATGCTTTCCCTGTGCCCTCTAGTGAGTCTGGCTAAGGGTTTATCTATCTTGTTGATTTTCTCAAAGAACCAGCTCCTTGATTGGTTGATTCTTTGAATAGTTTTTCTTGTTTCCACTTGGTTGATTTCA
Organism: Mus caroli; assembly: GCF_978045245.1. Classification (NCBI taxonomy): domain Eukaryota; kingdom Metazoa; phylum Chordata; class Mammalia; order Rodentia; family Muridae; genus Mus; species Mus caroli. Next base: position 57,588,240 of record NW_028227263.1, on the reverse strand, counting down.
CCCCTGAGTTTGATTATTTCCTGCCGTCTACTCCTCTTGGGTGAATTTGCTTCCTTTTGTTCTAGTGCTTTTAGGTGTGTTGTCAAGCTGCTAATGTGTGCTCTCTCTAGTTTCCTTTTGGAGGCACTCAGAGCTATGAGTTTTCCTCTTAAAAATGCTTTCATTGCGTCCCATAAGTTTGGGTATGTTGTGGCTTCATTTTCATTGAACTCTAAAAAGTCCTTAATTTCTTTCTTTATTCCTTCCTTGACCAAGGTATCATTGAGAAGAGTGTTGTTCAGTTTCCACGTGAAGGTTGGCTTTCTATTATTTATTTTGTTATTGAAGATCAGCCTTAGTCCATGGTGATCTGATAGGATGCATGGGACAATTTCAATATTTTTATATCTGTTGAGGCCTGTTTTGTGACCAATTATGTGGTCAATTTTGGAGAAGGTACCATGAGGTGCTGAGAAGAAGGTATATCCTTTTGTTTTAGGATAGAATGTTCTGTAGATATCTGCCAGATCCATTTGATTCATAATTTCTCTTAGTTTCACTGTGTCCCTGTTTAGTTTCTGTTTCCATGATCTGTCCATTGGTGAAAGTGGTGTGTTGAAGTCTCCCACTATTATTGTATGAGGTGCAATGTGTGCTTTGAGATTTACTAAAGTTTCTTTAATGAATGTGGCTGCCTTTGTATTTGGAGCATAGATATTCAGGATTGATAGTTCCTCTTGGAGGATTTTACCTTTGATGAGTATGAAGTGTCCCTCCCTGTCTTTTTTAATGACTTTGGGTTGGAAGTCAATCTTATCAGATATTAGAATGGCTACTCCAGCTTGTTTCTTCATGCCATTTGCTTGGAGAATTGTTTTCCAGCCTTTCATTCTGAGGTAGTGTCTATCCTTTTCTCTGAGATGAGTTTCCTGTAAGCAGCAAAATGTTGGGTCTTGTTTGTGTAGCCAGTTTGTTAGTCTATGTCTTTTTATCGGGGAGTTGAGTCCATTGATATTAAGAGATATTAAGGAAAAGAAATTGGTGTTTCCTGTTATTTTTGATGTTAAAGTTGGCATTTTGTTCTTGTGGCTGTCTTCTTTTAGGTTTGTTGAGGGATTACCTTCTTGTTGATTCTAGGGCGTGGTTCCTGTCCTTGTATTGGTTTTTTTCTGTTATTATCCTTTGAAGGGCTGGATTCGTGGAGAGATAATGTGTGAATTTGGTTTTGTCGTGGAATACTTTGGTTTCTCCATCTATGTTAATTGAGAGTTTGGCTGGGTATAGTAGCCTGGGCTGGAATTTGTGTTCTTTTAGTGTCTGTATAACATCTGTCCAGGATCTTCTGGCTTTCATAGTCTCTGGTGAAAAATCTGGTGTAATTCTGATAGGCTTGCCTTTATATGTTACTTGGCCTTTTTCTCTTACTGCTTTTAGTATTCTATCTTTATTTAGAGCATTTGTTGCTCTGATTATTATGTGTCGGGAGGTATTTCTTTTCTGATCCAGTCTATTTGGAGTTCTGTAGGCTTCTTGTATGTTCATGGGCATCTCTTTCTTTAGATTTGGGAAGTTTTCTTCTATAATTTTGTTGAAGATGTTTGCTGGTCCTTTGAGTTGAAAATCTTCATTCTCATCCACTCCTATTATCCGTAGGTTTGGTCTTCTCATTATGTCCTGTATTTCTTGGATGTTTTGAGTTAGGATCTTTTTGCATTTTCCATTTTCCTTGATTGTTGTGCCGATGTTCTCTATGGAATCTTCTGCACCTGAGATTCTCTCTTCCATCTCTTGTATTCTGTTGCTGATGCTTGCATCTATGGTTCCAGATTTCTTTCCTAGGGTTTCTATCTCCAGTGTTGCCTCATTTTGGGTTTTCTTTATTGTGTCTACTTCCCTTTTTAGGTCTAGTATGGTTTTGTTCATTTCCATCATCTGTTTGGATGTGTTTTCCTGTTTTTCTGTAAGGACTTCTACCTGTTTGATTATGTTATCATGTTTTTCTTTAAGGATTTGTAACTCTTTAGCAGTGTTCTCCTGCAATTCTTTAAGGGATTTTTGTGCTTCCTATTTTTTGTCTTCTTCCTTTTTAGCAGTGTTCTCCTGCATTTCTTTAAGTGTGTTATTAACGTCCTCCTTGAAGTCCTCTATCATCATCAGGAGATATGCTTTTAAATCCGTGTCTAGCTTTTCCGGTGTGTTGGGGTGCCCTGGACTGGGTGAAGTGGGGGTGCTGGGTTCTGATGATGGTGACTGGTCTTGGTTTCTGTTAGTAAGCTTATTACGTTTACCTTTCGCCATCTGGTAATCTCTGGGGTTAGTTGTTATCGTTGTCACTATTTAAAGATTGGAGCAGAAGCTGTGTTCCACTCACCAGCAGTCCCAAAATCCTGCGGCGGGGGTCGTGGGTAGCTGGCGGGTGTCAGGCAACCCTGCGCTCCCGCTACCCTGGCGCTGATCCGGCCGGGTGAGGCCTGTGGCCCTACTCAGGCTGGTTTCTGCTTCCCTAACTAATGCAGTCTCAGGTCCCGCGCAATTGGATTGGAGCAGAAGCTGTGCTCCCCTCACCAGAAGTCTTAAGATCCTGTGGCGGGTGTTGTGGGCAGTTGGCGAGTGTCAGCAGACCCTGCGCCCCAGCTGCTCAGGTGCTTTTCTGACCGGAAGAGGCTTGTGGCCCTGTGTGGGCCGGATTTCTCTCTCCCCAACCAGAGCAGTCTCAGGTCCCGCGTGATTGGACTGGAGCAGAAGCTGTGTTCCACTCACCAGCAGTCCCAAAATCCTGCGGCGGGGGTCGTGGGTAACTGGCGGGTGTCAGGCAACCCTGCGCTCCCGCTACCCTGGCGCTGATCCGGCCGGGTGAGGCCTGTGGCCCTACTCAGGCCGGTTTCTGCTTCCCTAACTAATGCAGTCTCAGGTCCCGCGCAATTGGATTGGAGCAGAAGCTGTGTTCCACTCACCAGCAGTCCCAAAATCCTGCGGCGGGGGTCGTGGGTAGCTGGCGGGTGTCAGGCAACCCTGCGCCCCCGCTACCCCGGCGCTGATCCAGCCGGATGAGGCCTGTGGTCCTACTCAGGCCGGTTTCTGCTTCCCTAACTAATGCAGTCTCAGGTCCCGCGCAATTGGATTGGAGCAGAAGCTGTGCTCCCCTCACCAGAAGTCTTAAGATCCTGTGGCGGGTGTTGTGGGCAGTTGGCGAGTGTCAGCAGACCCTGCGCCCCAGCTGCTCAGGTGCTTTTCTGACCGGAAGAGGCTTGTGGCCCTGTGTGGGCCGGATTTCTCTCTCCCCAACCAGAGCAGTCTCAGGTCCCGCGTGATTGGACTGGAGCAGAAGCTGTGTTCCACTCACCAGCAGTCCCAAAATCCTGTGGCGGGGGTCGTGGGTAGCTGGCGGGTGTCAGGCAACCCTGCGCTCCTGCTACCCTGGCGCTGATCCGGCCGGGTGGGGCCTGTGGCCCTACTCAGGCTGGTTTCTGCTTCCCTAACTAATGCAGTCTCAGGTCCCGCGCAATTGGATTGGAGCAGAAGCTGTGCTCCCCTCACCAGAAGTCTTAAGATCCTGTGGCGGGTGTTGTGGGCAGTTGGCGAGTGTCAGCAGACCCTGCGCCCCAGCTGCTCAGGTGCTTTTCTGACCGGAAGAGGCTTGTGGCCCTGTGTGGGCCGGATTTCTCTCTCCCCAACCAGAGCAGTCTCAGGTCCCGCGTGATTGGACTGGAGCAGAAGCTGTGTTCCACTCACCAGCAGTCCCAAAATCCTGCGGCGGGGGTCGTGGGTAGCTGGCGGGTGTCAGGCAGCCCTGCGCTCCTGCTACCCTGGCGCTGATCCGGCCGGGTGAGGCCTGTGGCCCTACTCAGGCCGGTTTCTGCTTCCCTAACTAATGCAGTCTCAGGTCCCGCGCAATTGGATTGGAGCAGAAGCTGTGTTCCACTCACCAGCAGTCCCAAAATCCTGCGGCAGGGGTCGTGGGTAGCTGGCGGGTGTCAGGCAACCCTGCGCCCCCGCTACCCCGGCGCTGATCCAGCCGGATGAGGCCTGTGGTCCTACCTGTTTTTGTCATGGAATACTTTGGTTTCTCCATCTATGTTAATTGAGAGTTTGGCTGGGTATAGTAGCCTGGGCTGGAATTTGTGTTCTTTTAGTGTCTGTATAACATCTGTCCAGGATCTTCTGGCTTTCATATTCTCTGGTGAAAAATCTGGTGTAATTCTGATAGGCTTGCCTTTATATGTTACTTGGCCTTTTTCTCTTACTGCTTTTAGTATTCTATCTTTATTTAGAGCATTTGTTGTTCTGATTATTATGTGTCGGGAGGTATTTCTTTTCTGGTCCAGTCTATTTGGAGTTCTGTAGGCTTCTTGTATGTTCATGGGCATCTCTTTCTCTAGGTTTGGGAAGTTCTCTTCTATAATTTTGTTGAAGATGTTTGCTGGTCCTTTGAGTTGAAAATCTTCATTCTCATCCACTCCTATTATCCGTAGGCTTGGTCTTCTCATTGTGTCCTGTATTTCTTGGATGTTTTGAGTTAGGATCTTTTTGCATTTTACATTTTCCTTGATTGTTGTGCTGATGTTCTCTATGGAATCTTCTGCACCTGAGATTCTCTCTTCCATGTCTTGTATTCTGTTGCTGATGCTGGTATCTATGGTTGCAGATTTCTTTCCTAGGTTTCTATCTCCAGTGTTGCCTCATTTTGTGTTTTCTTTATTGTGTCTACTTCCCTTTTTAGGTCTAGTATGGTTTTGTTCATTTCCATCATCTGTTTGGATGTGTTTTCCTGTTTTTCTTTAAGGACTTCTACCTGTTTGATTATATTATCCTGTTTTTCTTTAAGGATTTGTAACTCTTTAGCAGTGTTCTCCTGCCATTCTTTAAGGGATTTTTGTGCTTCCTCTTTACTGTCTTCTACCTGTTTATCAGTGTTCCTTTGTATTTCTTTAAGTGTGTTATTAAAGTCCTTCTTGAAGTCCTCTACCATCATCAGGAGATATGCTTTTAGATCCGTGTCTAGCTTTTCCAGTGTGTTGGGGTGCCCTGGACTGGGCGAAGTGGGAGTGCTGGGTTCTGATGATGGTGAGTGGTCTTGGTTTCTGTTAGTAAGATTATTATGTTTACCTTTCGCCATCTGGTAATCTCTGGGGTTAGTTGTTGTCGTTGTCACTGTTTAAAGATTGGAGCAGAAGCTGTGTTCCACTCACCAGAAGTCTCAAAATCCTGTGGCGGGGGTTGTGGGTAGCTGGTGGTAGCCCAGTGCTGGTCCAGCCTGAAGAGGCCTGTGGTCCTACTCAGGCCGGTTTTCTGCTTCCCTAACTAATGCAGTCTCAGGTCCCACGCGCAATTGGATTGGAGCAGAAGCTGTGTTCCACGGACCAGAAGTCTTAAGATCCTGTGGTGGGGGTCGTGGGTAGCTGGCGGGTGTCAGCTGACCCTGCGCTCTAGCTATCCCGGTGCTGATCCGGCCGGA